>NC_057801.1:312847211-313196463 GCF_018294505.1 Triticum aestivum
ATTAATCACCAAATATCGCCTATTCTTCACTCTACCGCTTGCATTAGAGTAGTGTAGCATGTTACTGTTTCGATTAATCTGATTCTGTTGCATAGCCTATCATTGTTGCTACAATCGTTGATACCTTACCCGCAATCCTAAATGCTTAGTATAGGATGCTAGTTTTTCATCATTGGCCCTACATTCTTGTCAGTCTGCCTTGCTATACTATCGGGTCGTGATCACTCGGGAGGTGATCACGGGTTTATACTATACATACATACATACATACTATACAGATGGTGACTAAAGTCGGGGCAGCTCGTTGAGTACCCGCAAGTGATTCCGATGTGGGGGCTGGAAGGACACGTGGCTCCATCCCGGTAGAGGTGGGCCTGGGTTCCCGACGGCCCCCGACTGTTACTTTGAGGTGGAGCGACAGGGCAGGTTGAGACCACCTAGGCGAGAGGTGGGCCTGGCCCTGGTCGGCGTTCACGGTTGCTTCATAATAACACGCTTAACGAGATCTTGGTATTTGATCTGAGTCTGGTCACTGGACTATATGCACTAACCAACTACACGGGAAAGATATGGGCACTGGACGTCGTGGTATCAGCCGAAGCCTTCTAGACGTCAGCGACTGAGAGGTGCGCGCCGGGTTGGACTGCGTAACGCAACTTCCTTTGTAATGGAGGCTGCTAGGTCTGCTCACCGGTCGTGTACGCAACATGCAGGTGTGCAATGGGTGATGGGCCCAGACCCCTACGCGCATAGTATTTAGACCGGCGTGCTGACCTCTATGTTGTGCTTAGGTTGGGCTGCGACGTGTTGATTTTCCAAGGCCGGGCATGACCCAGGTAAGTGTGTCCGGCCAAATGGGATCGAGCGTGTTGGGTTATGTGGTGCACCCTTGCAGGGAAGTTTATCTATTCGAATAGCCGTGTCCCTCGGTAAAAGGACGACCCGGAGTTGTACCTTGACCTTATGACAACTAGAACCGGATACTTAATAAAACACACCCAGACAAGTTCCACAGACAACCCGGTGATCGCTTTTCCACAGGGCAACGAGGGGAGGATCGCCGAGTAGGATTATGCTATACGATGCTACTTGGAGGACTTCAATCTACTCTCTTCTACATGCTGCAAGGCGGAGGCTGCCAGAAGCATAGTCTTCGATAGGACTAGGTATCCCCCTCTTATTCTGGCATTCTGCAGTTCAGTCCACCGACATTGCCTCTTTACACATATACCCATGCATATGTAGTGTAGATCCTTGCTTGCGAGTACTTTGGATGAGTACTCACGGTTGCTTTTCTCCCTCTTTTCCCCCTTTCCCTTCTACCTGGTTGTCGCAACCAGATGTTTGAGCCTTGGAGCCAGACGCCACCGTTGACGATGATTCCTACTACACTGGAGGTGCCTACTACTACGTGCAGACCGCTGACGACAACCAGGAGTAGTTTAGGAGGATCCTAGGCAGGAGGCCTGCGCCTCTTTCGATTTCTAACCCAGTTTGTGCTAGCCATCTTATGGCAACTTGTTTAACTTATGTCTGTACTCAGATATTGTTGCTTCCGCTGACTCGTCTATGATCGAGCACTTGTATTCGAGCCCTCGAGGCCCCTGGCTGGTATTATGATGCTTGTATGACTTATTTTATTTTAGAGTTGTGTTGTGATATCTTCGCGTGAGTTCCTGATCTTGATCGTACACGTTTGCGTGTATGATTAGTGTATGATTGAATTGGGGGCCTCACAAGTTGGTATCAGAGCCGACTACCTATAGGAAACCCCCTTCCACACTCCCTGGCCGAAGTCGAGTCTAGACATTGCAAAACTTTTACTAACATGGCTGTGCGGCTTACGGGCCCACGTCGCCATTTGGTGGTATTAGGATCTTTTACTCCTCGATCTTTACTCTGGGACTCTGATTTCTCTTCTATTCAGGTTAAATGAATTTGCTAAACTCTAACATTAGGTTCTCGTAACAACTTTCTCCCAGAGAGCCCCTTATTACAGATGATCATCTGTTGCACCAAAAGGTTCCGAAGATACTCTCTGATGTTCTTTCGAGAACTTGTGCTCATCGGGTTTGCAACCCTACCACCAAGACATCCCTATGGACAACTATTTATACTTGCCACCCGTACCTTTATTCTCGATTACAGTTGTTACTACAAGATACCCTGAACTACTTCCCGCTATTTCGAGAATCCTTCGTGCTTACTGCCTTGCAGCTCTTTTCTGCATGATTAAATTGACGTAAATTCTCACACTTAGCGAGGATTTCTTCATTCCTAGTTGTTTTTGTGTTTCGCAAAATTCTTCAGGATACTATTCGGTTTTTTGAAAATTCCTTAGGAGCCTATTGCTCCTTAATTCCTTGCCTTCCATTACTACGGTTAATTCCATATTTCTACCAATATCCATTGACATCCTTTGTCACTATCATTTTCGTTCCCCTTGATTCATTATTTTGCGAATGCTCGCAAACCTCAATCAGACCATAGAATTCATCCTTCCAGCTCAGATGTCATTTTAAACATGAGTTGGTTCTCAACCAATTAAATTGTCGTTGATTGTACCCCTAAGTCTATTCAAATTATCCATCCATTATCAGAGCGTTTGCTTCTGATCCCTTGGTTTGAAAATCTTAATTCCTTTTGCATTTGAGCTTGACTTAGTCAGTTGTTTCTATAATCAGATCTCCTTGCATTCTTTCTTCTTCTAGTTGAGTACCGATGCTCACATCAAATCCCTTAGGGACCGCCAGGTCCTTTGTTGGATTTTGTCCAACACCGTCCTTCGTATTCATTAACCTTGTGAGCTTTTCCTCAGATACATAATGCCTTTGGTAAATTGTATCCCCTGCTTTTGTCAACCATGCTCTGCTCCCAAGCTTGAGTTATTTACTCCGAAGTTTGTGGTATATTTTCCCAAGATACCCCTAAGGGTTGAACCTATGCCTTCCCAGATCTGGGTAAACCCGAGAGCTATCACGAGTCATACTCTTCTGGTGTTTTGCTAGATAAAATTTAAACATTACAACTTCTTCAAAAAATGAGAAGTGAATGGAAGGTTATGCATTGACGAAGTGGGAGTCCACCTTGAACCTTTGTGTTCATGACCATGGACACGATGTAGATCCTATCATGGAAGCTTCTTGCAATAATAACTATTTCCTTGAAAATATCATCTGGATCTTTGAATTGATCCTTTGCAATTGTGGTTTCGACCATAATTTCTTCCTTTGATTCCATTTCTCAGACAAGTAAAAGCGCTTGTCTTCTATAGATCAATACACCCACTTCAACCTTTAATTTGATATGCCCCCGAGTATTATCTCCCTGGTATCTCGAGGATATCATGCCATTGCACTATATCTTATGAATTTGTGCCGAAGTAATACCTTTCCCTATAAAAGTCACTCCATGAGTTTTGGGTTGTCGTCAACCGAGAACACCGAATAGTGAATCGAGTCTGCACTGTGATTCGACAACTCTTAGTAATCTTCATTGCTTATGAGGTTAATACTCCATCATGTCATTCCTAGCCTTATCGGCTACATCATTATCGTGCTAAATTTAACTGTGCTATCTGGTTCTTCCCGGAGCATAAATTTCGACGGTGAGCTAATCTTACGTCGATCTTCCTCGTCATATCATTTCTCCTTGAACAACAAAATGGATTTCGAGTTTGTGTCGTACCCATGGTTCCAATAACCTTTCGCTTCATCATTCCTTTAACTTGATGTCATAGCCGATCGATTACATCTTCATGAGACAAATGTGTCGTGATCACCATCAGCATTCTGAGCTCTTCCAAGATATCTATCGAATTCTTGATGAGAAATACCACCCTTTGCTCTCGGTGATTTGTGTTATCATTGACCACTTTATTACCTTTCGTTCAACACAAACTTGTTCATGTTTTGTGTTATACCTTGAGCTCCTCGCTATCTAGCTCATGTTCTGTTTTACCTTGGAGTATTGCCATCTCTTTTTGTCAAGAATGTGGTGAGAATTTCACCACCTCTTAAGAATTCTTGATATAATAACACTTCTCGCCATCTCCGTTCATTCCTTGGTCCCCATGTTGGTTCTAACCGAGATACCAACAGGTGAACGGTGCTTAATGGATTCTGTACTTCTAGCAACCCTATTGCTTGAAGTTAATGGTTGATATCTTGATTCTTAGTCCATCCTTCTAGGTGCACGTTTTGATCAATGTTTACTCATGGATGTTTTCCTCGAACATACCTTGTTATCTACTTTGATATGTCCAATATTATCTCCTTGTTCACATAATTGTGGAAATCCATCTTTTTTTTAACCTCGATCAATTGTCGCTGATGCCATCAGCCACCTCCTCACCCTCTCGTTGGTTTACTGATGTACTCTTGTTTTGGAACTCGCTTCCATAGTTCATTTCCCGAGAATCTTTGATGTCATCTCGTCAATTTGTATCGCACCTTTTCTCCTCGAGCATCATGAGTTTGAGGTATCCTGACACCAATCAGATCTGAATCACGGTCAGATATGGTGGTTGGAACATATTTCCAAGAGTTATAATAATGGTCATTATGTGACCCGGTAAGGTGATGTCATGCCTAGCACGCCTGGCTGGAGGCCCTATTGTAATAGAATCCTTTTCAGCAAGGCTATCCATTCTTCCATGAGGGAATTGTAAGACTTATTTTATAATTTACTCCTGATGGATCAATTGTGTATCCAAAGTCTGGCCCTTGATTGAAACACCATACCATTGCTACCTCGAAGCATGACTATGAAACCCCGCTCTTCAACAAGAACATTGGAGGTGCGATGCTAAGTTTTCTTTATCAAAATTTATCCAAACACCGTTGTATGGGTAATGTCATGAAATTTCTCTCCTCTTACCTAAAGGGTTTTCTATGTTATATCCTTTCATGGATATCATGCCCTGCTTGTCCTTGGGGAGGATATACCTCCTGAAATATGTGTTTAAACACATTTTCCCTTCCTTTTTTTGTTTAATCTAATAAACATAATTTCCTTTCCATTGTTTTGTTTAACCTTTCTGTGATCTATATGACATAAGCAGTAATATCTCCCTGCTTATGAAAACACCTGGTGTTCAACTCGGTCAGTAAGACCTTGTTACTATAGTTGATGATATTCCGGTAACCACCGATGGACGAGAACTTTGCCTATTGGTCCGTCTCGTTTCGACGAGCAGGAAAATGGTTCTCTTCGTCCCTCGCCCTTGGTACCGATGTTGTTATCGACATAAATGATAGACTATTTTCTGACATGCCTTGCTATCATGACCATGCAAGATGACATCACCCTCCCTTTTTTAACCCACATGGTGGGCCCAAAACCCCCAGGTCCCAGGATCGAAACCTGACTCTCCTATACACCCTCGGTTTCCAAAGTTAATTCCTCGTACTTGGCCTCGTATGTGATTCACGAGCCACCTTCCAAGAGATTACCAATTTTGGTATCAAACACAATACTTATTCCCATAGCTTTTAATCCCTTTTCACGCCCTATTTCAGGCATCGAACGATTGCCTGCCCGTTGGAAACTTCCCATGATACCTTCTTACTTTGCTCTCGATATTTTCATAAATTTCAATTCGAGAGTTACTTTCGCCACCTTCCTCGATGTTATCGACCAGATTGTCGACCTTGCAGAGGTCTGTTCTTTCGGTATGCCTACCCTTTATTCTTTCATAAGTACGATGGGGTTCCTGAAGAAAGGACGCCGACTTCATCATGATGACCTGAAGCAGAGAAATGAAGACATCAATTTATTGGACCAGCCTCTTCGAGAATAGCAAGCCAGGATGAGAAGACCCGCTAGATTCGTTACCAAATCTTCCCCCCTTTCACTACCTCTTAAATCTCGGGACGAGATTTCTTTTAGTGGAGGAGAATTGTGACGCCCGGATAATTAAGCTACAGTAATTCCACGCTAATGATGCCACATCACCTCGGTTATTGTTGTTAATCTCGCGTTAGTTCGAAACCGATCCAAATTCAAATTTGAAAATCAAGTCAAACATTAAAAGTTTTGAAACACTAAAACTAAAATGTTCAAAATTGGACAAATAAATCCTAAGTAATAATGGTGGAGAAACCACATTTTCTATAAAAATTTAGTAGCACTTAAATAGTTAAAACAATAGGTAAAACAATTAAATAATTGTCTTTTGTAAGTCATAAAATATTAAACCATTCATTTAGTTTCCCAAAAGTTAATGGGGCAGTAGCATAATTAATAGAACTAATATATGAACTGTTTTTATATTTTGTAAAACTAAAATAAATTAGAAACTAAAAGAAAACATTACAAAAAAATGAGACTAAAAACAAAAGAGGACCCCCTGGCCAACAGGCCCAGCTGGCCACCCCCACGGCCCAGCCGGCACACCCCAGCTGTATAACCTCACTCCCCCGTAACCCTAGCCCAACTACCCCACTCCCCCACGTCTCTCTCTCGTTCTCCCCCACCCTCACTGGATCTGGATCGAGCCCGATCCCCTCCCCCTCACTACTTGTTCTGGATCGGGGCATGGAACCGCCGTCGCCGTCCACGATCGCCGGAGCCACCCCCCCTCGTCTACCTCCACCTCGTCGGACGCCTCTACATCATCTCGTCCCCGCCGCCCGAAGCTCCTCCGCCCCGACCCGACGCCATCGCCCGTCGTTGCCAGACCACCTCGTTGGACCGCCTCCGTCGCCCGCTTACTCGTCCTCCTCCCCGTCGGCCTCACCAGGCCTCGTCGTCCCTTCCTTCTTTGCATGTGAGGACCCCTTCTCCTTCCCTCCTCTGCCCTCGCTCCCGCACGGTCCCCGCCCTCATCGACGCTCGCCCGTGGCCACCATGCCCGGGGCACACCCGAACCCGCGGTCGCCGCGCCCCCATCTGTCCCGCGCCGCGTCTCGCTGCCGTCGTCGCCCCGTTCCCCTCCGCGCGGGCGCTCGCGCTCACAGCGTGTCAACCACGCCCGTCCATCGCAGCGCCCGCCACGTTCCCTGGCCGTGCTCGCGGGCCTCTGGCCGCGTCCGGCCGTGCCAATTGTCGCGCGTGCTCACCCAGTGGCGACCCAGTGCACGCCCTCTCGCACCACCGCGCCTCGCTATGCCGCCCCGCTTCAGCCACTGTCGCCGGCACCGGGCCATGCGCCGGCCCGCTTCACCCGCTGGCCGCAGCGCCCTGTCAAGCGGGCTGGCGCCCGAAAACCGCCACCTGCGACCCGTTAAGGCCCCTGTCCGAATGATAAGTGGGACCCGCCCCAGAAAACGGTCAAAAAAAGTAATAATAAAAAATAATTAAATTAATTAAGCTACTTCATTACCGTAACTTTAGTTAACCTGCTAGTTAACTAATTAAACTATAATTAGGTAAATCAGAGAATGATAGCAGGCCCCACCCCTGTTGACCAGTCAACTGGGTCCCCCTTGGCCCACCTGTCAGCCTCTAGGTACACATCTGTGTACAGAGAGCTGGGTACTTGTAGCATTTTAGCTTCTATTTCGAATTAAAATAAATTCCGAAAATGATTAAAACTTTGAAAATTAATAATAAATAATCCGTAACTCGGATGAAAATACTTTGTACATGAAAGTTGCTCAGAACAACGAGACGAATCCGGATACACAGCCCGTTTGTCGGCCACACATCCCTAGCATAGCAAACACGCAACTTTCCCCTCCGGTTCATCTGTCCGAAAACACGAAACACCGGGGATACTTCCCCGAATGTTTCCCCCTTTCGCTGGTACCACCTACTGCCATGTTAGGACACACCTAGAACCACGTATTGCCATGTTACGCTTTGTGATGCTTTGATTGCTCTATTATTTATTGTGTTCCCCCTCCGTTACTTCTTTCCGGTTGACCCCGAGACTGCCGACGACCCCCAGTTCGACTATAGAGTTGACGACCCCTCCTTGCCAGAGCAACCAGGCAAGCCCCCCCCCCCCCCCCCCCGTGATCACCAGTTATCGCCTATTCTTCACTCTACTGCTTGCATTAGAGTAGTATAGCATGTTACTGTTTCGATTAATCCTATTCTGTTGCATAGCCTGTCATTGTTGCTACAATCATTGATACCTTACCTGCAATCCTAAATTCTTAGTATAGGATGCTAGTTTATCATCATTGGCCCTACATTCTTGTCAGTCTACCTTGCTATACTATCGGGTCATGATCACTCGGGAGGTGATCACGGGTTTATACTATACATACATACATACATACTATATAGATGGTGACTAAAGTTGGGTCAGCTCATTGAGTACCCGCAAGTGATTCCGATGTGGGGGCTGGAAGGACAGGTGGCTCCATCCCGATAGAGGTGGGCCTGGGTTCCCGACGGCCCCCGACTGTTACTTCGAGGCGGAGCGACAGGGCAGGTTGAGACCACCTAGGCGAGAGGTGGGCCTGGCCCTGGTCGGCGTTCGCGGTTGCTTCATAATAACACGCTTAACGAGATCTTGGTATTTGATCTGAGTCTAGCCACTGGCCTATATGCACTAACCAACTACACGGGAAAGATATGGGCACTCGACGTCGTGGTATCAGCCGAAGCCTTCTAGACGTCAGCGATTGAGAGGCGCGCGCCGGGTTGGACTGCGTAACGCAACTTCCTTTGTAATGGAGGTTGCTAGGTCTGCTCATCGGACGCGTACGCAACATGCAGGTGTGCAATGGGCGATGGGCCCAGACCCCTGCGTGCATAGGATTTAGACCGGCATGCTGACCTCTCTGTTGTGCCTAGGTGGGGCTGCGACATGTTGATCTTCTGAGGCCGGGCATGACCCAGGAAAGTGTGTCCGGCCAAATGGGATTGAGCATGTTGGGTTATGTGGTGCACCCTTGCAGCGAAGTTAATCTATTCGAATATTCGTGTCCCTCGGTAAAAGGACGACCCGGAGTTGTACATTGACCTTATGACAACTAGAACCGGATATTAATAAAACACACCCAGACAAGTTCCACAGACAACTCGGTGATTGCTTTTCCACAGGGCCATGAGGGGAGGATCGCCGGGTAGGATTATGCTATGCGATGCTACTTGGAGGACTTCAATCTACTCTCTTCTACATGTTGCAAGGAGGAGGCTACCAGAAGCGTAGTCTTTGATAGGACTAGCTATCCCCCTCTTATTCTGGCATTCTACAGTTCAGTCCACCGACATTGCCTCTTTACACATATACCCATGCATATGTAGTGTAGATCCTTGCTTGCGAGTACTTTGGATGAGTACTCACGGTTGCTTTTCTCCCTCTTTTCCCCCTTTCCCTTCTACCTGGTTGTCGCAACTAGATGCTGGAGCCTTGGAGCCAGACGCCACCATCGACGATGATTCCTGCTACATTGGAGGTGCCTACTACTACGTGCAGACCGCTGACGACGACCAGGAGTAGTTTAGGAGGATCCCAAGCAGGAGGCCTGCGCCTCTTTCAATCTTTAACCCAGTTTGTGCTAGCCATCTTATGGCAACTTGTTTAACTTATGTCTGTACTCAGATAATGTTGCTTCCGCTAACTCGTCTATGATTGAGCACTTGTATTCGAGCCCTCGAGGCCCTTGGCTTGTATTATGATGCTTGTATGACTTTTTTTTTTAGATTTGTGTTGTGATATCTTCCCGTGAGTTCCTGATCTTGATCCTAAACGTTTGGTGTATGATTAGTGTACGATTGAATCGGGGGCGTCACAATGTAGCTCTTTTTTGCGGTGTGTTTGTTGGGATCCGATGAACTTTGAGTTTATGATCCGATCTAAATCCATGAATATTATTTGAGTCTTATATGCATGATTATTTATATCCATGTATTTCTTCTTCGAATCTTTGGTTTAGTTAGGCTAACTATATTGATTTTTCTTGCCATGGGAAGAGGTGTTTTGTGATGGGTTCGATCGTGCGGTGTTCTTTCCTAGTGACAGAAGGGGCAGCAAGACACGCATGTATTGTTGCTATTAAGGATAACAAGATGGGGGCTATTCCTACATGAATAGATCTCGTCTACATCATGTCATCGTTCTTATTGCATTAATCCGTTTCTCCATGAACTTAATAGACTAGATGCATGCTGGATAGCGGTCGATGTGTGGAGTAATAGTACTAGATGCAAGCAGGAGTCGGTCTACTAATCTTGGATGTCATGCCTATATATTGATCATTGCCTTGGATATCGTCATAATTATTCGATCTTCTATCAATTTCCCAACAGTAATTTCTTTACTCACCGTGTGCTATTTCTTAAGAGAAGCCATTAGTGAAATCTACGGCCTCCGGGTCTATCATTTATCATATTTGTTTTGAGATCTATTGTTATTTGCTTTTGTTTTTAGATCTGTTATTCCAAAAACCCAAAAATACGTTGCTGGACTTTTGTATTACTTAGTTTATTTCGCAGTTTATCGAGATCTATTTATCCAATCTACCACAATTTTAATCATGTCAACTTAACAATTTCTAGCGCCGTTACCTGAAAAGGGATTGACAACCCCTTATACGCGTCGGTTGCAAGTATTTGTTCTTTGTGTGCAGGTACCGTTTACATACTGGTGCTTGGTTCTGCTACTGGATTGAAACCTTGGTTTCATAACTGAGGGAAATACCTACTGTAGCTCTGCTGCATCATCACTTCCTCTTTGGGGAAATACTGACGTAGCTTCAAGCGACATGACGCATTCAATATAAGATTTGGCATGTCAATTAGGGAGCACAAGTATAGCACTAAACAACGACATTAATTTTATGATGACAGTAGAAAAATACAAGCCAAAAGTTGTGAAATATCATTACCTTACCTCAATGGGATATTACAGTGCACATACAGATTGGAAGTCTGCTCTTCTTTTGTGCAGTTCACTATAATCAAGCAACATTACCATATAAGTAGCACAACATATGAAAAGCACACTGCACATTCATGTGGAAAAAGGCTAGTACTAACCTCCCATGACGCAGAATTCCAACAACTCGCAAGAAGAAGATGTGAAACAAATTTGCCAACACGGATAGGAAGTGAGATCTCCTCTTGTGCAGTTCCACTAAGATCAAGCAATCAAGCAATGTTGTCGGTGTAACATCTTGGTTGAACTGCACAAAACACTCTTAAAACAAAAGTGTTTTGTGCAGTGCAACAAAAGGTCACAATAGCAATAAGGTGAAGTAGATAACCCTGTTTACACAGAGGTGTAAAGGAAATAGTTACTGGTCAATAACGGTGGATGACACAGAAGCCCACAAAAAACATCTAACTTATCTAAATGGGAAATAAAGCAAGACTGTAGCATTTCTCAAACAGTGGCATTGATTCATATTAACAGAGATATTATATTAACAGTAAAATTTGTTAAACATGTAATCTGCTTTTAACTGTGGCATTGCTTCAATTGTCCAGCGGCATTATTAGATTAACAACAGCTAAAGAGTTGTATGGGACAGTGGATGCGCCAGCACCATGTGCTTCTACGGATGTATAAAGGGGTGATGCATAGTCTATTGCAACAAACAACCAAGGAGCATATTTGTGTTGGTCCCATTTTTGTTCTCTTTAGACACATTTCCCTATGTGAGGGCAGCAAATCTAGTCCTGCTAAAATCTACAGCCTTGTCCCCCACCTACAGAAAGATCAGTTCCTTACAGATGTGTGTACTGCATTTGTCATTTTTTCCCTTCGACCAACATATGTGTTGGATAACTAGTCTCTACTATTTCCCCCTTCCTCTCCTCTTTGAACCATGTCCTAGATTCATTCTATACAACTTTCAGCACTACTTTCCTGTTTGATCCAACACCTAGATTCGAGTGAAGAAGCGAAAAAGAGCAATGTCTATGTATTAAGTAAATTATACCTTAAGGTTCTCGGGGTGTGGCTCGGTGGGCGGCCGGAGGCCGATCTGCCCACACTATGTACGAGAGCAGGGAAGAAGGGGTCGGAGTGCCTCCTGCGCCACCGCTAGATGAAAGAGAACAGCGGCGCCGATAGTGGATTCCCTCCCTCGCCGACGGAGACATCGTTAAGCCTACTACCCTTCCCCGGTGGACGGGATCCTGCCGGCTCTTTGACCAGCAGTGATGGGAGAGAGAGAGAGCGAGAGGCCAACAAAGTCTTGTTTAGATCTGGAGAGGGTGAGAGAATGCGAAGAGATCAACTACAAGCACTGAGGCTCGAGCGTGTATATATATTGTGGAGAGAGAGTGTGACGAGAGCAAACCCTAGAAAACAAGCGCCGAGGCTACAGTCTATATAGTTGGAGTGGTTTTATTTTCCTCTCCATATAAATATTTTTAAATTGTGCACACAATGAACTCCTTATTTAACGTACTAGTGAAGAAAAAATACTAGAGCAATGCTAATACGTGAAGAAAATTTAACACTCGAAGGAGCCAACTCGCAATTAACACTCCACGCCCCCCGGTCGCACTTACTATCGTTCACGTGTGGTACATGACCCTCTAAAGTGAACAACAACTGAACCACGCACGGTCAAAATATCGGAAAGGTCGACTGCACCATCCTCCAATTTTAAATATTTTCGAGAAATTCAATTTTAATTATTTTGTATGTACACTTTTCTCTCTTCCAATAATTTTGGGCACTTGTATTCGGCCTAAGTTAGTGTGCCACCATATCTCGTACTACTACCACCGTCCAGGTTTTTATGCCACGTCATATATTTGTGAAAGTTTGACCAAAATTTTTAACTACTCCCTCCTTTCAGGTTTATAGGGCTTAAATTTAAATCTCATCAACCAAGGAAGATGATGAGTGGAGAAATGTACTTCATCTCGTAGTTTACAAAATTACTCAAACTTTAATTTGCATTAATTACAATATATTCATGGACGATCACTAAATCAGTAGGAATGGTTACATGCACTCTTTAGTTTCTTTTAATCCTTGCATGCATCAATTTAATCGACCATGGAATGTGAACATGTGGTGGAAAGAAGTGAAAATAAGACTGTATAATATGGTAAAACAAAGAAAATGAGATGAGCCCAATAAGTGAAGAAAAATTCAGAACCAAAGTAATTAATATGGCCCTCGGCCGTATGCACACATTTATTTTCCAGTACATTTCTTTATTTCATCAACGACATTTTGATATAGGGAAGTACATTCACCAATTCTTTGCTAGGAGAGAAAGACCAAAGAAAACAAGAATCACAATTAGACATTTCAAAAGATATCCTATTTCCATAATTGCTCGCACTAATTGTATTAATATCTTCTCTACATCTTCATTGTTGATCTATGGCTTCTCGAGCTTGCACACTTCTTGCTTCTTCGATTCTAAAGAACTAAGACATTGCTTCACATCTAATATCATCTCTAGTCTCATCTCTAGCCTCTATTCTAGCAAGGAGTGCCCGAGCATCTACCAAGTTTCATGCTGTCAATAAATCGATGTATTCTTCTTCCCAAAACCAAAACTTGCATCCATCCTACACACAAGTTTGAGTATAAGTTGTCGAACATGTGCCGAATAAAGTAGCACAATGGATCAAAAGAACTAATATGCACCTTATATTTTTTGCACTTGATGAACACCCATCCGGGATGTTCCGGCATGGTCGAAACGTGGCTCACGACCTGCTGCCGATAGCCATCGCATTTTATGAGCTGCAACGATGAACCGACTAGCCGCTGGGCCAGGGATGATCTCATATGGCGGCCTGCCGTGTCTGTGCCGGCAAGCCACTGATGGGACGGATCCAAGCGACTAGAGGCGGATTGAGTACCTGCATGTGACGTGGAGGCATTGCCATTGTTGTGCAACCCGGTACCCGGACAATCCATGGCAAGGCGCAGTCGCAGGCGGCCGGAATGTTCCAAATCAGGTATTCGCGTGAGTCAAATCCCGTGGCCGCAGATAAAGTGGTTGATCGCCGGTGTCAGGACGAGAGAGGCACAAATCCGACTATCGTGTTGTGGTCTGCTGGGCTATGATGTGAGGAAGCGGCTGTGTCTCCGACGGACATGCGTGTACCTCTTCTCTTATTAACTACATTTATCTCACTTCTCGTGGTTTCCCACTCCCACGATATTCCTATTATATGAACCTGTGTGTGCGTGTTTGTGCGCGCACACATGTGTGTTTTATTTAACATTGTGTGTGTTAGAGAGAGCGAAACATCGACCTATTGAGAGATGGTGTGTACTACTAGTCTACTCCCTCCGTCCTATAATGTAAGAAGTTTTTGCAAGCTAAACTATCTTGTAAAAATGTCTTACATTCTGAGATGGAGTAGTAGTACTACGATTTAGCCGCGAGAGTTGGTGCATCCTCTCATTTTTGGGCACCTGGTCAGGACAACTACTACACCCGCTCCTGACCGCCCTGGCCCACCCAAACCCCTCCATTGCCCCCGCGCGCTTCCCGCCCGAAACGGTTAGGCGCTCCAGAGTGTTGGTGCCGCATTCATACTCGGGCAGAGCAGACGTGACCTTTCACTAGCGCCTGCGTTGAAGGCAGAGGCAGATTTTCAATGAAGAGTGATGGTTGCTTTGTCTGTCCAACTTACTGTCGGTCTATGTGATTTGACGGCTCATTGGTCATTATTACTAAGGTGGTACGAACATACTGAGCTATGAAGCTATACTACAATTTCTCAGTGATATAAAATGGTACAAGCTATGAAGCTTTTAGCTTCTATTTCATGTATCTTGCATCCAAGGTTGCCCCGTTGGAACATTCCATCAAATACAAAGGAGACTAACATGCATGCTATTGCATCTCAATGATTTAGTACAAAGTTGTACTAAAGTTGAGACACTTATTTTGGAACAAGGACAACTAAAGAAAACAATGATCCATGTAGTCCCTAGGCCTTGAACCCTAAACCCTAACCAGGCTTTAATTTGCTGGCGAGGTTGAACCTTTCGTAGGAATGAAGTTTGCAATCCTATGACCATGAGATCATTTTGTGCAGTTTCACTAAAATCGAGGTGAGCATCTCTATGGAAAAGAAATGGAAGAAGTGTGATTAGAATAAGACTAGTGGCACTAGTTCATGAGACATAAACTCATCACAAATACAGTAGAAGCCAATACAGGTACGTGTGGGGCGAAGAAGTAGAGAAATATCCACATGGAGTGATGTGGGCAGCTGGGGCAGTGGTGCAAGCTGACTGTAAAGGAAGTTGTACCTAAGGGATGTCAGGATGAAGTTAGGAGGGGCATCGGGAGGCGGCATCTGCCCACGTCGCGATAATGAGAAAGGGACGAAGGCAACCACGTCAGGTTTGTGAGAGAGAATGGCGAGGGACCCCTGATCGGTACTCGCCGACACTGGGTTTTCGCCCTCGCTGACGGCGACCGCATCTACACAAAACATCCTCCCCTTCCCCCAGCGAACGTGATCTGCCCGGATGTGTGACTAGAGATGTGGCCACAGTCATTTTGTGGGAGAGAGTGTGACGAGAGCAACCCCTGGCTATGTATATAGTGGAGCGGTTTCTTTTTCTTTCCATATGAACATATTTATATTGCGTATGTTCCAGTGACGAAAAAGGACTTTACTTATAAATAACACGACACCATTCATGCATGGCTCCCGACCCTCCACTAAGTGAGTAACTAGTACACACGTCAAATTATCACGTGTGATGCATCTTCGTACATAAATGAGCTCCACTGTGTCACGTGTGTGGTTGGGGAAGACAGAGAGAGTACTACTACGTGTGTGGGCATGCACCTTTTCTCTTCGAGCATGGTTATTAAAAGTATAGCCAACTACTCTACCACACAGTTATTAAATGGGCAAAGAGTATAGGTAGTAGTAATAATGACTAATGAGCTGTGAAATCATGAGACCCACCTTTCCATAAGTTTGACTGAGGAATCAGCCATCATTTGACTCCTCGTTGAATATCCATCCATTGGTACCTCCGTAGCATGGTTAATAGTAATATAGCCATGTCAATCATGACGTAGAAATATCATTCACTGATACAATAGGGCTGGCTCTAAGGCTGGCGATTTTTTTTACTTTTTCTATTTCTCTTTTTCTCTCATTTACTACTCATTTTACAAAGGAGCACGTGTAGAGGATGACTATTCCTTTCGAGGGACTTCTTCATGGGGTTTAAGGCTAAGCAGATCCGAATATTATTCCGCTACCCACCACTCTGAATCCTGCCATCTATGATACACACTTGTATGATACTTCCATTACAACAATGAGGTCCCACTAGTTCTAGCACGTCCTATAAGAAGAAACTGTCACGCAAAACATACATTCTTGTTTCCTTCTTCCTCATACAGTACATACTACTACCAGTACTACTCATTCTCCTATAAACCATGCGCTTGGTATCTCAAAAATATTAACCTAGCGCTTGGCTCTTCGCCTCTTTGGGAAGTCAAACAATGATGGTACTATAGTATATGGTTCTGGCTATCTGACACCGAATGAATTGTTGCACGTCCACCACGTGGGTGAGGGGCAAGGGAAAGTGCGTACTACTACGTCTGTTTCAATATAGATTACATATGGAGCAAAATGAGTGAATCTACCCTCTAAGATATGTCTACATATACATCAGTATTTTGAGTATGTAGTTCATATTGAAACTTACTAAAATACATATATTTCAAACAATATGATAATCTCTCTAACCAAGGTAAGGACGAGGAGTATACGTCTAACAGAGGTAGTAGTAAAATCTTCTCCTAGTCCTGCGAGCCACCGCACGTGTGGGCGAGGGAGCGGGCATAGGCGTCGTAAGCAAGCTTCTCCTCATCATGCGACTGTGTGAGCCACCGCGCCCGTGGGCGGGGGAGAGGGCATACTAAGCAAGCTTCTCCTCCTTCTGCGAGTTGACGGGGCACATCAAAAGTAGTACAGAAGTGCCTACTTTCTGGTCTATATGGCTCAATTTGAAATCTCCCTAACCAATATGGATGTTGTGTGGTAGAATAAATTTGTTACTACCATAGCTCACAAAAGTACGTCACATGTAATGGTGAATGGAGGGAGTATGATACCATTAGTACAAGTACAGTTCTTTTGCAGGGGTTGTAGTGGTCCGTCCCATTCACATGTTCACATTTCAAGCTTCAATAAAAACGTTGCATGCACGGATTAAAAGAAAACTCAGCAATGCATGTACTCCCTCAATTCATATAGGGTCTAAAATGTGTTTTGGAGGCTAACTTTGACCACATGTAAGAGCAATAATATGACATGCAACTTACACAAAACATACCATCAAATTCGTACGTGGTCATTGTACTGCTAATACATGCATGCGTTGCAATTAGTACATACATGACACAATAGTAAACACTCGCTATCTAGTAGTACTAGCTCATTGCTTGGTTTATATTTTGAATTTAGGCCGATAAACCGGAAGGGAGGGAATATTATTTTGTGGTACCATCCCCATACGACCATACTTGATGTATCAGAGAAGGGTTATATGTTGCTACAACAGTACCGTCCAATCTTCATGTGTGTTGTTTTTCTTGGAAAATTATTATGAGAGGATTGTACGATGTGTCAAATGATGTGTTGTTCGTGCGTCCAACTTACTATTGGAAAGTTTTTGCTTTGAGATTTGATGGCTCATTAGTAGTATTCCTTGCATTTGTGCACATGTGGGCCTAGATGATGGATGTCCCACATGTCGAGGAAAGGAAGTTCTGTGCTCCTAATGGTTTCTCGCAATGCTACCAACCTTTCAGCATTTGTTTATATATATTGTGCTAGTAAATTTAAATTGTGAGTGAAAAAAAAATTATACTAGTACAATGCTACGAAGCTTTCAGCTTTTCTTTCATGTGTCTTGCCTTGAAGGTTTTCTTGTTACAACATTCCATGAAATACAAAGGAAACTAACATGCATGCTAATTCATATCAATGACTCACATATCAGACCCAATATTTACTTCACAACTTAAGACAAAGTTGTGAGAATGTGTACAAATAAAGAAAAAAAATGATCGACTAGGTCCCTAAGCATTCTTTCATTTCCTGGCCATCGTGGGCATGTTGGTAGACATTTTCACGCGGTTTGTTGACGCCCGCCAAGACATGTAGCAGTTGGATGCATGCACCATCCCATCATTTTGTGCAGTTGCACTAAAATGGAGCTGAGCATCACTATTGACAAGGATATTGAATAAGTGTGATTGCAATAATAGTGGCACTGTTGATGAAAGATGGAATGTACGCAGGTCGAGCTATAGTATGTTTAGGCATAGAACTAAAGAAGATCCACATGCAGCAACATGGGAAGACAAGCGATGGAGCAAGGCCGGTTCCAGAGGAAGCTGTAGCTAAGGGTCGTCGGGATGTAACAAGGAGGCTGGCAGCGGGCGGGATTTGCCCATACTGCGGCAGCGAGCAAGGGGCAAAGGAACTGCCACGTCGGAGCTTGCTTAGAGAAAATGGCGGGTACCGCAAATCGTGACGCGCCAGCAATGGGTTTCCTGCGTCAACGCCAGCGACCAGAGCAACGTTGCACATCTTCACTTTCCGCCGGCGGACTGGATCCGACCGGATCAGGGACCAGCGGTGAGAGAGAGAGAGAGTGGCCACCACCATCTTGTGTGAGAGAGTAGAAGAGACCGACCCCAGCAAGCAAGCATTGAGGATCCTGTATATATTATATTGTATAGTATAGTGGAGCCATTTTCTTTTTTCTCTCGAGGACAATCGGTTTATATTCAGTACGTGTGCCATTGAGGAATAAAACCTTTTTTTAAATAACGTGCCAATGTTCCAAGTCGCACTTTGTTTGTTCGCATGTGGTACACGATCCTCAAGTGGACAACTAGTACATTTGTCAAATTACCATGTGGGCTCCCTTTTCGTATAGAAATGAGCTCCACCGTGTATCCGCACGGGTGGTTGGGAAAGAGATGGGAGTACATGCGTCGTGCGTGCATCTCTTCTGTTCATGCACGTACCCCACCTAGGTGGGTGGGTGTGAGAGAGATACAAACCTAGAGAGAGATGGCGTGTGCATTCGTGAGTCTCACTACTGCAGGATGGTGCTAACACGACACTACGATCAGAGACCCTTTGACAAAACTGTGTGTGATGCATTAATCGCAAACGGTGATGTAAAAAAATGTCAAAAAAGATGCAAAACGTTTGTGATGGCGGATACATCAAACAGGGTTCAGATTTTAGTTGAGTGTGCGATGCTGGGCATACGGTTGATCCATATGAACTGTTTGTGATTAGACAGATCAAAAGAAACATGCAGCCATATCAATGTGTGTGTGCGATATACGACATAGAGTTCGCTCCGATGAAACATTTTCGATTAGGGAAAGCAACAGAAGCAGTTAGCCAGATCAAGGTGTGTGTGATATACGGCATACGGTTCACTCGAATGAACTGTTTTCGATTAGGGTAGAGAACAAAAACGGTTTAACTTAACAAGATGTGTGTGATACGCGACCAACATGTTTGTAATTGGAAATGTGTTGGAAGATTGATAACAACATAGATGATTCTTATTAACAAGCGGTGTGTGTTGTGAGTAAACCATTGCTGGTATACAATTGTCACTGGTTGATGAAATCATCACCGACGGGTTCCATTGTTTAGTCCGTGTGTGATGTGATTTGCTTTGTCCGCACAACATCTATGCTCTGTCTAAAGAGCATCAATATATATACTTAAATAGACAGCATTGCAAAACCAAATTAAGCATACAATTACACAAGTGACTACACATAGAACATGTACACACACCTAAGTAAGCAATTACATGGATACTAAACTAGGAGAAACTAGCATCTAAACATGGATAGTAAGCAATTACATTTACACACCTATGCCATTGCTCTACTTCCGGTTGGATCCCTGGCCGTTTTGGGGAAGGAGGCACTTCCTCATGTCAACAATCCACCTATACATCTCGTAGCTCATGTATGCCTCCTTGGCCGCATACACGATGTGAGCTTTGTCAAGTTTCTCCATCCAGGCCGAGTGCCAGGCACACTTGTCCTTGTTACAGGAATCCTTCATCTCTATGTAGTAGGGATCGATGATGGCCTCGGCGAGGGGAACCAGTGAGTCCTTCTCATGCTCGTCGCTGCCCCAATTCTTGTATTGTCCCTGGATGTCGACATGATTCTAGCAGGCGATGACCGAATTCTTGAGCACCTTTACATCGTTGGTGATGTCCACCGTAGCAAACATGTATTGGTGACTGTTGACAAACCTGGCGAAATGCTCGCAAGGCCTTCTGGCTAGGCAGTAGTAATAGACGAGGACGTGATCACACACGCACATCTGGGCGATGATGACATTGGGATGAAACCCGGCACAAGCGTGGGTGTACTCGAGGTCGAACCCGACCACCTTGTACTTCTCCTCAGCAAGCAACAACTCCATGATGTGGATGGAGTGCTCCACCCAGACCGGGCTGTTGGTGTATACCACTGAGAGCTCCATGAACCTTTTGTGGGTGTCCACCACGGTATACATGGTGAACTGCTGCTCAGCCTCGGCAGCCGTTCGGAGCACCATTGGAGCTGCGCAGGATACCCTTTAATATGCAATGGTGGGTGCGATCGAAAGGTTGAAGAGACACAAGGGTTAAATGGATGCTATAATACATGGGGGCCGGCCAGCCTGTAAAGGTCACGTCTTGTCACCCCGTTCATAGCGGAGGATTCCAGTGCACGCTTGACAACACCACATGGCACGCGTTATGTTTGACCATGCGTGGGCTCGAAGTGGCGCCAAATGTATCGTCGGTGATCCTGTTCCCGCGCCATCGCGCAGTTTACCGCACAAGCTTCCCGCCCGGCTAGTTTGCCATGCATCGGCTAGAAGAGGGACAAATCATGGGCGTTTATTGGCAAAAAACTTTGTAAAAATAAAGTGTGTGGAATGACTTTGGTCATAAGTTTACCCGTGGGTGATGAGGTCAAAGTTACACACAAGGGTGATGGTGGACACTCGAGTGCGATAATTAATTCTATGCTCTATAGGGCACACGGTTGAAGAAACCAACTGTGTGCAATAATGTCAATCGCAGTCGAGTTAGCTATACAGATCGTGTGCTATGAGATCGACAAGGTAAATAGATTCGAGAATGGTTAACAAAATCTAAGTCCATTGCATATTAAGGTCAAAGTAGTGCTACCAATATACGAGTCTCATATGATATCATTTCAAAGATTGTACCACAAAAGCTCGAAATATTACAAGGTTCAAATTCCAGAGTGATATGGCTCAAATTAGAAGATTACAAGGTTCAAACTGATATTCGAAATGAAATTTAGCTCATTAGCTACAAACGCTCATGGTGATCCGCTGAACATGGATATCAGAGAGGTTTAAACTAATATTACCACTTGTAACTCTGGTTTCGAAACCTTACAATTTTTGCAAGGGCTCAGCCATTGAGAAGTCATGTATGGGGTTGACACGATGACTTCCGATTACTCTGTCATCTGAAGTTCCAAAATGAAATTCAGCATTTTCGGAGCCTATTCCATTCTGGCGCAGCCGCCGGCGCAGATCAACAAACCATTCATTTTTGTGAAATAAATGTAGGGCAAACCTCATTACCTTCAGCACCCTTGGTCTAACAACAAAGAACCTAGCGAATATAATCTTCGGTAAGGTCCCTCGGTAGGAGTTCAAAGTAATTTTTGATAGATGCAGATCTAAGCATTTGATGTGATTGTTATATTGTATCACATTATCCACCACTGGGCCTAATCTTATCTGCAAAATAAGAAAACATCTTAGTGCCTACATGTAGCTTTGAACACTACTACATGCCTATATGGTTTATAGGATTTTTAAAATGCACTAACATGCCATCTTCGATCCGACATGATAAACATGGGCATTTGATTACAATCTAGAGAAAATGTAGCCTTCTTCACAAGAGGTTGGAGTGGATGAAGAGTTCCCTAAGAAAACTAGTATAGATGAATGCAAAGGAGAAATGCTTATGGATTGTAACCATATGCATCAAGCAACCAATATGGGGTGGGGCATGTATGTACTAAAATCCTCCAAAAAATCCTTCAGAAATCGTAGTACATTGTCATTGTAAACTTGGAAAAAGGTGTCACAAATTGAACTCCCTTATTGTTAACATTTAACAGGAAGGAACATCACCTCGATATATAGCTTCTCCAGGCACGGAAAGCATCTCAGGAAACTGACAACTTGCTCGAGGTTGGAGCCGATAGATTCTAGTGCCAAGACCTTCACTATGCGCAATTTCGGGGTCAAGCTTGTCGGAATCATTTTCATGATCACAGACGAACATACATCTTCAAAATTAGAAATAATGTTAATTTCTAGAAGGAGAGGTTGAAGGCGGTTGTTGTACCTAAACGAGTGTGGATCCAATAACAAGTTTGGAGTATTTGTCACATGAGTAGCCCACCACTCTCAATTTCAACGTAGAAACGACATTGATTCTTGTTGGACCTTCTTGATCAACTACAAGTAATCTCTCAAGTGAAGGTGTGTCCTCAATGACCATACCGTGGTACACATCTCGTGATGTCTTCTTGCAGCACCAGCAACACACCTAAATAGTCTGGAGAGTCATGGAGGTGATGTGGAAGCTACTCAACCAATTGATCGCCTGAAGACAAAGGTAATCGAGTGCAGTACACCATGGAGCAGGCGCTCCATGTCACCGTTTGGGAGGCAGACGGCGATGAGCTCAAGTTGCTTCAGTCGTGGTAGAATAAGAGCGGGCGCGTCATTAAGGGCATGGGGGTAAATGGCAGTTCCTGAACTTGGCGACAACCAGCGTGGCCGCGAGGCGGAGCACGAACGTTGGCAGCGAGCGCATATGCCCATCATCAAAAGTGAGCTCCCCTAGCTGATCTAGGGTGGGGGATTGGAACCAGTCATCAACCTTGGCTCGATCCTTGCTGTTGGAATAGAACTTGCCCATGCTAAGGCCTCTGGTTGAGCTAGGGTGATTGCCGAGGATCTTGGAGAGCGCATCCAAGCTTTTGAAATAGCCATGTTAGAGCTCGTGGGTGTCAATGAGGTCGAGAAGGGTGGAGTTCCATAGGGGGCTCCACCGCCGGGAAAGGACGGTTGTTCGTGCCCCATATTTGATTGGGAGGAGGGAGACGGTGACTGTTAACATATCATCGAGGAGGCTGTTGCTGAAGTCTAGGCCTGCTGGAGTCGCTTGTGGTTCTTGCTCAACCCGCCTCCGCTTGTTGGCAGCCCAGTTCTCCACCTCTGGAGTCTCCTTGTCAGCAGCGCTTTCTGATAGAAGTGGGAGTACAGGGAATATTTAGTTAACATGGCAATAGAAAAGTGTATTGGTAACTAGAAGTTAGTAGGTAGGAATAGAGTAAGAAAATGGAATAACAATTGGTTGCTTAAATACTAGACAATTCATTTGATATTGCTGGGTAAGTCAACATGCAGAAACTTGAAAGGAACACTTACTTCACACAAAGTCTGGATGGATGATATCGTCGGGGAAGTTAGCATCTATCTCATGACCAGGCTCTTTTATGTGAAGTGCAATTTTAGTGCCAATTCAGTACATAAAAGTTAGAAATTTCTTTCCAAAGGCCAGTGCCAAAATAGGAGTCACCACGTTCATCAAGTCTTACAGTAGCAATTGTTGTAAATCCATGGTTTGTGTTCAGTATGACATCCCTGAAGTCTTAATTTAAGTGAAGGGAAAGATTGTGTACTACAGATTCTGTTGTATAGCAAGGGACGCGTTGTAGAAATGGTAGGATTGTTAAATAAAATATGGTAACATGCAAATATGGGCCCAAATTGAAAGAATTGTCCAATAGTTGAAATCAAAGGACAAAAATCTATAATTAAACAGATAGGGTAAACATGATGTCATGGAAATATGAGAGTAATCGAAACAACAATACATCATTAATTTGCCTAATATAGAAAGAAGAGGGAAAAAATGCCCTTTGACGTATATGATGCATGTGGCACCTTTTATCCAAATGTAGCAATATTTAGTATATGTTCAGGAAAGTAGGCCATGCCAGTCGATTTAGTGTGAGATTGAACATAATGCGTTCATCCTCAAGTCATCTGTGTTGGGTTCTACGGTAGGGTGCGCCGACTGCAAATTAAAATTGCCTACGTGCAGAACAACCAAGAACATGCTATGAGAGATTGATCACAGATCGTTACCACTAGACGCACAGTGCTGTGCAGCGGAAGTAGAGTTGACGCAGCGCATTCCTGGAGTCGCCTCGCGTTCCTGTAGTCGTCCCCTCCTTGCCGGTCTTCCACATACCCAATCGGATCCCGCAAACAGGTTCGCCGCAGCGGCACAAGTGCACCGCCTCTAACGTTATCCACACGTGCACACAATAGGCGGCGAGTGGAGGTGGCTAGTTGTAACACATGCAAAGCCCTAACGACGGCGCCGAAGCAATCAACTCTATAAGTGTGTCACGCCTCCACTATTTTTAGGAATCCGTCGCGGGCTCAACATTTGGGCCTTTGCACGGATCCTAAAGCCAAAAGTCTACTCGGTCACGTTCCAAGTCCAGGTCGGATCACATCTGACCAGTGTCCTTCGAACCGACCTCGTAGGTTCTTTCCCTTAAGCGCGCGACCCCTTAGGTTCAAGTCGGCTTGGTCATGATACGTCCATTTTGCATCATGCTTTTATATCAATATTTATTGCATTATGGGCTGTTATTACACATTATATCTTAATACTTATGGCTATTCTCTCTTATTTTACAAGGTTTACTATGAAGAGGGGGATTGCCGGCAGCTGGAATTCTAGCTGGAAAGGAGCAAACATTGGAAACCTATTCTGCATAGCTCCAAAAGTCCTGAAACTCCACGAAGCAACTTTTTGGAATTAATAAGAATTTTTGAGCGAAAGAAATATGCCAGGGGGCCCACACCCTGTCCAGGAGACAGGGGGCCTCCAGCGTCCATCTTCTGCTATATCATCACTTTTACCCTGAAAAAAATATTGGGCAACCTTACGAGATGAAACTCCGCCGCCACGAGTCGGAACCTTGGCGGAATCAATCTAGGGCTCTGGCAGAGCTGTTCTTCCGGGGACACTTCCCTCTGGGAGGGGGAAATCATCACCAACGTCATCACCAACAATCCTCTCATGGGAGGGGGTCAATCTCCATCAACATCTTCACCAGCACCATCTCCTCTCAAAACCCTCGTTCCTCTCTTGTATCCAATCTTGTATCAAAACCACAAATTGGTACCTGTGGGTTGCTAGTAGTGTTGATTACTCCTTGTAGTTGATGCTAATTGGTTTACTTGGTGGAAGATCATATGTTCAGATCCTTTTTGCATATTATTACTCCTCTGCTTATGAACAAGAATATGCTTTGTGATTAGTTACGTTTGTTCCCGAGGACATGGGTGAAGTCTTGCTATTAATAGTCATCTGAATTTGGTATTCGTTTGATATTTTGATGAGATGTATGTTGTCTTTTCCTCTAGTGGTATTATGTGAAGGTCGACTACATGACACTTCACCATTATTTGGCCCTAGAGGAAGGCATGGGGAAGTAATAAGTAGATGATGGGTTGCTAGAGTGACAGAAGCTTAAACCCTAGTTTATGCGTTGCTTCGTTAGGGGCTGATATGGATCCATATGTTTAATGTTGTGGTTAGGTTTACCTTAATACTTCTTTTGTAGTTGCGGATTCTTGCAATACGGGTTAATCATAAGTGGGATACTTGTCCAAGTTAGGTCAGTACCCAAGTACCGGTCAACCCACGTATCAAATTATCAAAGTACCGAACGCGAATCATATGAAAACGTGATGAAAACTAGCTTGACGATAATTCCCAATGTGCCCTCGGGAGCTCCTTTCTCATTATTAGAAATTGTCCAGGCTTATCCTTTGCTACATAAAGGATTGGGCCACTTGCTGCACTTTGTTTAATTTTTTTACTTGTTGCTCGTTACTATTTATCTTATCACAAAACTATCTATCACCTACAATTTCAGTGCTTGCAGAGAAAACCTTACTGAAAATCGCTTATCATTTCCTTCTACTCCTCGTTGGGTTCGACACTCTTACTTATCAAAAGGACTATGATAGATCCCCTACACTTGTGGGTCATCAAGACTCTTTTCTGGCGCCGTTGCCGGGGAGTGTAGCGCTTTTGGTGAGTGGAACTTGGTAAGGAAACATTTATATAGTGTGCTGAAATTTCTGTTACTTGTCACTATGGAAACTAATCCTTTGAGGGGCTTGTTTGGGGTATCTTCACCCCAACCAGAAGATCAAAGAGTTGCTCCTCAACCTACTGACTTTATGAAAATATTTATTTTGAGATTCCTTCGGGTATGATAGAAAAACTGCTAGCTAATCCATTTGCAGGAGACGGAACATTGCATCCTGATTTACACCTTATCTTTGTGGATGAAGTTTGTGGATTATTTAAGCTTGCAGGTATTCCCAATGATGCAGTCAAAAGGAAGGTATTCACTTTATCTTTCAAGGGGAGATGCATTGAAATGGTATAGGCTATGTGATGATACAAGATCTTGGAATTATAAGCGATTGAAGTTGGAATTTCACCAGAAGTTCTATCCTATGCATCTTGTTCACCGTGATCGTAATTACATATATAATTTCTGGCCTCGCGAAGGAGAAAGAATCGCTCAAGCTTGGGGGAGGCTTAAGTCAATGTTATATTCATGCCCCAATCATGAGCTCTCTCGGGAAATGATTATTCAGAACTTTTATGCTCGGCTTTCTCTTGATAATCGCAACCTGCTCGATACTTCCTGTGTTGGTTCTTATATGCTGAAGACTATTGATTTCAAATGGGACTTATTGGACAGGATTAAACACAACTCTGAAGATTGGGGTTCCGACGATGGTAAGGAGTCAGGTATGACACCTAAGTTTGATTGTGTTAAATCTTTTATGGATACCGATGCTTTCCGTGGATTTAGCTCTAAGTATGGACTTGACTCTGAGATAGTAGCTACTTTCTGTGAATATTTTGCTACTCACGTTGATCTCCCTGAAGAGAAGTGGTTTAAATATAATCCTCATGTTAAAGTGAAAGTAGTTTCACCTATTACAGTCGAAGAAAATACTAATACCTATAGTGATCCTATTTGTTCCTACTGCTTATGTGGAAAACCTCCTTTTCCTGTTAGGATAAAGGATCATTCTAAAGCTTCGACTGTTGTTTGTAAGAGTAATACTAGGACTTATACACCTCCTGAGCAAATTAATGTTGAACCTAGTATTGCTATGGTTAAAGATCTCTTGGATGAGGATTTAGATGGGCATGTTATTTCTCTCTTGGGTGAGACTGCCAATATTGCTAGACCTGATACTAAGACACGTAGACCTGTCGTAGGCATGCCTGTTATTTCTGTTAAAATAGGAGATCATTGTTATCATGTCTTATGTGATATGGGTGCTAGTGCTAGTGCGATACCTTATGATCTATATAAATAAATTATGCACGACATTGCACCCGTTGAATTAGAAGACATTGATGTTACTATTAAGCTTGCTAATAGGGGTACCATTAAACCTATTGGGATTGTTAGAGATGTTGAAGTTTTGTGTGGGAAGGTTAAATACCCTGCTGATTTTCTTGTTCTTGGTTCCCCACAAGATGATTTTTGTCCCATTATTTTTGGTAGACCTTTCTTGAATACTGCTAGTGCTAAGATTAATTGTGAAAAGAATATTGTCACTGTTGGCATAGATGGTATGTCTCATGAGTTTAATTTTGCTAAGTTTAGTAGACAACCTCGTGAAAGGGAACCACCTATTAAGGATGAGATTATTGGTCTTGCCTCCATTGATGTTCCTCCAACTGATCCGTTAGAATAATATTTGCTAGACCATCAAAATGATATGTTTATGAAGGAAAGGGAGGAAATAGATGAAGTGTTCCTTAAACAGGAACCTATGTTGAAACATAACCTTCCCGTTGAAATTCTTGGGGATCCCCCTCCACCCAAGGGTGATCCCGTGTTTGAACTTAAATCCTTACCTGATAATCTTAAGTATGCTTATCTTGATGAAAAAGAAATATATCCTGTTATTATTAGTGCTAACCTTTTAGAGAAAGAAGAAGAAAGATTATTGAAAACTCTGAAGAAGCACCGAGCTGCTATTGGATATACTCTGGATGGAAGGGCATTAGTCCCACATTATGTCAACACAAAATTTCAGTGGAAAAAGATGCCAAACCAGTTAGAGATCCTCAAAGATGATTAAACGCCAAGATGAAGGAAGTGGTAAGAAAGGAGATACTAAAGCTCCTTGAGGCAGGTATTATTTATCCCGTTGCTGATAGTGAATGGGTAAGCCCTGTTCATTGTGTCCCTAAAATGGGAGGAATTACCATTCTTCATAATGATAAAGATGAATTGATCCTGCAAAGAATTATTACAGGTTATAGGATGGTTATTGATTTCCGTAAGTTAAATAAAGCTACTAAGAAAGATCATTACCCTTTACCTTTTATTAATCAAATGCTAGAAAGACTATCCAAACACACACATTTCTGCTTTCTAGATGGTTATTCTGGTTTCTCTCAGATACCTGTATCAGCGAAGGATCAATCTAAAACTACTTTTACTTGCCCTTTTGGTACTTTTGCTTGTAGACGTATGCCTTTTGGTTTATGTAATGCACCTGCTACCTTTCAAAGATGCATGATGGCTATATTTTCTGATTTTTGTGAAAAGATTTGTGAGGTATTCATGGATGACTTCTCTGTCTATGG
Organism: Triticum aestivum; assembly: GCF_018294505.1. Classification (NCBI taxonomy): domain Eukaryota; kingdom Viridiplantae; phylum Streptophyta; class Magnoliopsida; order Poales; family Poaceae; genus Triticum; species Triticum aestivum. The sequence continues at coordinate 312,875,908 of NC_057801.1, forward strand.
ATCCTCTTTTGATGATTGTTTGAGCAACCTTGATCGAGTTTTGCAGAGATGCGAGGACACTAGTCTCGTCTTGAATTGGGAAAAGTGTCACTTTATGGTTAATGAAGGCATTGTCTTGGGGCACAAGATCTCCGAGAGAGGTATTGAAGTTGATAAAGCCAAAGTTGATGCTATTGAAAAGATGCCATGTCCCAAGGACATAAAAGGTATAAGAAGTTTCCTTGGTCACGCCAATTTTTATAGGAGGTTCATTAAGGACTTTTCTAAAATTTCTAGGCCTCTAACTAATTTATTGCAAAAAGATATTCCTTTTGTCTTTGATGATAATTGTGTAGAAGCATTTGAAACACTTACGAAAGCTTTGATCACTCCACCTATTGTTCAGCCACCTGATTGGAATTTACCTTTTGAAATTATGTGCGATGCTAGTGATTATGCTGTAGGTGCTATTCTAGGGCAAAGAGTCGATAAGAAATTGAATGTTATCCAGTATGCTAGTAAGACTCTTGATACTTCCTAGAGAAATTATGCTACTACTGAAAAAGAGTTCTTAGCAGTTATGTTTGCATGTGATAAGTTTAGACGTTATATTGTTGATTCCAAAGTTACTATTCACACTGATCATGCTGCTATTAAATATCTTATGGAAAAGAAAGATGCTAAGCCTAGACTCATTAGATGGGTTCTCTTGCTCCAAGAATTTGACTTGCATATTATTGATAGAAAGGGAGCTGAGAATCCCATTGCAGACAACTTGTCTAGGTTAGAGATTCTTGATGACCCACTGCCTATTAATGATAGCTTTCCCGATGAACAATTAGCGGCCGTCAATGCTTCTCGTACTGCTCCTTGGTATGCTGATTATGCTAATTACATTGTTGCTAAATTTATACCTCCTAGTTTCACATACCAGCAAAAGAAAAAGTTCTTTTATGATTTAAGACATTACTTCTGGGATGATCCACACCTTTATAAAGAAGGAGTAGATGGTGTTATTAGACGTTGTGTGCCTGAGCATGAACAGGAACAGATTCTACGTAAGTGTCACTCTGAATCTTATGGAGGACACCACGCTGGAGATAGAACTGCACACAAGGTACTACGATCTGGTTTTTATTGGCCTACTCTCTTCAATGATGCTCGTAAGTTTGTCTTATCTTGTGATGAATGTCAAATAATAGGTAACATTAGTAGACGTCAAGAAATGCCTATGAAATATTATCTTGTTATAGAACTGTTTGATGTTTGGGGCTTTGATTATATGGGACCTTTTGCTGCCTCTAATGGTTATACACATATTTTAGTTGCTGTTGATTACGTTACTAAGTGGGCAGAAGCTATTCCAACTAGTAGTGCTGATCATAACACTTCTATTAAAATGCTTAAAGAAGTTATTTTTCCGAGGTTTGGAGTCCCTAGATATCTTATGACTGATGGTGGTTCACATTTTATTCATGGTGCTTTCCTTAAGATGCTTGCTAAGTATGATGTCAATCATAGAATAGCATCTCCTTATCATCCGCAGTCTAGTGGTCAAGTAGAGTTGAGCAATAGAGAGCTCAAATTAATCTTGCAAAAGACTGTGAATAGATCTAAAAAGAATTGGTCCAAAAAATTTGATGATGCATTATGGGCCTATAGAACTGGTTACAAAAAAATCCTATGGGTATATCTCCATATAAGATGGTTTATGGAAAAGCGTGTCATTTACCTCTTGAACTTGAACATAAGGCATATTGGGCTATCAAAGAGCTCAATTATGACTTCAAACTTGCCGGTGAGAAGAGGTTGTTTGATATTAGCTCACTTGATGAATGGAGAACCCAAGCCTATGAGAATGCCAAGCTTTTCAAAGAAAAAGTCAAACGCTGGCATGATAAGAGGATACAAAAGCATGAGTTTAACGTAGGAGATTATGTGTTATTATTCAACTCTCGTTTAAGATTTTTTGCAGGAAAACTTCTCTCAAAATGGGAAGGTCCCTACGTTATCGAGGAGGTCTATCGTTCTGGTGCTATAAAAATAACAACTTCGAAGGCACAAATCCGAGGGTGGTAAACGGTCAAAGAATTAAACATTATATTTCAGGTAATCCTATCAATGTTGAAACTAATATTATTGAAACCGTAACCCCTGAGGAATACATAAGGGATACTTTTCAGAACGTTCCTGACTCCGAAAAGGTATAGGTATGTGGTACGGTAAGTAAACCGACTCCAAAACAACTCCAATGGCAAGTCTTATCAGTTTTGGAATATTTAAGAATTTTAAGAAGAAAGAAGTAGTCCGAAAGGGACACGAGGCCCCCACGAGAGTGGAGGACGCGCTCCCCCCGTAGGGCGCGCCCCTCTGTCTTGTAGGCACCTCGTGTGCCTCCCGGACTCCGTTTTCTTGCACGTTATGTATTTTGGTCGGTAAAAATTCATTATATATACTCCCGAAGCTTTTGACCACCATATCACGCAAATATCCTCTGTTTTCGTTTTGAGCTGTTCCTGTGGCAGATTTGGAGCAAGATGTCGTCCCAAGATTCGGAGCGAGAAAGCTATATGGCTGATTATATTGCAAATCCAAAAGCGTATGGGGATGTGGAACATTATGGATGGACCACAGATGAAGAAGAAGATTATGATACCAAGGAGAAGGAGGAGAGAAGCTCTGATGAACAGGACGATCCACTACCTCAACCTGGCGATATGCATGTGGAGTTCAAGAAGTCAAGCCTCCCTAAGGTCCAATCTATCCCACCATGTTTTTTGCAGGACAACAAGGCGGCATTATGCAAAAATATAATGAAACTTGAGCTCGAGAATGAGGATCTGAGGGAGGAAAATTTTAGCCTCAACCGCAAGCTAGAGAAGAAAAATGCATCAACCCCACCATCACCACCTCCGAGGAAATAATCACATGGGTATGGGCACTCCCCTTGGCAACTCCCATGCTTGGGGGAGGTGCCCTGGTATCGTATCACCATCACATACTATCTTTACCGCTTTATTTAGTTCGATCCTTTTAGTAGTATCTTGATCTAGTAGATTGAAGTTTAGATATCAAGTAGTTTCGAGTTTTGCTTTGTGATCTCTTTTTGTATTCGAGTCCGCGAGTTATCTATAATAAAGATTAGTGTTGAGTCAAGGGCTTTGCTATGTTTCTATGATCTTGAGAAAGTAGAAAGAATAAAAGAGTTCATATTGATCTTATGGATAGTGATAACTTCACACATAGAAAGTATGAGGAATAAAAATTGTTGAGAGTTGATGAGCATAGCCTTGGTAATCGTTGAAATTAATAGGGAGTGATAACGAAAGAGGAGTTCACATATAAATATATTATCTTGGACACCTTTTATAGTTGGGAGCACTCATTAAGTATGACATGCTAAAAGAGTTGATGTTGGACAAGGAAGACAATGTAATGGTTTATGTTTTCTAACATCTCAGTTAAAGTATATTGTCATTGACCTTCCAAACATTTTGAGCTTTCTTTTCCCCCTCATGCTAGCCAAATTCCTTGCACCAAGTAGAGATACTACTTGCGCTTCCAAATATCCTTAAACCCAATTTTTCCATGAGAGTCCACCATACCTACCTATGGATTGGGTAAGATCCTTCAAGTAAGTTGTCATCGGTGCAAGCAATAAAAATTGCTCTCTAAATATGTATGACTTATTAGTGCAGAGAAAATAAGCTTTGTACGAACTTGTTGTGGAAGTAATAAAAGCGACGGACTGCAAATAAAGGTCCACATACAAGGGGCAATACAAAGTGACGTTCTTTTGCATTAAGATTTTGTGCATCAACCCTAAACGCGCATGACAACCTCTGCCTCCCTTTGCGAAGGGCCTATCTTTTACTTTATGTTTTTGCTTTATGCTTGAGTCAAGGTGATCCTCACCTTTCCCTTTTTCATTTTATCCTTTGGCAAGCTCCTCGTGTTTGAAAGATCATGATATATATATCCAATTGGATGTAAGTTAGCATGGGCTATTATTGTTGACATCACCTAAAGGTGAATATGTTGGGAGGCAACACAATAAGCCCATATCTTTCTCAGTGTCTGGCTGAAACTCTATAACCACAAGTACTGCGTGAGTGTTAGCAATTTTAGGAGACTATGAGATAGTTGAGTATGTGAACTTGCTGAAAAGCTCTATTGTTGACTGTTTCTGATGTTACGATAAATTGCAATTGCTTCAGTGACTGAGATTATAGTTTGTTAGTTCCCAATGAAGTTTCTGAACCATATTTGACATTGTGAATTGCTTGTCACCTGAGCATAGGAAATCATATGACAAAATCTATATATGTTGCTGTTATTAGAATGATCATGATGCCCTCATATCCGTATTTTATTTTTATCGACACCTCTATCTCTAAACATGTGGACATATTTTTCGATTTCGGCTTCCGCTTGAGGACAAGCGAGGTCTAAGCTTGGGGGAGTTGATACGTCCATTTTGCATCATGCTTTTATATCAATATTTATTGCATTATGGGCTGTTATTACACATCTCAATACTTATGGCTATTCTCTCTTATTTTACAGGGTTTACTATGAAGAGGGGGAATGCCGACAGCTAGAATTCTAGCTGGAAAAGGAGCAAACATTGGAAACCTATTCTGCACAGCTCCAAAAGTCCTGAAACTCCACGAAACAACTTTTTGGAATTAATAAGAATTTCTGAGCGAAAGAAATATGCCAGGTGGCCCACACCCTGTCCAGGAGACAGGGGGGCGCCCCCCCTATAGGGCGCGCCCCTATCTCCTGGGCCCCCTGGTGGGCCTCCGGCGTCCATCTTCTGCTATATCATCACTTTTACCCTGGAAAAAATTGTGGGCAAGCTTACGGGATGAAACTCCGCCTCTACGAGGCGGAACCTTGGCGGAATCAATCTAGGGCTCTGGCAGAGCTGTTCTGCCGGGGACACTTCCCTCCGAGAGGGGGAAATCATCACCAACGTCATTACCAACGATCCTCTCATCGGGAGGGGGTCAATCTCCATCAACATCTTCACCAGCACCATCTCCTATCAAAACCCTAGTTCATCTCTTGTATCCAATCTTGTATCAAAACCATAAATTGGTACCTGTGGGTTGCTAGTAGTGTTGATTACTCCTTGTAGTTGATGCTAACTGGTTTACTTGGTGGAAGACCATATGTTTAGATCATTTATGCATATTATTACTCCTCTGATTATGAACATGAATATGCTTTGTGAGTAGTTACGTTTGTTCCTAAGGACATGGGTGAAGTCTTGCTATTAGCAGTCATGTGAATTTGGTATTCGTTCGATATTTTGATGAGATGTATGTTATCTTTTCCTCTAGTGGTGTTATGTGAACGTGGACTACATGACACTTCACCATTATTTGGGCCTAGAGGAAGGCATGGGGAAGTAATAAGTAGATGATGGGTTGCTAGAGTGACAGAAGCTTAAACCCTAGTTTATGCGTTGCTTCGTTAGGGGCTGAATCGATCCATATGTTTAATGTTGTGGTTAGGTTTACCTTAATACTTCTTTTATAGTTGCGGATGCTTGCAATAGGGGTTAATCATAAGTGGGATACTTGTCCAAGTTAGGGTAGTACCCAAGTACCGGTCCACCCACATATCAAATTATCAAAGTACCGAACGTGAATCATATGAACGTGATGAAAACTAGCTTGACGATAATTCCCAATGTGTCCTCGGGAGCTCCTTTCTCATTATTAGAAATTTTCCAGGCTTATCCTTTGCTACAAAAAGGATTGGGCCACCTTGCTGCACTTTGTTTACTTTGTTTACTTGTTACTCGTTACTATTTATCTTATCACAAAACTATCCATCACCTACCATTTCAGTGCTTACAGAGAAAACCTTACTGAAAACCGCTTATCATTTCCTTCTGCTCCTCGTTGGGTTCGACACTCTTACTTATCGAAAGGACTACGATAGATCCCCTACACTTGTCGGTCATCAGGTCACAGTTCGGATCACCTCCGACCTGCACGGTTGGTAGCGGCCTCTAGAAAGGCATGCTGACCAGGAAGCAAACTATGAAGATGGTTAGGCGAACTTGTACAACATGTCACACTTATGTTCCCTTTGCCTCACGATATATGTTGTTGGGCTCAAGGCGAGACTGTCATCCTTGTGCTAGCCCGACCTCTTTCTCGTTCCAGTGATACCGACCACAAACTGGATTATCAAATAATCCTTGTCGCATGGCCATGCTTATCCTGGTTGGATCACATGAGGGGCCCAGAGCATATCTCTCCTTATCGGAGGGGCAAATCCCATCTTGCTCGACCATGTCTCGCAGCATGGGACTGGACAAACCCGAAACCCACCTTTGCAACTACCCAATCATCGAGTAGCATTTGGTCGGCCCAAAGCAAGTCTGTCACCATCCCAAGTACATGCGTCAGCTGAGGTGTTAGGACATAGAACTTATGTTGTACTAGAGACTCACAGATGACATATCACAGCGTCTCATAGTTGGTTCTGTCCGACTCGGACCTTATCTCGACTTGGATTTGACTACGTCGAATCCGGCCAGATCCTTCCGAGTCAATGTTATCCGGTTAGCAACCAATGTTGCATGGCTAGTGAGACCGAGCCATCCACCATGTCATATGCTAGTCTAGTCCAACGTGTGCCCACACGTCACTTGCGACTAGGTACAATTTAGGATGTATCATACAACCGAAGATCTCATAGACAAGTCACATACTTTCCAAAAAGTATCATTGATTACATCCAAGGAGTATCTTTATTCATAAACACATAGGAAATATCATCATACATGATTGCTGAGGGAGTCCTGGATTAGGGGGTGTCCGGATAGCCGAACTATCACCTTTGGCCGGACTCCTGGACTATGAAGATACAAGATTGAAGACTTCGTCCCGTGTTCGGATGAGACTTTCCTTGGCGTGGAAGGAAAGCTTGGCGATATGGATATGTAGATATCCTACCATTGTAACCGACTCTGTGTAACCCTAACCCTCTTCGGTGCCTATATAACTGGAGGGTTTTAGTCCGTAGGACGAACAACAATCATACCATAGGCTAGCTTCTAGGGTTTAGCCTCTCTGATCTCGTTGTAGATCTACTCTTGTACTACCCATATCATCAATATTAATCAAGCAGGAGTAGGGTTTTACCTCCATCGAGAGGGCCCGAACCTGGGTAAAAACATCGTGTCCCTTGTCTCATGTTACCATCCGCCTAGACGCAAAGTTCGGGACCCCCTACCCAAGGTCCGCCGGTTTTGACACCGACATTGGTGCTTTCATGGAGAGTTCCTCTGTGCCGTCGCCATCAGGAAGGATGCGCCATCCCGTCTTTAAAGACGGCACTGTTGCTAAAGGAGCTTTGGCTATCGGCCAAACTCTCCGGCTAGGCGGTTTCCTTATGACCGCCTGTTCGGCCGCCGTGCCGACGATGACTTCTCGGGTCATCAAAAGCAATCTTCACGTTAACTCGGAACTCACCGAGCAGTTAGATCCGATGGAGCTCTCTTCCTTAAACGAGCTCTTGGATCACATCACTGCCTTGGGAGTTGCTAAAGACTACGATCAGATTGGGCCTAAACCCGATCTGAGAGAGATTAACTCTCCCTAGGTTACCCACCACGTTGCTGTGGTAGAGGAACAATACGGCAACCCTTCTTCTATCTTAAGGACTAGCTATGTCCGGATTCCCGATCCCACCATGTCGGATTCCCGCGGATGGGAGGATGTTACTCAAGCCCTGAACCTAAAGTCACGCAGTGGGCTAGATTCATTGGACAACATCCAAGAACCCAAGCTTCTAAGTTCGGAAACTACTTGTCCCCTGAGTCTTAAATTGGACGGGGTTCCGAATTTAATTCCACCCGCCCACCCAAACATAAGCGATCTATCCCAAATCCGGCAAGAGCCCACAGAAATAGTACACCATTACTGAGCTAGATTCCTCCTGGTTATGCACATGATAAAGGACTGCCGTGAGGAGGACGCGATTTCATTCTTCTGCAATAATTGCACGGACAAGGGAATCCTTATAGCCGTAAGCCATCATGAAGTTACACGCTTCGCTGACTTGGCGTCCATAGTACGAATGTATTGTGCGATGGAAAGCGCTTGGAAAACCGAAATCAAATTTTGGGACAATCCGGCCCTGAATACAACCCAGTCCAAAATAAAAGGGTGCATTATCGCCAGGCACCTGGGTTAAACACCAAAAAGCAAAAACCCTCTATAGGGCATGGAACCGTACTGGAAGGATGGCTCAATGGACCCTGCAAAATTCATAGTACAGATGGCGCCTCTCCAACTCATAGCCTTAGAGCATGTTGGATACTACGGCAGGTGGCCAAAAGAGGCAAAGAGCTTGTAACTCCAGAGCACCAGGCCAAGGATACCAGTACGGTATTAACAGTCTTCGAGACTTTCGCATCAAATAATATGCGGAAACGAACACTCCACAGCCTTGCCGAAGTCTACCAACTGGAAACAATAAATCCATGGAGTGACACGGCTATTACCTTTAATGCCAGTGACGAACCTAAATTCCGAACAGCCCGAGCACCAGCCGCATTGGTCCTCAGTCCAATAGTGGACGGCTTTCGCCTTACCAAGGTACTCATGGATGGTGGCAGCGGATTGAACCTCATTTACAAGGAAACCCTCCGAAAAATGGAAATAGATAGGAGCCGCATTGAGCGAAGCAGCACAACCTTTAGAGGAATAATCCCCAGTCAGGAAGCATGCTGTACAGGAAAAATCACACTGGATGTGGTGTTTGGCACGCCGGATAATTACAGGTCCGAGGAGGTCACGTTCCAAGTGGCCCCGTTCAGCAGCGGATATCATGCTCTATTAGGGCGAGAGGCATTCACAATTTTTCAAGCTATACCCCATTATGGGTACATGAAGCTCAAAATGCCCGGGCCCAACAGAATCATCACTCTTGCTAGTGACCCAGACATAGCACTCCGCGCCAAAAATAAGACAGTCACACTGGCCCTTAAGGCACTATCCGAAGCCCTAGCGGCCGAGGAACTCACTGTGCCGCGCTCGATGGTGAATAGGAAAGATATGATTCTCGATAAGAGATCCAAGTCCACCTCCTTTAATCCAGCGGACAAAATAGTCAAATTCCAAGTCCATCCAACGGACCCTACAAAAACGGCCTCCATCGGGGCACAATTAAATCCTGATGTACACACCGCACTACGAGAATTCCTACGCGAAAATTGGGACATTTTCGCCTGGCACCCTTCAGACATGCTAGGAATCCCACGCCGGCTGGCCGAGCACAGCCTAAACATCCTAAAAGGATTCAAGCCAGTCATACAGGATCTTCGGCGTTTCTCCGAACCCAAGAGGCAGGCCATGGGAGAGGATCTAGCCAAATTATTGGAGGCCGGATTCATTAGAGATATAAAACATCCGGACTGGCTAGCAAACCTGGTGATGGTACCAAAGAAGGACAAATCCTGGCGCCTATGCGTCGATTTTAAGGACCTCAACAAGGTCTGACCAAAGGATCCCTTCCCACTCCCCCGCATCGACCAAATTATCGACGCCACCGAAGGATACGATTCATTGTGTTTCCTCAACGCATACTCCGGCTACCACCAAATTAAGATGGCAGAGCCTGACCAGGCCGACGGCCCATTCTGCTTCAACACAATGCCCTTTGGGCTGAAAAACGCCGGCGCAACATATCAGCGCATGATTCGGACATGTCTGGCAAACCAGATCGGCAAAACAGTGGAGGCATATGTAGACAATGTGGTCGTCAAAACCAAGCACGTCGAAACTCTAGTAGAGGATTTGAGGCTCACATTTAATAATCTCCGAACATATGACATTAAGCTTAACCCGAAAAAATGCGTTTTCGGTGTACCAGCCGGAAAGCTCTTGGGCTTCATTGTATCCGATAGAGGAATTTAAGCAAACCCATCCTAGATCTGAGCTCTATCACAATTGGATATCCCAAAGGACCTCAAACAAATACAAAAATTGACGGGATGCGTGGCGGCTTTAAGCCGCTTTATCTCCCATTTAGGAGAAAAGGCATTACCTCTTTATCGCCTCCTCCGACGCACCGAACACTTCGAGTGGACGGATGCCGCCACGGCCGGACTCGAAGAAATAAAAGCCATATTGGCAACAAACCTGGTCCTGGCCGCGCCCAACATGGGCGAACCAATGCTATTATATATCGCGGCAAGTCATCAGGTTGTGAGCGCAATGCTCGTTGTCGAACGAGAAACGGATGAACACAAGTTCCCCCTTCAAAAACCAGTTTACTACGTGTCCACTGTCCTAACTCCATGCAAGTCACGGTACCCGCATTATCAAAAAATAGCGTACGCGGTGTTCATGGCATCCCGGAAGCTGCGACACTACTTTCAAGAGTGTTTGATAACAGTAGCCTCCAAAGTACCTCTTAATGACATTATAAACAATCGCGACACGACGGGCCGGATTGCCAAATGGGCCATTGAGCTCCTCCCGTTCGACATAACCTATAAGCCACGGCGAGCTATTAAGTCGCAAGTTTTGGCCGACTTCGTCGCCGAATGCACTGAAGCCGAACTCCCTAAAGAGTACGGCGCATATTCCAACTGGATCATGCACTTCGACGGCTCCAAAATGTTGGCTGGTCTGGGGGCTGGCGTCGTTTTGACATCCCCAACCGGAGGTACGGTTCAATACGTACTCCAGATAATGTATACGGACTCCAACAACGCAGCCGAATATGAGGCCCTTCTACACGGCCTCCGAATGGCAGTTTCCATGGGCATTCAACGCCTAGAGGTGCACGGGGATTTGAACCTCGCGATATCCCAAATAAATGGAGACTTCGATGCCACGATCCGAAAATGGCAGCTTATCGCAACACCGTCCTAAAATTGTCAGCTCGATTTGAAGGGCTCGAATTCCACCATATAGCCCGGGATAACAACCAGGCAGCAGACGTATTGGCGCGCATTGGCGCAAAGCGTGAGGTCGTCCGTCCCAACATCTTCCTAGAGAGGCTGTTCAAGCCGTCCGTACTATGGGAGGGGGAATCCGGAAATAACAACTCGGACCCAACCGCACTGCCTGACACCGAACATTCTGACACAATTGGTGGTTCTGCCAACGAAGTAACATCTTCAGCCCATGTAATAATGGCAGTCATTGCCCCGTGGACGGAACCATTCCTAGCCTAGCTAACCAGGCAGGAACTTCCCGAGGACCAAAACGAGGCCCGCTGCATAGTGCGGCGATCTAAAGCCTATAAGGTCTATCAGGGACAGCTTTACAAGAAAAGCACAACCGGAGTCCTTCAAAGGTGGATCTCCGAAGAGGAAGGGCGGAATCTTCTGGCTGAAATTCATGCCAGACTCGGCGGGCACCACGCTGCAGCCCGGGCCCTCGTAGGCAAGGCCTTCCGTACAGGATTTTATTGGCCAACGGCCCGGGCAGATGCTCATGACTTAGTCCAACGATGCGTCGGTTGCCAGATCTTTGCTAATCAAGGCCACATGCCACCCACCGCCCTCAAAACTATACCAATAAAATGGCCCTTTGCGGTCTGGGGTCTTGACATGGTTGGACCCCTTAAAGGAGGAACCCACAAGCAAAAATACCTACTGGTCATGATGGATAAATTCACCAAATGGATGGAGGTCAAACCTGTTAAGATGGCCGAATCTGGACCGGTGATAGACTTCATATCAAGGGTCGTACACCGTTACAGCGTCCCCCCATAGCATCATCACTGATAACGGCATGAACTTTACGTCCGACAAGGTCAAACTCTAGTGCAAAAACATGGGCATCAAGCTCGACTATGCTTCAGTCTATCACCCTCAAACTAACGGTCAAGTCGAGCGAGCAAATGGTCTAATCATGAGCAGCATCAAACCCAGATTAGTGCGGTCCCTCAAGGAATCTAACACGCACTGGGTAGAGGAGCTCGACTCCTTACTCTGGGGGCCGCGGACCACTTCGAATCGTACCACCGGATTTACACCATTCTTTATGGTATACGGCGCAGAGGCAATTCTGCCCTGCGGCATAATTCATGAGTCACCTCACGTGTGCATGTACGAAGAAAGAGAAGCCGAGCTCGATCGGCAGGACAGTTTGGACGCATTGGAGTAAGAGCGTGATGTGGCAAAAGCCCGTTCCGCATTTTATCAACAACAAGCTTGAAGATATCAAAGCAGAGAAGTACGGGCCAAAACTTACAATGTTGGTGAGTTAGTTCTACGCCTGCCGGACAAGAAAAAGGACAAACTCAAGCCCAAATGGGAAGGTCCCTTTATCATCGACCAAGTCCTCACCGGTGGAGCATACTGTCTGCGAGATGCATCGGATAACGGACTCGAGCCGAACCCATGGAATGCAGCCCGTCTCCAAAGATTCTACGCCTAGCGCCGGATTCTGAGTTCGTCTCTTTCCTCCGTCTATATTTTACATATTAGTTGTCTTCTGTTTCTCTCCTTCTCCCTCCTTTTCTATTATAGCCTTTGAAAGCTTGTTTGCGCATTGTTCGCACACACTTGACGCGCTATCCACGCTCATTATACCTGGGGCCTTCTTTAACAGAAGCTTATTTATGCGGGCTTCATGCCCAACACATGTGTCACACTTCCGCATGTACCTTTTATTCACCATTATATGCATCGATATGACTTAAGTTTCGGCCAAGCTGGGTTGCCTGGCTCCTGTGCTTATCCCTACGTTCCTGATTGTTCGGCTAGGTGGTAAAGGGAGCACCTATGCGATTGTTACTGCCGGGTCAGCCGGATGTGTACCTCAGACTGGGTGAAGCCGAAAGCTAGCATTCTTAAGGAAATATTCGTTTGGTGAACAAAAAGATGATTTAATACCTATTTATCTGCCCCCAGATGTTTTTCTGCTTTTTTCGCAGTCCGGACATGCACTTTACGGCATGCCTCCCAGGGAAAGGAACCCCTAACGGAACTATTCTCCCGGGAAGATGTTTCTTACTAACCATGTAATATAACATAACTAGTTGGGCACTTGTCTGATAAAGCACTAATGAACCCTACGTCTGGTCTCCATGCATGCCCTGGTTCTTATATAACCGCGAGGGTATTCGGACACACTCCGGACTATTGGGTCCCAAGGTTGAAGCGAAAAGGTCCGCTATGACAAACGATCTACAATCCGGCTAGAAGGCATTTTTCATGTCATCTTAAATTACATAGTCAATTCGACTGATTGTATTCCTCTTCAATGCCATCTAATAGGCTGTCTAGTTACAGTCCTGCTGGGAATACTTTGCGGCCAACTCTACTTGGCCGTACACTAAGCTCACAGGGATCTCCTTCCCATCGGGCCCCACAGGTCCGACCTTGGCCATGTGGTTTGGGTCAGCCTTCATGTACCGCGTCTTCACAAATGGCCTAGGCCTCCCTAGCACCTTGACGGCACGCCGATATCTTCCATAAGCGGAACCGCCGCTGCGCTCCCTGAAGCCTCTCTGCAAGCTCGCCAAGGCCTTCGGGCAGGGAGACAGATGGCCACAAGGCCTGGGCGACGTCTTTCATCACCTGCCGAACTCGTTCTTGAAGTTGCAAGAGCTCGGGAAGAAGGTCACCCGTACAATCGGGCATTTCCTCTGCAGGACGGCCTGTGAGCATACCTACAGACATAACTCTGTTAGTCAACTTCCTCGCCGAACTCTTTTTCAAAGTTCGTCCAAGCACTTACTAAAAATGTCGCGTCGAAGCCGCCGATTCTCCTTAACGGAGTCAGAAAGCTGGGTTTGAACATCCTTTAGTTCCTCACCCAGCTGGGTGTTGGCATCTTGGAGATTATTTTTCTCTTGCCTCACCCTTGTAAGCACATTCTCGCTGGCCTTTAACCGGCGCATGAGCTGTTGCTTGTCCGGATCTATCCCGGCGCCATCTGCAATATTATTGTCAGACTTATACACACGCCGCACTTCACAAAAATTACTTATCTTCTGAAGCATATATTACCAGAGGGGGTCTCTTTGGCTTCCCCCGCTGCGGCTAGTGCGGCCTCAAGTTGGGCTTTGCACTCATCCAGCTCCTTGGACAGTTGGGTATTCTTTTCTGTAAGATCCTACACAATAAATGATCCTTAAATCAGTTATTCTAACTATTTCAAGTCTCGTGGGCTACTGGCATATATAACTATAAAATTTTCTCACCCCTATGTCTTTTACATACTGCTCTGTGGCTCTTGCTAGACCATTTTGAGCGGCACGGAGGTGCGCATCTCCCGAATTAAAGGCATCCAACGCCTCTGGGGAGAAACATGCGTCGCAAAGAACTGTCCGGCGATGCCTGTGATTCATGGCACTCTCCACCTCGGAATTGGTGGCAGATAACCTATCGGCATCCTCTGTGAGAGGAGCATCCGACGCACGCCTCGTGTTCGCCTCCGCTTCTGGACCTCGCTTTGGAGCCTGGTGAGCGGAGGATTGATTGACAACCTCTCTGGATACAGTCCGGCAAGCGCTCTTCTTCCTGAAAAAGCACGAGCGTTAGTATGCCTCCCGAGAATAAAGCCTGGGAGTAAGGTGACACGCCATACCGTTGCGCCGGAGTTTCGATCCAGACTGCACTTCTTTTTAGCCTGCTGGGCCGTGTTGCCCCTTGTTGGCCAGCCGCCATGGGCTCGGCCTTCCGCCTCAAGGGCGCCCCCTGCGAAACACCATCGGTATACAGTGATCAAAAATAAGCACAGATGGGTCATTTGCAAAGTATTGGGACTTTGGTCTCAGTTACCTATGAGGCTGGAAGTATTTCGGGGTAATCGGCTGTAATGGCGACCAAGGCATTATCGATGCTCAGTTGGTGAAATACCCCATCAATCAGCTCCACCGATATATCTGGATCCTCTTGGGAGGCTGGATCGAGGAACCGTTCCGGATCCTCGGGTTTTGGAGGCGGGCGGTTTATATCCCTTACGGCCTGGCGCAGTTCCTGCGTCGAAATCGTAGAATGAGATACTTGACCATGGGATATGGATCGGATGGGCAAAAAGAAATGTCCGCTTACCCAGCTTGGAGGATTGTACATAGAAAATCCGTCCTGTGGATTGACGCGGAGAAATTCCTCCTCTTCTCCTTTGTACAATGCGGACAAGATCTTCGTCAGATCAGCGACCGATCCCGGCCCCTTACGGCCGCAGCAGGTGGCATCATCCTCCCCGTTGAAATCCCACATGGGGTGGCCTCTATACTGGAGCGGCTGCACCCCCGCATAATGCATGTGGCCATGACCCCGATCATGGTCAGTCCGGAATGAGCTAACAACCTTATTTGGCTCATCAGGTAAAGGACGTCCCTGTCATTTTCCTTCTGAGGGCTCCGTGGACGCCAGCTTAGGCGTTTCTTCAAAGGAGCGTTATTGAACATAGGAAGGCCGATCCGAATAGGGTTCGGCAGGGGGACATGTTCTATATAAAACCATTCCAAAGGCCAGTCTTCGGACGCCTTCTTTGAGGTTCCGGATAGATATCCGGTCCCGGCGATGCACCATAGTTCGGCTCCGCCCACTTGCTAAATTGACCCCTCTTGAGAACAGGGCACAAGGCATAATAGCTTTTTCCACATCGCAAAATGAGCCTCGATACCCAAAAATAGCTCACAAAGGGCCACGAAGCCCGCGATATGCAAAATGGAGGCAGGCGTAAGGTTGTGCAACTGGAGGCCGTAGAACTCCAGGAGCCCCCGGAGAAACGGATGAATTGGAAATCGGAGCCCTCTTATCAAATAAGAGACAAGGCATACCCACTCTCTTTTGGAAGGGCTGGGGACGCTCTTCGCTTGCTTTTCGCCCTTATAGGTGGCGAGTCCGGCTCGAACTGGAACCATGAAGGATGGGGGAAGAAATCCCTTGGTTTGGAGTGTCATTAACTCGCTGTACGGGACGGAGCATCTCTCCCAATCTCCAGGCCGAGGGCTGGGAGGGCGAGAGGAGGAGCCGCGTCGACTGTCCATGATGGAATGGATTTCTGTCAGATGCGCTCTGATTTATGCTCGCGAAGGGAGGATGGTGTGGTTCGGATCTAGATCCTCGTCTCTTTTATAGGCAGCTCATTTGCGTGGAAGCCGAGGAGCGCAATATTTACAAGAAGTCGGACGCTATTCAACAGGTACACGGGATTTGGGGAAGAACCCGCCTTGCAATGCCGAAGACAATCTACGCGCCGAACTCATCGCCATTGAAGCCTGGTTCGGGGGCTACTGAGGGAGTCCTGGATTAGGGGGTGTCCGGATAGCCAAACTATCACCTTTGGATGGACTCCTGGACTATGAAGATACAAGATTGAAGACTTCGTCCCGTGTTCGGATGAGACTTTCCTTGGCGTGGAAGGCAAGCTTGGCGATATGGATATGTAGATATCCTACCATTGTAACCGACTCTGTGTAACCCTAACCCTCTTCGGTGCCTATATAACTGGAGGGTTTTAGTCCGTAGGACGAACAACAATCATACCATAGGCTAGCTTCTAGGGTTTAGCCTCTCTGATCTCGTTGTAGATCTACTCTTGTACTACCCATATCATCAATATTAATCAAGCAGGAGTAGGGTTTTACCTCCATCGAGAGGGCCCGAACCTGGGTAAAAACATCGTGTCCCTTGTCTCCTGTTACCATCCGCCTAGACGCACAGTTCGGGACCCACTACCCGAGATCTGCCGGTTTTGACACCGACAATTGCCTCTAGGGCATATCTCCAACAACCTCCTACTTGCACTAGAGTCAATCAAATAGATATCATATGCCCATAGCTCTAACGTGCCCCTCATGCTTGGGTTGTGGAAGCGGGTTAGTCAACGGATCCACAACATTTGCATCCGTGTGAATTTTGCATAACTCTACATCACCATTCTTTACGATCTTTCGTATAAGGTGATATTTCCGATCTATGTGTCTGACCTTATAGTGATTCCTCAGCTCCTTGGCTTGTGCGATGGCACCAGAATTATCACAATAAAGGTCCAACGGTTTTACCATGGCTGGGAAAATAACAAGATCATCCAGAAAGTTCCGGATCCAATCACCTTCCTTTGCAGCTTCACAAGCCGCAATGTATTCGGCTTCTGTGGTAGAATCGGCTACCCTATCTTGCTTGGAACTCATCCCGCTCACTACTCTCCGTTCCTGACGTACACAATCTGGACTGTGATCAACAATCATCTCTGTCGGTTTGGAAACTAGCATCGGCGTAAACCCTTACGACGAGCCCTTCCTCACCTCCATAAAGTAGGAACATCTCTTTAGTCCTTTTCAGGTATTTCAGAATAGTCTTTACCGCTGCCCAGTGACTCTCACCTGGGTTGGCCTGGTATCTGCTTGTTAGGCTTATTGCAAAAGCAACATCAGGCCATGTACATATCATGGCATACATGATGGATCTGATTGCCGAGGCATACAGAATCCTACTCATCCTGCTTCGCTCATCAGATGTCGAAGAACTCTAAGTATCGCTTAGCCTTATACCATGTGAGAGTTGCAAGAACCCTTTCTTCGCCTCACTCATGTTGAAGCGCTTCAACACATTATCTATGTACGTGCTCTGGCTTAAGCCGAGTAGCCTCCTCGATTTATCTCTATGGATCTTAATGCCTAAAATATAGACTGCCTCACCAAGGTCCTTCACCGAAAACTTGCCATTCAATGATTCCTTGACTGAGTATAGCATCGAAACATCGTTCCCAATCAACAATATGTCATCCACATACAAGATCAAAAACACTATCGAGCTCCCACTTAACTTCTTGTATAAACAAGCGTCCTCTTCGCTTTTGATGAAACCGAGACTAGTGATGACCTCATCGAAACGAATATTCCAGCTCCGAGATGCTTGCATCAACCCATAAATGGATCTCTTGAGCTTGCACACCTTACTAGCACTAGTCGGATCGACAAAATCCTCGGGCTTCATCATATACACGTCCTCGGTTAAATTTCCGTGAAGGAAAGCCATCTTGACATCCATCTGCCATATCTTGTAATCGTAATATGCAGCTGTAGCTAGTACGATCCTCACCGACTTCAGCATGCTACCGGCGAGTAAGACTTGTCGTAGTCAATTCCTTGAACTTGCCCATAACCCTTAGAAACAAACCGACCTTTGTGGATCTGAACATTTCCATCCACATAGGTTTTCTTCTTAAAGACCCATTTGCAACTAATGGCAGTTACGCCAGGCGGCGAATCAACCAAGTCCCAGACTTGATTCTCATCCATGGTCTTTAACTCGGATCTCATGGCCTCAAGCCATGCCTCGGAATCCGGGCTCACCATCGCTTCCGCATATGTGGCTGGCTCATCGCTTTCTAGCCACAATACATCACGCACTCTGCGCAAACTTTACGACCTCCGTGGTTCCGGTGCTGCTTCCAGCACGGGTTCCCTGACTGACTCCGGTATGATCTCATCACCAGCCAAGCCATCCCTGAGTGGTCCTCGAATTTCTTCGAGTCGGACCGTCCTCCCACTGGACTCCCGACTAAGAAACTCTTTCTCAAGGAAAACTCTGTTCCGAGGAACAAACACTTTGTTCTCTTCAGAGTTGTAGAAGCTATGTCGCAAGGTTTCACTCGGATATCCCACGAATATGCATTCATCCGACTTGGTTGTAAGCATGTCTAATATAAGTTGCTTGACAAAGGCTTCAAAACCCCAAATCTTTAGAAAAGACAAACTGGGACTCTTCCCGGTGCACATCTCATGTGGTGTCTTGTCTATGGATTTTGATGGTACCCTATTAAGTGTGAAAGCTGCAGTTTCTAGAGCGTATCCCCAGAATGACAAGGGTAAATCCGATTTGCTCATCATAGACCAGACCATGTCCAACAAAGTGCTATTCCTACGTTCTGACACATCGTTTCTCTGTGGCGTACCTGGAGATGTGAGCTGAGGTACAATACCTCGGCTTTTCAGATGTTCATCAAACTCTTGGCTCATGTACTCACCTCCACGATCAATTTGTAGAAGCTTTATAGTCTTGCGGACCTGATTCTCAACCTTGTTCTGAAACTCTTTGAACTTTTCAAAGGTTTCCGACTTGTGCCTCATCAAATAAATATATCCATATCTACTCAAGTCGTCAATAAAAGTCATGAAGTACTGATAGCCACCTCTGGCAGTTGTGCTCATTGGACCACACACATCACTATGTATAAGCTCCAACAGCTCAGATGCCCTCTCACAACTCTTTGCGAAAGGAGACTTAGTCATCTTGTCGAGCAAGCATGATTCGCATGTCTCAAACGACTCAAAGTCGGACGAAGATAGGTGCCCATCATCATGGAGCTTCTTCATGCGTTTCAGACTAATGTGTCCAAGCCGGCAATGCCATATGTATGTTGGATTTATCTCAGTAGGCATATGCCTCTTGACATTCACATTATAGACCGTTCCTGTTCTAGATTCAATATAAAAAGCCCATCAACAATGGGTGCATAGTCGTGGAATATACCATTCAAATAAAACGAACAACCATTGTCCTTTAAATTTAATTCATAACCCTGACTCATCAAACACGAGGCAGAAATAATGTTATGACTAAGTTCAGGAACGTAATAACAATTATTCAATTCCAAAATAAATCCAGAAGGAAGCTAGGGCTGCATCGTGCCGACCTCCAATGCAGCAACTCTTGCTTTGTTGCCAACCCTGATGTCAATCTCCCCTTGTGCCATACTCCTAGTTCTTACCAGCCCCTGCATCGAGTTGCAAATATGAACAGCCGATCTGGTATCAAATACCCAAGTGCTACTAGGTATGTCAGCAAGGTAAATGTCTATAACATATGGAACAAGTGTACCTTTGCTCGAAGAAGCATTTCCGGCCTTCTTGCCATGCTCTGCAAGCCACTTGCTACAGTTCCTCTTCCAGTGACCGGTCTCCTTGAAGTGATACCAAACGGTCTTTGAGTCTGGTCTAGAGTTCGGTGCAGTGGAAGAGGTTACCATCTCCGTGCCCTTTGCCTTAGCCTTTTTCTTGGACCAACTCTTCTCGAATTTAGCTAATTTCTGCACCATTCGCACTTGATGCATGCCTTTCTTAATATCCTGCTCCGCCACTTTGAGCATCCCATGCAATACAGTGAGCTTCTTATCAATGACATGCATATGATAGTTCAAGATGAACGTCCCATAGCTAGACGGAAGAGAACCCAGAACTGCATTTGTAGCCAGCTCATCCAAGAGCGGGAAGCCCAACCGATCCAAAACTTGCACATATCAGATCATCTTGATCACATGTGGGCTCAGTGGATCACCTTCCTTCAGCTTACAATCCATCAAGGATCACTAGACGTTGAACCTTTCAGTCCTAGCCTGCACCTGAAATATGATCTTGAGACTCTCGATCATATCGAAAGCCCCAATATCTATGAAATGCTGCTACAAATCAGGCTCCATACAAGCTAGCATGAGGCAACTGATCTCGTTTGATTCATCAACGAGTCTTTGGTAGGCATTCCTGGTTGTGGTATTAGCATTATCGGTAGGTTCCTCTAAAGTGGATCCTCTAGAACATGTTCCTTTTTATCATGCTTGAGACAATTCTCAGATTTCTATACCATGTGGTAAAGTTTGTTCCATTCAGTTTATCCTTTTCCAGAATTGATTTCAATGCAAAGTTGGGTTGAGCAGGTGGTGCCATTGATCTACAACAGAAAAATATGCAATCACTAAGCAATGTGTTTATGCAGAGTAATTCAAGCCTAAACAAAAATACTCCCATTGAAGTCAGCATCCCTCTGCAAACTGTCAGTGATTCAGGATCCGACTAGCGCATGCGACTAGTGAGCTTTAGCATCACTGGTTGCCAACATACCTATCCGGTAAGCAACTCCTTGCTAATCGTATCTCTGTATGACTCCTGTCGGTCGGGAAGGTATCTCATACCCCGGATCCCAACCTTCTTTGCCACAAGGCCCAAAAATGTTTTGATAGCCTTGTCAAGTTAACCTAATGCAGTGCATGTCCATGTCTGACACGAACCCTTTAGTTCAAGGACACCCAGCAGCACCTCAATTTCATGAGCCCACTACTAGACGTACTTCACGTGCGAAGGTGCAACATCTGGGATGGCAATTCGCTTGATATTCATGAGGGATCATTCTACCATTCTAACATGCATAGAAACAAAGAAGCATACCAATCACAGATAAACACGTATTGTCAAATAGTATGGCCCCTTCATGGATGTTCTTCCAGGTTGGCTCCGACTCCGATGACCATCTAGGAACTCCATCTTGTTTGTCACGCCGGGACGCCAAGCCACCAACCTGATCACTATTATCCAACTACTACAACTAGTAATGAATTTAACATAGTCACAAGTCGACACGCATGTCGTTATACATTATAATGACAGCACTTTGGCTCCTGCCGGCTAACAAACATGATTTGCATGCCATGTATAAATTACACACATGCATCACAAACACATAGCCATACTATTCACATCGAACCTGCAAAACAAAGTTACGCATAGAATCGCATTCTACTAGTTTGAGTGATCGTGTACGAAATACAAGGCGCTACACACACGTCGGTCCCACTAGCCGGTGAGCAGGCGGGTTCGAAGGGGTAGCACCCCTCGTGGGTGCGGGCAGCGCCTGAGGTTTTTGGAAATCACAGATCACATCTGAACTCCGATCATGCTGAATTTTCTGATCTGACCGATCTTATTGATCATTTCGAGTCTGATTTGGATTTACGTTTCACTGTTAACCACGATGGAGGATACCGACTGGTAGGGGTTGGTTGTGTCACGACATCATCGAATCCGATCATCAGAATACATAACCTCATCGATCCCCATGTGCAGTTGATCTCATCAACCGTGCACATAGCCGATCTCATCAATGACAACAGATCTCATCTGCCGCCTCCACATATCTAATATGCATACGGTATGAAACTAAATCCTATAGCAGAGACTCTGATACCACTGTTGGGTTCTACGGTAGGGTGCTTCAACTGCAAATTAAAATTTCCTACACGCAGAACAACCAAGAACATGCTATGGGAGATGGATCACAGATCGTTACCACTAGACACGTAGTGCCATGCAGCGGAAGTAGAGTTGAGGCAGCGCATTCCTGGAGTCTTCTCGCGTTCCCGGAGTCGTCTCCTCCTTGCCGGTCTCCCACGTAGCCGATCAGATCTGTGAATAGGTTCGTCGGAGCAGCGCAAGTGCACCGCCTCTAACGGTATCCGTGCGTGCAGGAGGAACTTCGTGCGGCAGACTCCTATGTCCGATCACACAACCGGCGGCGAGTGGAGGTGGCTAGTTGCAACAGATGCAAAGCCCTAACGATGGCTCCAAAGCGATCAACTCCATAATTGTGCCGCACCTCCACTATTTATAGGCATCCGTCGCGGGCTCAACACTTGGTCCTTTGCACGGATCCTAAAGCCCAAAGTCTACTCGGTCGCATTCCAAGTCCAGCTCGGATCACATCCGACCAGTGTCCTTCGAACCGACCTTGTAGGTTCTTTCCCTTAAGCGTGCGACCCCCTAGGTTCATGTCGTCTTGGTCACAGTTCGGATCACCTCTAACCTGCATGGTTGGTAGCGACCTCTAGCAAGTGGTGCCAACCACCAAGCAGACTATGAAGCTGGTTAGGCGAACCTGTACAACGTGTCACACTTCTGTTCCCTTTGCCTCACGATATATGTTGTCGGGCTCAAGGCGAGAATGTCATCCTTGTGGTAGCCCGACCTCTTTCTTGTTCTAGTGATACCGACGACAAACTGGATTATCTTATAATCGTTGTCGCATGGCCATGCTTATCCTGGTCGGATCGCACGAGGGGCCCAGAGTATATCTCTCCTGATCGGATGGGCAAATCCCATCTTGCTCGACCATGTCTCGCAGCATGGGACTGGACAAACCCGAAACCCACCCTGGTAACTACCCAGTCACGGAGTAGCGTTTGGTCGGCCCAAAGCAAGTCTGTCACTGTCACATCCCTAGCTTCTGGTAATGCTCTAGGCTAGCTTCATGTGTGCATCATGTTTAAATTCTGAAATTTGAACTGAGGGAAATTGGAAGCCTCAAAACCCTAAATAAAAGAAGGGCAAAAACCCTAAAATCTCATTCATTGCTCCAAAATGCTCTCCTTAGATGTTTAATATTTTTGGCAAGGGTTTTGATCCAAACCAAAAATAATGAACAGTTTAAAAGGATTTATTTTTGGGACTTTGAATTTAAATCATTACTTATTTGCATTTGGGCATTTAAATACTATAAAATATTTTAAATGCTCAAATAATCCCAAACTGAAATGTTTACTGTAGGATATACTTCTAATAGTGGTCATGAGCAGTTGCATGATTTTTGGGATTGATTTAGTATTTTTAATAAAGCCACAACAACCTCCTTGCCTGCCTGGCTACCCCCTCGTCGCCCTGGTCGCCTTCCGCGACGCCACGACAACCCGACCCCCTCTCACTCCCTCCCTGTCGGCTCCTCTCTCCCCTGCCGCTCTCTCTCTCGCAGCCCCGAGCACGCCTCTCGCCGCCGTCAACCGTATCTGTAGCCACCGCGCACGCCTCGCCTCCTCGAGTCGTCCATCGCCTCTGCTACCTCGAGTGGCTCCTCTCCGGCGAATCTCGCGAGCCCGGAGGCACCGAAGCAACGCAATCGCCATCTTCTTCACCGCTGGTCGTCGGACCTCTCCGTTGTCGATTCGCTGCAGCCAGGCCGTCCCCGAGCCTCCTGTGCTGATCTCCAGGACCGCCGTAAGATCTTCTTCGTTTTCCCCCTCCTTTTCTGCTTGTTCCCGTGCCGTAGCCGCCATCCCCGCAAGCACCGAGCTCCGTCCATCGCCATTGCCGGCGAACCTCGCGTCCCGGAGCTCTTCTGCTCGCTCCAGTAGCTCCCGCGTGCCCTCCAGGTCCCCAGGGTCCCGACGCGCTCCTCTGCTCTCTGGCTAACGTGCTGCAGCCACCGCGCCGTGCTGGCCCGAGCTCCGGCCGCCGCCAAAGCCTCCGTGGTCGTCGTTCCTAGCCACCGCCCGCTCAACCACCCGCACCGCTGGACGCGGAGCACTCCAAGCTCTCCATAGAGCCTAGTCGCGCACCAAACCGCCGCCGAACGACGATTTCCGAAGCTCGCCGCCGTTTACTGTGGTCACCGGCGAGTCATCGCCGGCGTATCTGACATGGCGACGTCATTAGCTGCTAATGGCCGTGCTAATCACCCCCTTGAGCCACTGACATGTGGGTCCCTGAGCCTAATTATGTTAATCTAATTATCCTGCTTAAATTAGTGCTAATCTTGCGGGCCCCATGTGTCAGCATTGACTTTGGACAAGTCAGCGTTGACCGGCCCCACCTGTCAAACACCCAAACCAGCCCTGTGTCACTGACATGTGGCCCCCACACGTCAGGTTTGACTCTGGGCGACTCAGTTGACCTGCTGACGTCATAATGATGTCAGGCTGACGCAGTAATGTTTCTGGATTTATTTTTATTCAGAAAATGCCAGAAAATTGTATAAACTTCTAAAATTCATAGAAATTCAATTGTAACTCCAAATTAAATAATTTATATATGAAAAATTATCAGAAAAATTCAAGGAATCCATCTGTATCATTTTCAATCATGTTAGAACAACTTATAGATGTTGTTTAGCACAAATCATATTAATGGCATTTAAATATCCACATATGGAGTTTGAGTTTGAATCTTGGATTCAAACCAACTTCATTTAAACTGGTTCTAGTTGCATTAGCACAAAACACAGCATATTGCCATGTCACATTCATGCATCATATTGTGCATTGCATTTGATTGTGTTTTTCCTCAGTTGCCGATGATTGCCCCCCTTTCGATAGACGTGATACCGACGATGTGATCGATGACACCGATGAAGAGCTATATTATCTTCAGAAGTGCCAGGCAAGCAAAACCCCCTTGTTCATTCCGATAAAATCCCACTCTCTCGCTCCTGCTCTCTTTTACTGCATTAGGACAACAACGACATATTTGTTACTTGCTGCGGTAGCTGAACCCTTTATCCTTTGCATGACCTGTCATTGCCACAGTAAATAGATGAAACCCACTA
Source organism: Triticum aestivum (assembly GCF_018294505.1). Classification (NCBI taxonomy): domain Eukaryota; kingdom Viridiplantae; phylum Streptophyta; class Magnoliopsida; order Poales; family Poaceae; genus Triticum; species Triticum aestivum. The sequence continues at coordinate 312,900,977 of NC_057801.1, forward strand.
GCATGAGTAGGAGTTGTTTGAGCCCTGATGTGCCTACTCATTCATGCTTGTTTGTCATGCCTGCTACTGCTTAGAGTTGAGTCAGGTCTGATTCATCGGGGATGAATCAGAGGCGTGTGAACATGTCCTACTATGGGTGAACTAAGTGTGTGAACACGATTTGGTAAAGGTAGCGGTGAGAGGCCATGTAGGAGTACATGGTGGGTTGTCTCATTGCAGCCGTCCTCAGGAACTGAGTTCTGTGTTTGTGATCCATGACCAGTTACTACCACACATTGGGTTCCGGTAACTCGACCCCTCTCGACTTATTAATCAACATGATCTCTGTCCAGGAGTTGCGACTAGTTTCTGGTGTTTGTAGGTAGTGTTAGTAGTCTACCAAGTGGCACCCGGTACAGGTGGGCTTGGGACAGACTAGGCACAGTGGCCCGGTGTACCAAGTGGCACCCGGTTGGTGGGCTTGGGAACCCTGCACACATCGTTTGGGGCCGTAAGCGACACCCCGGCCGGATCTCCTTGCGGATGGAACCCGAATAGGCGATAAACCTGGACTAGAGACTTGTTCGGTTAGTCAGGTCGTGGCCGACTCCCTCGCCCGGCTTCCGCTTGAAGGTTGCCGAGGTACATGACGTGTACAGGGCGGTAAGTGGCGGGAGCGTGTGTGAAGAAGTACACCCCTGCAGGGTTATCATTATCTATTCGAATAGCCGGATTCCTCGGATATGGAAACTTGGACCCCTTGCATAGTTCATAGACAAGTGGAAGTGGATACTCTAAAATACGCAAGATAAGCGTGAGTGCTATGGATGGCGTTCTCGTAGGGAGACGGGAGCGGATCCATAGTGGTGTATTGATATGGTGAATATGTGGACTCGTGTGCGCCACCTCAAAAGAGTTATTTGCAGTCGTAGTTCAGGATAGCCACCGAGTCAAAGCTGGCTTGCTGCAGTTAAACTCCACCACCCCCTTTGTTGATAATGATGCATATGTAGTTAGATCTGATGTAAGTCTTGCTGGGTACATTTGTACTCACGTTGCTTAATTTATGTTTTTGCAGAGAGACTTCAGTCTCACTAGTAGTTCCACGTGGACTTCGACGTTTAGCTTGTTACCTCAGCTACGATCTTGTGCCCTCGGCATGATCTGGTAGATAGTCAGGCTTCTTAGCCTTTTTCATTTATAGATGTCTGTACTCAGACATGATAACTTCCGCTTGTGCTTTGACTTGTATGCTCTGAGTGTTGGGTCATGAGACCCATGATTGTAATATCTCGCTCCTCGGAGCCTATTGAATAAAAACTACTGAGTCGTAGAGTCATTTTGTGATGCCATGCTGTATTGCACATATCGAGCATATTGTGTGTATGTTATTGAAATGCTTGGTATGTGTGGGATCTGACTATCTAGTTGTTTATCTTTAGTAGCCTCTCTTACCGGGAAATGTCTCCTAGTGTTTCCACCGAGCCATGGTAGCTTGCTACTGCTCCGGAACACTTAGGCTGGCCGGCATGTGTCCTTCTTCGTTCCTGTGTCTGTCCCTTCGGGGAAATGTCACGCGATGAATACCGGAGTCCTGTTAGCCCGCTACAGCCCGGTTCACCGGAGTCCTGCTAGCCCAGTGCTACAGCCTGGATTCACTCGCTGATGACCGACATGTTCGATGCTGGGTCATGGATGCCTGTCCCTGTAAGTTAGTGCCACTTTGGGTTCACGACTAGCCATGTCAGCCCGGGTTCTTTGTCATATGGATGCTAGCGACACTATCATATACGTGAGCCAAAAGGCGCAAACGGTCCCGGGCCAGGTAAGGTGGCACCCGTGGGAATGCCGTGTGTGAGGCCGCAAGGTGATATGATGTGTTACATGCTAGATCGGTGTGACTTAGGATCGGGGTCCTGACAGCGTTGGTATCAGAGCTTGATTGCCTGTAGGATTACCAAGCCAAACTGGTCGAAGTTGAGTCTAGAAATGCTTTAGTTATATAAGGGAATTGATTGTGGGATGGAATGTAAGGCTCTTTTTACTCCTTATACCTTATGCCCTTCTGATCTGAGTCATCTTATCTTTCCGACGGGGATTAAGGAACTAGGCTATCTCTTCTTTCTATCAGGATCACGTGTTACTAATCAGTAGACTTATAGATTGTTGGATTTAAGTCTCAGTTCAGTTCCTACGACTTCTGTATGTTAACTGTTGATCTCGGAACCTTGATATTGTGCTTCTGAGTGGCTATGCCACCATTTTTGTAGCATGTCTCCAATCTTTTGAGCATTTACAGCCGTTATGCTGTCCGAGTCATCCCAGGTTTCTAAATAGTCGGATGCATTTGCAAATTCCTTCCTCCCGTTTCGATGTTCCTTTGGGCCAGATTAACCACACTAATCGGTGAGTTGAGGTACTCTGTTGCCTTGACATATATGTTGGAGATATTATTAAGACCCTAGGTGTCTCAGGTGATCATCTAGTAGTCTAGCCATGTTTGTGTCCCAGTGTGATGATTCTGGCCATCATTCTTGTAAGCATCCCGTGATGCCACTTAGTTAGTAGGCATTTCACTTCTGGGTTTTGAACCCGAGATTCACCCTACTTACTTCATGTTGATAGTAATTGCTAGCTCCCTTAGGTTATTAGTAACCTTTGCGATAGTCCTTGAAGTCCGTGGTATCTTCTTCTTCCAAATACCATGAACTACTTATGGCAGAAGTTCCTCGTTGAACTGAACAATCACAACCAGAGTGCTCTTGATGAGTTCTCCATTATATATTGTGGCTCTGCCAGTTCTACCTTTCTGCATGGGTTATCCGGAAGAATTATGTTGAACTTCGCTCGACATACTAATCTATGCATCCACAACTCAGAAAGTTATATGTTCCTCGAGTTGTTCCTCCATTAGTTGTATTCTGACCCTCGTCTATCAATTGATAGTCAAGAGTATGCGTGCAATCGTTCATCGATACCTATTACTCTTGTGGTCCATCAAGCCATTCTATTCCAGAATGACTAGGAGAAATGAACTCCAGTACCTCATCCATATCTAGGATTGGGTCAAGGTAGTCATGCTCCGCAGATCAAAATGCCAGCCCAGCTTTTGATTCTGTTCTACCCTGAAGTATTACCGTCTTTATGTCAGGATTTTCATGAGGATTGCACCGGCTCTTGTGAATTCTTGATGTAGTGATATTTCTCGCCATCATTATTCACCCCTCGGTTCCGTGTTGTCGCAACCCGAATGCCGACAAGTGAATCGTGATGTGTGAATTCAATACTCCTAGCAACCTTGTTGCTTGGTAGTTAATGGACAATAAACCCCATTCTTAGCATGTTGATTTTTGAATCATCGCCCTAAGGTTGATCGTGCTACCTAGTCCATTCTCCTGGTTCACTCCTCGATCGATGAGTTAGGATTATTCCAAATCCTCGCTCCATTGATCATATCATCTTGCCCTGTAAAGCAAGATTGTTCTCGAGCTTAGTAACATATCGGTGGTTCGTGATTTTTCGATTATCTTCTCGGGAGTATCACCAGGTTGTCGCCTGACCGCTATGTTGATCTCGTGATCAAGATGGTCTCCTGTAAACCACCCCTTCTCCAAGAATCTGTGTGGGATACCCTTGAGCTAGTTGGTCAAGCTAAACAACAACCTGGAGAGTTGGAAGATAAAAGCTTGCCTAACTTAGTTCGTTCCAAAGGGATATTCTTGTGTAGTGTGTGTTGAAGAAAGATGATATCTTCATCGATTGGTCCCTGTGATCAGTTGCTGGACCTATTGTCTTATCAATCCTTTGATTTGAGTGTGGGCTATCGTCAATCAAATCAGTACCAACGATGCTCGTAATGTTGTCTTACTCGTGGTTGATCCCTCGAGCATATACCATTACATCTTTTGGTCTGACCAATACTATCACCGTGTTCACATGATGGTGGAAGTCCAGTGATATGGAAATTCCGATGAGTTGTTGTTGAGCCCATCAGCAGCATTTTGTCTCCCCCATGATTCATGTTGAACATCAACCTAGTGTTGGAAACTTTTATAGGCATTTTCTTCATGCCCCGTTCGTGAAGCATTTGTTTGGATGAAAAGAAGTGACTTCCTCTAACTCATGTGCATTTGATGCAAGTTGCCGCCGTGAATTCGAGAAAGCATGTTTTACCTCCTTTGGAATCGTCCCAAGTCGGTCATGCACGTGCGAAGAATTCTGTGGTCTGTTAGACTGATCATCTTCATTCCATATGTATATCCTAGCACACCAAGCCACTGATTGACTTGTTCAAGGAAAAGAAGTCTATGCTTGGGATCTAATCCATGGACTTGCGTAAAGACTTCGATATCCTCGATGATGGCTCCCAACCAGAACTCGGTAGTGTTTTATTGTAAGACTACCATGTGGGCATGCTTGTCTGGAACAACGTGTTCACATGTTTGTAGCAGAACCAGCTCATGTTTTGGAGCTTGCTATCGTAGTTCATTTCCCGAGAATCTCGCAACGTCATCTCGTCGATTTGTGTTGCAAACTTTCATTTTTCTTCCTAGACTCGATGAGTCTGGAATATCCTGACACCAACCAGATCTGAGTCTCAGGCAGATATGATGGTTGGAACATTTCCCAAGAACTATAATATTGGTCCCTCGATAACCGGTAAAGTGGATGTCGTGGCCAACACACCCAGCCGGAAGACCTATTATTGTAGTATCTTGTTTGAGGAAGTTGGCCACCTCCCCATAAGGATTTCGTAGGATTTACCTCCGTAACTGTTCCTTATGGATTCTATTGCTCCCGAAGTCCGACCTTTACTTGATGTTCTAGTTATCAAACCATATCTATGAATGGGTTACACTAGCACGTCAAGGAGAACATTAGAAGCGGAGTGCTAAATGTCTCTCGGTCGATCATCCAGATTTTGTTTCCTTGGCCTCGCTAGGGTGAAATCTGAGTTGATGTTATCTTCCTATGCATCTGCATCGTCCATCGTTGTTCATCATGGTGGTATGTTGTGTTGCCAGGATCCTTGACACGGATGTTGGTAAAACCTTGATGAATATGGAAATGCTCAAGTTCTTGAGAGCACGCACAAGCGCTAGGTGTTATCATCGGCACTAACTGGGTTTGCTCTCAGTTTCCTCGGCAATGCTATGATCTTTTCAAACAGTGAATTCACTCTCTATTGTTGGGTTCTTTCCTAGTTACCAGAATCATTCCCAGCATTTGCATTTTGTTCCCAGCTTGCACCATCAATGTGCCATTCTACCACGGGTCTCTTCCATCTCCGGTGATAAGGAAATTCATCCATTACGTTGTCTTCAACAAGGTAATCCACATCATCCAAGTCCGAGTATGCCATTCTACCGACCCCCGCCAATCGATTGCTGTGATTTGCCTTAGGCTGATATAGAGAGTCTCAATGATCTCTATATCAAAGGTAATTCTTTTTGCCACTTAAGATAATAATCTACGAATCACCCTCCTCCAGGATGTTTCGTCGTGGTATCATGGCAATTCAACTCCTCGCTACGTTGACAACCGATCACCACATTCTTAAGTCTGGAATTGTTGTCTACCTAGTGAACCTCGTCACCTGCTCCACTCCATCCCTCTAGAGGTATGCTTCGTCTCTCAGCTCGAGAGATGTTGCTATGTCACATTCCGGGAGTTAATCCTGAGTTGTTCGACCTTCGAGAAGATCGATCCTTCTAGAGTTTTCCTTTCCTCTTCTTGTCATGATTAGCTGGAGTTCTCAGAGCAAGACGACAAGACAAAGATGGTGTTCAAATCAACGTTCATTTGAAGTGCAACCTGGATCGTGAAGATTGTACTAGTTTGCGTTTCCCCTTCATCCTACCCTACGCTTGAATCTCGAGACGAGATTCTTGTTTAGTGGGGGTGAGTTGTCACATCCCTAGCTTCTGGTAATGCTCTAGGCTAGCTTCATGTGTGCATCATGTTTAAATTCTGAAATTTGAACTGAGGGAAATTGGAAGCCTCAAAACCCTAAATAAAAGAAGGGCAAAAACCCTAAAATCTCATTCATTGCTCCAAAATGCTCTCCTTAGATGTTTAATATTTTTGGCAAGGGTTTTGATCCAAACCAAAAATAATGAACATTTTAAAAGGATTTATTTTTGGGACTTTGAATTTAAATCATTACTTATTTGCATTTGGGCATTTAAATACTATAAAATATTTTAAATGCTCAAATAATCCCAAACTGAAATGTTTACTGTAGGATATATTTCTAACAGTGGTCATGAGCAGTTGCATGATTTTTGGGATTGATTTAGTATTTTTAATAAAGCCACAAAGCTGCAGAAAAAAATAGAAAACAATAAGTAAAAGACAGAGCAGAGAAAACTTACCCGACGCTTACCTGAGGCCCACCCACCTGGTGGCCCAGCAGAATCGGCTCAGCCCACCACTGCAGCCCCTCCGTCGTCTTCCTCCCCTCGCCCCGAAGCAGCTGCGTGCCCGGCGCGCAGGCGAGCCGCGCCAGCTCCTCCTTGCCTGCCTGGCTACCCCCTCGTCGCCCTGGTCGCCTTCCGCGACGCCACGACACCCCGACCCCCTCTCACTCCCTCCCTGTCGGCTCCTCTCTCCCCTGCCGCTCTCTCTCTCGCAGCCCCGAGCACGCCTCTCGCCGCCGTCAACCGTATCTGTAGCCACCGCGCACGCCTCGCCTCCTCGAGTCGTCCATCGCCTCTGCTACCTCGAGCGGCTCCTCTCCGGCGAATCTCGCGAGCCCGGAGGCACCGAAGCAACGCAATCGCCATCTTCTTCACCGCCGGTCGCCGGACCTCTCCGTCGTCGATTCGCTGCAGCCAGGCCGTCCCCGAGCCTCCCGTGCTGATCTCCAGGACCGCCGTAAGATCTTCTTCGTTTTCCCCCTCCTTTTCTGCTCGTTCCCGTGCCGTAGCCGCCATCCCCGCAAGCACCGAGCTCCGGCCATCGCCATTGCCGGCGAACCTCGCGTCCCGGAGCTCTTCCGCTCGCTCCAGTAGCTCCCGCGTGCTCTCCAGGTCCCCAGGGTCCCGACGCGCTCCTCTGCTCTCTGGCTAACGCGCTGCAGCCACCGCGCCGTGCTGGCCCGAGCTCCGGCCGCCGCCAAAGCCTCCGTGGTCGTCGTTCCTAGCCACCGCCCGCTCAACCACCCGCACCGCTGGACGCGGAGCACTCCAAGCTCTCCATAGAGCCTAGTCGCGCACCAAACCGCCGCCGAACGACGATTTCCGAAGCTCGCCGCCGTTTACTGTGGTCACCGGCGACTCATCGCCGGCGTATCTGACATGGCGACGTCATTAGCTGCTAATGGCCGTGCTAATCACCCCCTTGAGCCACTGACATGTGGGTCCCCGAGCCTAATTAGGTTAATCTAATTATCCTGCTTAAATTAGTGCTAATCTTGCGGGCCCCATGTGTCAGCATTGACTTTGGACAAGTCAGCGTTGACCGGCCCCACCTGTCAAACACCCAAACCAGCCCTGTGTCACTGACGTGTGGCCCCCACACGTCAGGTTTGACTCTGGGCGACTCAGTTGACCTGCTGACGTCATAATGATGTCAGGCTGACGCAGTAATGTTTCTGGATTTATTTTTATTCAGAAAATTCCAGAAAATTGTATAAACTTCTAAAATTCATAGAAATTCAACCGTAACTCCAAATTAAATAATTTATATATGAAAAATTATCAGAAAAATTCAAGGAATCCATCTGTACCATTTTCATGCATGTTAGAACAACTTATAGATGTTGTTTAGCACAAATCATATTAATGGCATTTAAATATCCACATATGGAGTTTGAGTTTGAATCTTGGATTCAAACCAACTTCATTTAAACTGGTTCTAGTTGCATTAGCACAAAACACAGCATATTGCCATGTCACATTCATGCATCATATTGTGCATTGCATTTGATTGTGTTTTTCCTCAGTTGCCGGTGATTGCCCCCCTTTCGATAGACGTGATACCGACGATGTGATCGATGACACCGATGAAGAGCTATATTATCTTCAGAAGTGCCAGGCAAGCAAAACCCCCTTGTTCATTCCGATAAAATCCCACTCTCTCGCTCCTGCTCTCTTTTACTGCATTAGGACAACAACGACATATTTGTTACTTGCTGCGGTAGCTGAACCCTTTATCCTTTGCATGACCTGTCATTGCCACAGTAAATAGATGAAACCCACTAGCATGAGTAGGAGTTGTTTGAGCCCTGATGTGCCTACTCATTCATGCTTGTTTGTCATGCCTGCTACTGCTTAGAGTTGAGTCAGGTCTGATTCATCGGGGATGAATCAGAGGCGTGTGAACATGTCCTACTATGGGTGAACTAAGTGTGTGAACACGATTTGGTAAAGGTAGCGGTGAGAGGCCATGTAGGAGTACATGGTGGGTTGTCTCATTGCAGCCGTCCTCAGGAACTGAGTTCTGTGTTTGTGATCCATGACCAGTTACTACCACACATTGGGTTCCGGTAACTCGACCCCTCTCGACTTATTAATCAACATGATCTCTGTCCAGGAGTTGCGACTAGTTTCTGGTGTTTGTAGGTAGTGTTAGTAGTCTACCAAGTGGCACCCGGTACAGGTGGGCTTGGGACAGACTAGGCACAGTGGCCCGGTGTACCAAGTGGCACCCGGTTGGTGGGCTTGGGAACCCTGCACACATCGTTTGGGGCCGTAAGCGACACCCCGGCCGGATCTCCTTGCGGATGGAACCCGAATAGGCGATAAACCTGGACTAGAGACTTGTTCGGTTAGTCAGGTCGTGGCCGACTCCCTCGCCCGGCTTCCGCTTGAAGGTTGCCGAGGTACATGACGTGTACAGGGCGGTAAGTGGCGGGAGCGTGTGTGAAGAAGTACACCCCTGCAGGGTTATCATTATCTATTCGAATAGCCGGATTCCTCGGATATGGAAACTTGGACCCCTTGCATAGTTCATAGACAAGTGGAAGTGGATACTCTAAAATACGCAAGATAAGCGTGAGTGCTATGGATGGCGTTCTCGTAGGGAGACGGGAGCGGATCCATAGTGGTGTATTGATATGGTGAATATGTGGACTCGTGTGCGCCACCTCAAAAGAGTTATTTGCAGTCGTAGTTCAGGATAGCCACCGAGTCAAAGCTGGCTTGCTGCAGTTAAACTCCACCACCCCCTTTGTTGATAATGATGCATATGTAGTTAGATCTGATGTAAGTCTTGCTGGGTACATTTGTACTCACGTTGCTTAATTTATGTTTTTGCAGAGAGACTTCAGTCTCACTAGTAGTTCCACGTGGACTTCGACGTTTAGCTTGTTACCTCAGCTACGATCTTGTGCCCTCGGCATGATCTGGTAGATAGTCAGGCTTCTTAGCCTTTTTCATTTATAGATGTCTGTACTCAGACATGATAACTTCCGCTTGTGCTTTGACTTGTATGCTCTGAGTGTTGGGTCATGAGACCCATGATTGTAATATCTCGCTCCTCGGAGCCTATTGAATAAAAACTACTGAGTCGTAGAGTCATTTTGTGATGCCATGCTGTATTGCACATATCGAGCATATTGTGTGTATGTTATTGAAATGCTTGGTATGTGTGGGATCTGACTATCTAGTTGTTTATCTTTAGTAGCCTCTCTTACCGGGAAATGTCTCCTAGTGTTTCCACCGAGCCATGGTAGCTTGCTACTGCTCCGGAACACTTAGGCTGGCCGGCATGTGTCCTTCTTCGTTCCTGTGTCTGTCCCTTCGGGGAAATGTCACGCGATGAATACCGGAGTCCTGTTAGCCCGCTACAGCCCGGTTCACCGGAGTCCTGCTAGCCCAGTGCTACAGCCTGGATTCACTCGCTGATGACCGACACGTTCGATGCTGGGTCATGGATGCCTGTCCCTGTAAGTTAGTGCCACTTTGGGTTCACGACTAGCCATGTCAGCCCGGGTTCTTTGTCATATGGATGCTAGCGACACTATCATATACGTGAGCCAAAAGGCGCAAACGGTCCCGGGCCAGGTAAGGTGGCACCCGTGGGAATACCGTGCGTGAGGCCGCAAAGTGATATGATGTGTTACATGCTAGATCGGTGTGACTTAGGATCGGGGTCCTAACAGTCACCATCTCGAGTACATGCGTCAGCTCAGGTCTTAGGACATAGAACATATGTTGTACTAGAGACTCACAGATGACATATCACATCGTCTCATAGTTGGGTCTGTCCGACTCGGACCTTATCTCGACTCGGATTTGACTACGTCGAATCCGACCAGATCCTTCCGAGTCGATGTTATCCGATTAGCATCCAATGATGCATGGCTAGTGAGACCGAGCCATCCACCGTGTCATATGCTAGTCTAGTCCGACGTGTGCCCACACATCAGATGCGACTCGGGACAATTTAGGATGTATCATATAACACAAGATCCAGACAAGTCACATACTTGCCAACAAGTATCATTGATTACATCCAAGGACTATGTTTGTTCATAAACACATAGGAAATATCATCATACATGATTGCCTCTAGGGCATATCTCGAACAATCTGGTATGGTGAGATGGAACTCCATGGATGTCTAGCGGAGGCCGCAATGTCTTGATGTGCCCGTGCACTGTACACTCTATGAATGAAAGAAAACTCTCAAATCAGCTCAAATAAAAATGAATTCATGGTGAATTCGGCCAGGTGATTAAAGGAGGCAGATGAACTGGGAAATGGGATGAGATTATATCTCATTAAATTAGTTACCTTGTTGTCCATGAGAAAATTCCCTCAATACAGCGGATTCCCCAATCGGGCGGAGCTGGGTGGATCACGAGCAGCGTCGAGAAAGTCGATGGCGATAGGAGGCAGCAAGTGGAAGTGGTGAAATGAAGTGGGATTTGCCGGCAGCCTGGCAGCGGCGGCATGCATCAAGCTAAGTGGTTGCCACGGCAATAGGCGGTGCCTTACATAGATGCGGAGTTGCTTGTGCGGGTATGAATGGGGACCGGAAGGGGTGGCGGGCAGGGTGAGGGTTTTTGTGACGTGGGGATGGTGAGGGTTTCTTTTTTCCTTTTTGAATCGGGTAGTGAGGGTTTTCTGTCCCACAAAGAGTTTCAGAGGCAATGGTTTGCTAGAGCCAATCGCGTGTGATTGACGTAATAGGGTAAATGAAAGTCGTTGCACACAGTTTCAATTTTGGGAACCGTGTGTGATTGGCCTACTACCTCCGCCCTACTTTATTGGTCTCCTTTGTAATTTGCACAAAAATATGACTGAAGATTTCACTAACAAATGTTTATAGATGTTACCAAAAATTATATCACTGAACACTATGTTCAAATATGCAGCCAACGATATAATTTTTCCTGACTTGCACTAACATTTTGTCAGTTAAATCTTCGGTCAAAATTTAACACAAATTACAAAGGGGATCAATAAACCAGGACGGAGGTAGATTCCATCAACCGAACTGATTGCATCCATATCCCACATTTAAACATAAGTAAACATAGATTAAACATACTCAGACATAGAAAATAAGAATACACAAGCATAGTTCAACTATAAGTACATAGTTCAACCATCATTAAGCATAGTCAAGCATACATAATTCGATCCCACATCTCATCTCATCTGCCGGCACGAACCCGAAGCTTCTCCAGGTACTCGGTGTACGCGGCATGCGCCACCCTGTGAGAATATTTCTACTTGAAAGAGCCAACGGCTTGTCCTCTTGCATGCGCCAGAATACTTTGACATGCATCATGAAGCTCTTAGTTGCGAAATGGGCATCGATAGCCACCGTCCCAGGTCCTAATATGCCTGTTATGCATTGTCGCATAAAGCTCCCTCATGAATTGCCTCTTGTACCTCCTCTGTCCATATTCATCCTCGCTGTCCACATCGTCAAACAACACCTACACAAATAGTAAAATAAAAAATGTGGCATCAAATTAATGTTTACAAACTAATCTCTAGCGAACATTTGGCAGTTGCCAAAATTTGGCATCAAATCACTGTTTACATGCCATGAAGTAGGATTAGGAATTTATGGATATCTTTTTACACATATCTAGAGATTATGGTTCAATTTTTAAGCACAGTCGTCTATGTACAGACTAATCTTGAAGAAAATAATGGGACAAACATATATTTAGGTCATTCAAAATCAATTGTCAAGTCCTAGCTAGGAATTATTAGAATGAATACTAGCCCTAGTCAGATTACTAGCAAATTTCATTTGCACAGATGAAGCAACTAATCACTTATCACTTGCACCATTCAAACAATCAATACACTACACGGATCTAACAAGACTTACTCAACTTTCATGGATTGGGAGAACATAACCCTAGGATTTCTAAAAAGGGGAAGGCGGGAGTAACCTATCGGTGTTCTGGGAACCAGGGTACCCAGACTTGCCTACGGCCCATGGCATGGCTCCATCAGCGGCCTGGTACGACCCATCTGCGACACCAACAAGACGAGACCCTCGCGAGGGGCCAAGTCTCGTGAGGCGGACGAGCAAGACCTCTGGAGGGAGCGGCCTCCCCAGGCCGCCTCCTGAGGAGCGGAGTTTCCTATGAAAGTGCCCAACCTCATGAGTTTGCGGTGATGCAAACCATGACGACCAAGGCCATGCGGGCGCCAGCGGGCGCAGTGGAGCAGGTTCCATCTTTGGTGCTAAGGAGGTAAGCGAAGGTGCAGGGTCCCGAGGATTCAGCCAAAGGTTTCCATTCTCATGCAACGAGACCAAGACCGCCAGGACGGAAGGGCAAATGTCATCGCCAAGCCCACCACAGCGTCATGGCCAGAAGCTTTGCAGGCGAAGAGCACCTTTTGGGGGAAGAGGACTGATGCCCTATAAGTATAGGTTAGTCACCACCATAGAGGGGGATCCGGACCCCTGATCCGAACATCTCCCTCGCAGAGCAGACCTCGCGAGGTTGTTCATCCCTTGTACTTGTTCATCCTCAGCCCCTCGTGAGGGCAAACCGACCACAAATCAGGAGTAGGGTTTTACACCATAAGGTAGCCCGGACCTGGGTAAACTATTGAGTCCACCTTCTTCCTTGATCATCGAGCTAGGCCGTGGGGCGACGAGTTGGTTGGCCGGAGAGGTTGAGTTCTTTGCACACGCCCCAACGTTCTAACCTTTCTCGGGTTTGCGGGAGCCCTGAATCCGACATTTGGCATGCCAGGTAGGGGCCTGTCGATGGTTCGCCTCATCATCAGCCGCACTCCACCCTTGCCGCTCGGTTCCCATGGCACGCACCGCCCTTCCCGCCGGTCCACCGGGCACATTCGGAGGCATTGCGGGCATTCGAGCTTTCTTCCCTGTCTTGTTGTAGGTGAAGTGGCCGCCGAAGTTCAGGCGGAGTTGCCACCGCAGTATGATGGTGCGTGGAACCTACAAAGTTCCTCTAGGTGTACGCGGAGGTCGTCTGGGCGGCGGGCGGGCTCGGCAAAGTCATGAAAAACTGGCTCCCTATGGCTCTAACAGGTGTGCCTCGCTCCTGGCTACTCAACCTGCCGGAGTCTTCGGTGGCCTCCTGGGAGGAGCTGCGTGATTTGTTCGTCGCACGCTTCACGACTGAGGGAGTCCTGGATTAGGGGGTCCTTGGACAGCCGGAATATATGCTTATGCCAGACTATTGGACTATGAAGATACAACATTGAAGAGTTCATCCCGTGTCCGGGTGGGACTCTTCTTTGCGTGGAAGGCAAGCTTGGCGATTCGGATATGTAGATTCCCATCTCTGTAACCGACTCTGTGTAACCCTAGCCCCCTCCGATGTCTATATAAACCGGAGGGTTTAGTCTGTCGGACAAGAACAATCATAATCATAGGCTAGCTTCTAGGGTTTAGCCTCTATGATCTCATGGTAGATCAACTCTTGTAATACTCATATCATCAAGATCAATCAAGCAGGAAGTCGGGTATTACCTCCATAGAGAGGGCCCGAACCTGGGTAAACATCGTGTCCCCTGCCTCTTGTTACCATTAGCCTTAGACGCACAGTTCGGGACCCCCTACCAGAGATCCACCGGTTTTAACACCGACAACAGCTCCGGCGCCCCACGCTGTCGCGGCCATCCTCAGCGGGTCGCAGGCGCCCGCCTCAAGCTGCCATGTGAAGTAACTCTCCCGGCAGGTGGGGGCCGCCTAGTTGTGGCAGGGGGCTCTAATAACCCACAAGTATAGGGGATCAATTGTAGCCTCTTTCGATAATAAGAGTGTCTAACCCAACGAGGACCTAAAGGTAGAACAAATATTCCCTCAAGTTTTATCGACCACCGATACAAGTCTACGCACGCTTGATGTTTGCTTTTCCTAAAACAAGTATGAAACTATTTTGCGAGAATAAAACTACGAGTACTTTGCGAGAATAAAACTAAGAATAAATTGCAAGTTAATAAAAGTAGATAGCTTTTGTCAACAAGAAAGTCATTTGTCCCTAGGCAATCGATAATAAGTATCGGTAATCATTCTTGTAATTTTATATGAGGGAGAGGCATGAGCTAACATACTTCCTCTACTTGGACCGTATGCACTTATGATTGGAACTCTAGCAAGCATCCGCAACTACTAAAGATCATTAAGGTCATGAAACCCAACCATAGCATTAAGTATCAAATCATATTTACTCCCATATGTCATACCCCACCTACTCGGGTTTAAGTTTCTGTCACTCTCGCAACCCACCACAAGCGAACGATGAACATGTTGCAACACCCTACAGCAGGGCCCCTCACGTTTGGGCGAGATGGAGGGCACCATAGGACAACACCATAAATAAAATATACAATCATACCAACAAAGATCACGATTAACCCACAGGAAAAAACAGATCTACTCAAACATCAAAGCGTAACCATAGATCATTGGGAAGTAATATATGGAGTTGAGCACCATGTTTAAGTAGATATTACAGCGGGGGAAGATGTGTTACACCGCTGCACAGAGGGGGAGAGAGTTGGTGTTGACGGTAGCAAGATTGTTGATGTAGATCACCATCACGATCCTAGACCTGGCGGCACTCCGGCGGCACCGGGAGAGAGGGTGAGAGAGCCCCCTCCTTCTTCTTCTTCCTTGGACTCCTCCCTAGATGGGAGAGGAGTTCCCCCTCTGGTCCATTGTCACACCATAGCTATTTCATGCATTAGAGTGTTTGCATCATGTTTACTTTGATCATAAACTTGGAAATGGGGATGACAGAACCCCCCAGCACCCCCTTAATCCAACTAGGGTTTAATAAAATTATTTTCAATGAACCTGAAATGCCCTTCTAAAATGTTCATCATCTTTGCCTTGGTCTTAAACCTCTGACAAAAATGTTGCACAATTTCCTAGGTCATCCTAAGGTCACTGGAGTAAATCATATGTTAATTGCATTTGGGCATTTAAATGCTATAAAATATTTTAAATGTCCAAATAATCCTAAACTAAAATATTTACTGTTTGATATATTCTATATAGTGGGCATGAGTAGTTTGGTGATTTTTTGAAAGTGCCCAGGTATTTTTATAAAAGCCACAAACTTGCAGAAAGAAAAGAAAACAAAATAAAAAGGAAAAACCAACTTACCTGGCAAACCCACCAGCCGGCCCACCTGGCGGCCCAGCACTGTGCTGGCCCGTGCCAGCCAGGTGCTTCTTCCCCGCCAGGCAGGCAAGGAGGTGACGCCGGCACACGCGAGCTCTCGACGGCGCCAGCTGCTTGTCACCCGCGTTGTCGACCCCCTGGATGACCTCCACGTCGTCGCCCCGACCCCCTGGACACCTCACTTCTCCCCCAGTGCCTCTCCCTCCCTCTCCCCACCATCGCAGATGCAGCCGCAGCCGCACCGCCGTCGTAGCCGCAGCCACCATCGACTCCATGCCGCCTCGCCATGTCCAAGAGCTTCGCCGTCCTCCTCTCCATCGAGCAGACCAAGCCCCGACCGCTCGTTCGCCTCGGAGCCACCGCAACAGCCTCGCCTGACCTCGCCATCACCGGAGATCCCCTTCACTGTCACCACTGCTCCAGCTCGTCCCCGACCTCGTCGTCTAGCTCGTCGAGACCACCATGAACTTCTGCTCCACATCCCCTCTGTTCTCAATGCCGTCCCCTGCCACAATTGCAACAAGCTTCACCACATGCACTTCCGCCTGAGCTCATCTCCGACGTAGCTTCGGCCACCGAACGACCACACCACCTTGCCCAACAAGCTCACCGCACCCTGTAGGCGACGTAGGAGTTGGCCTCGTGCCTCCAAGACCACAACAATGATGAGTTCGACCTCGCCCGAACTCCGCAGCAACAAAGCTCATCGCCGGTGTCGTCTCCAGCGACCTTGAGCTCAACCACCACCATCCCTTGACGCGACTCGCTCCCAGCTGCACCTAGGTGGCTTCCGCCATCCATTTGGTCCCCGGAGGGAGAAACCCGTACCCTTCGCCGCGTTTGGACATCGCTAGCGGCTAAACACCGGCGAGTCAGCCCAGTTTGACCAGGGATTTGACCCCCTCGGTCACTGACATGTGGGCCCTGTCCGTTAGTCAAACCTAGTTTAGTGTTAAACTAATCCTAATTGAGTTATTTAACTAACAGTGACACTAACCAGTGGGCCCCACTCGTCATGTCTAATCTGAACCGCCCTGTTGACCTGCTGACGCAATGTTGACGCAGTAACTCATTTTCTAGATTTATTCTTATTCAGGAAAATTCAGAAAATAGTGCTAACTTCAAAAATTCATAGAAATTAATCTGTAACTCCAAATGCAAAGTGTTATATATGAAAAATGATCAGAAAATTCCAATATATCCATTTGTTCTAGTTTCATGCATGTTTAAACAAGTTATCTTGCTGTTTAGTGCGAAACATGATAAGACACTATTTAAGATCACAAATGAGTTTGAACTTTGAATCTTTGGTTCAAAATCGCTCAAACCCATTTGGTTATAGTTGCATTAGCCCAACACACCCATTCTGCCATGTCACATGCATGCATCATATTGTTGCATATTGATTGGTATTGGTTGTGTATCGGTGCTCTCTACGGTAGGTTCTGCCCCGGAGGAATACTGTGAGTACCCGAACGAAGAACAGTATCAGAGTACTTACCTGCTATGCAAGCAACCACCGATTTGATAATATAGATAAAATCCCATGTTCTCACTCATGCTCTACTTTACTACATCTAAGACAACCGCCTTTTAAACTGTTGTGTGCTACGGTAGTGTAACCCATTTCCTCTGCACGACCTGTCATTGCCGCAGTAACTAGATGAAACCCACTAGCATGTGTAGGAGTTGATTCAGCCATGTTTGTGTTTTCCTACCTTGCTATTCCTGCTATGCTTAGAGTCATGGCAGGTCTGGTTCATCTAGGTGATGGGCTAGAGTGAATTGTTCATGTCGATAACGAGAGTGATGTGTTGAACATGATTTGGTAAAGGTATCGATGAGAGGCCATGTAGGAGTACATGGTGGGTTGTTTCATTGGAACCATCCTTAAGAACTGAGATATGTATGTGTGATTTAAGATTCAGCTACTACCATGCATTGGGCCCTGAAATATGACCCCGCTCGACTTATTAGCTTCGCTTGTCCTCTGCCCAGGAGTTGCCAGTAATTTATGGTGTTTGTAGCATACCGGAGGCCATGCACAGCGCTGACCCTAGGGGCGGGCTGTGATGCGGTAGGTACGTGGCCGGTTATGCCGGGCACCCGTTAGGTGTCTCGGAACCCTGTACACATCATTCGGGGCTGTATGTGGAAACCTCGTCCAAACCCCCCGCGGATGGAACCTGAATAGGCGATAAACCTGGACTTGAGACTTGTCTGGTTAGTCAGGTCGTGGTCTACACCCACGTCGGCTTTCGCTTGAAGTCTGCTGAGCACATGTCATGTGCAGATGCTAAGTGGTGGAAACATGTATGAAGAAGTACACCCCTGCAGGGTTAACATCATCTATTCGAATAGCCGCGTTCGCGGAACAGGACTACTTGGTTGCCTATACAGTTCATAGACAAGTAAATGGAAACTACTGAAAGCCCCAAGACAAGTGTGAGTGTCGTGGATGGCCCTTCCGTAGGCTGACGTGAGTGGATCCTCGGTAGTGTATTGATGTGGTGTGTAGTGGACTCGAGTGCGCAAAACAATTACATGTTGGAGTCTTGTAAGATAGTTTAGCCAAGAGTCAAAGTTGTCTTGCTGCAATAACCCCACCATCCCTTCATTGATAATGTGCATGTATGTAGGATCGGATGTAAGTCTTGCTGAGTACCTTTGTACTCATGTTTTCTTATTTACGTTTTCAGAAGATGCTGCAACCCCTTCTGATGAGTTCTACGTAGACCTTGATGTCGATGAGTAGCCTGAGGCCCAGGTGGTGATCCTGAGCACATGGTGGACCCTTGTAGGATAGTTAGGCTTCCTCAAGCCTGTTTACTTTGTAGATATCTATACTCAGACATGTTGCTTCCTCTTATGGCTTGTATGTTTGTATGACTTGATGGCTAGGTCATGTGACCTCTATCTGTATGAATGATATGTATGGCTCTCTGGAGCCTTTAAATAAAGTACTTGAGTTGTAGAGTTTTGTTGTGATGCCATGTTGGATTTGCACATATCGAGCATATTATGTGTATGTTTGAAATGCTTGGTATCACTACAAAAAAAAGACACATCTGTGACATGTTGGATTTGCACATATGACACTTCTATGACGATAATTGTGAAAAAACCCGGTATCATCATAGATGTGGTGGGCTCCTACTTCTATGACAAAAAATCATGATAGAAAATGGGCTTTTCGTCCTAGGCGGGCCGGAGACGCAGATGCATGACATTCTTTGGGCCGTCCATGACAGAAAAAACGTGGTAGAAGCGAGGGCAAGGAAAATTTTGGGGAGTTCCCGGTTACGATGGGAGGTCGGGGGCCGAGTGATGCGCATTTCTCTCGTACACATACGCGCGTGTGTGCATGGCGTTGGCTCTAACTAAACCCGAGCGAGGCGTTGGGCTCTAACTGAACCCGAGCGATTGCACTGCAGGCTACGCGTTACTGAACCCGAGCGATCGATCGATGGTTGTTAACTGAACCCGGTCGAGCGATTCCTTCGCTACTGCAGCTAACTGAAGCCGATCGATTGGATGAACAGTGAGCGTGGTGGGGGGGGGTTTGGATGAATACTGAGCGGTGGCGTTACCTCTGGATGAACAGGACCCCGTGGTGTGGAGGGCTGTATGAATAGTAGACGGTGGAGGGGTGCCCGTGGAGGGGTGGTTGAACAGGAACCCACGGTGTGGAGGGCTGGATGAATAGTAGACGGTGGAGGGGTGCCCGTGGAGGGGTGGTTGAACAGTAGCCGGTGGAGTAGCGCACGGTGGAGGCTGGATGAACAGGAGCCCCTGGAGGCTGGAGGAGGTTGACGGTAGCCCGTGGAGGCTGGAGGAAGTCAACGGTGGAGATGAATAGTATCCCATGGAGTCTTGTTTTGCGGTACGCCACACCCCTCCCGATGAACAGGACCCCCGTTTTGGACGTAGCGCTCCAACACAAGTCCGTTTCATTGGTTTTGCGGTAGGCCACACCTCTCCCGATCAACAGGACCCCCGTTTCTACCGTAGGAAGTCTGTTTCCTTCATTTTGCGGTACGCCACACCCCTCCCGATCAACAGGACCCTCGTTTCGATCGTAGGAGGTCCGTTTCCTCCATTTTGCGGTACACCACACCCCTCCTGATCAACAGGACCCCATTCCGAACGTGGCTGGTCGAACACAAGGCCGTTTCCTCCATTCTGCGGTACGCCAGGCCTCGTTTCCATCGGTTGTTCCGTCCAAGCCCTCCCAATGAACACAACGACGCATTCCGTTCCGACCCAGCCGGTTGCCTCCCCATGAACACGATGACGATTATGTTTCTCCGTTCCGACCCAGCCATGTACACGAGCCCTCGCCGTACGTATGCGCAAGTAGGCGTTCGAGACCCCGCCCGTATGTACACATACGTGGCCGTATTTTCTTTCTTGCACCCTGGCCGCTATAGGTACATGTACATGCTATGTGCATGCGTCTACTACAACACGTGTGTGCCTCTACATCCACCAGTATATATGTACATACACGTTCGCGACCAGAATGACAACGCTACATACGCTTCGACCAGGTGGGTCCCGACTGTCAGGCACTTCCTTCCGTGAGAAGATGTGGCTGGTGGGTCCCAGCATTCAGGGGGCGAATCGTTTTTTTGCCCGGACGCACTTCCTTGCATGCGAAGATGTAGCTGGTGGGTCCCAGCAGTCAGGGGGGCGAATCATTTTTTTTGCCTGGACGCACTTCCTTGTGTGCGAAGGTGTAGCTGGTGGGTTGCAACAGTTACGGGGGAAACATTTTTTTCGCGAAATATGGTGGCTCGTCCGGTGGATCCCAGTTGTCAGGTGCAGGAATAATTATTTTGCACATAGTAAGGACGCACTTCCTTGCGGCCGCCGTGGACCCAGCTGTCAGCCTCTCCACGCAAAGTACTCTTCCGATGGAAGTCGGTTGTTGACCACATTGACCACGCTGCACCGAGAGCACCACAGCAGTGGACGACGGTGAGGCCTAGGAAGGGGACGACGCGGAGCCGGGGAAGACGCGGCAGTGGATGCCCACGTGAAGAGGAGTACGAAGGTTCACTGGTTCGGCTGCGGTGTGAGGCTGCCGTCGTCGCAGAATAACAGGGGGTGTGGGTCAGTAGAGGGATGGCCTGGCCAGCGGTGGGAATAGTAGGGGCGGTGAGGCCTCCGCGGCAGCATAGATGGCCACGGGAGGCAGGTGCATGCGGCACGACCGGCGCTGCTTTGGGCGGGTGGAGAATGAAGACCAGAGGTTGAAGAAGCACTACGGCCGTTGGATGGACATCGTACGGTCACTGGAGCTAGAATCGTTCATATTGACTAAGTTGACAAAGCCCTTCGTCCCCATCAACTTAGTAGGCCCACAAGTCAGCCTCACACCAAGGTGGGTCCTAGCTAGCCGGGGGTGTATTCATTTTTTTGTGCGTAATAAGGAGGCACTTCCGGTGGGTCGGAGCTGACAGCGGCGGGAACGTTTTTTTCATGAAATACGATGGCTCGTCAGGTGGGTCCCAGCAGTTAGGGGGCAAACATATTTTCGCAAATTATGGTGGCCCGTCCAGTGGGTCCCTGCTGTTAGTTGGAGGAATCATTATTTTCCGCGTAATAAGGAGGCACTTACTTGCTGCGGCCGTGGACCCAGCTGAGATTCTCCACGTACAGTATATTTCCTATGGAAGTCGTTCCTTGACCATGTTGACCTCGCCGCGTTCCTTTGCATGCATGCGTCCATGGGCGTGGTGCGTCCCCACTATCAGCCTCTCACGTACAGTCATCTTCCAATGACTCTCGGTTGTTGACCACATTGACCACACCAGGCCGAGCGCACCCAGACTGCAACGACACGGAGATGGGGAAGACGGGGCAGTCGAGTCGCAGATCGAGAGGAGTGGGAAACTTCACTGGTTCAGGTGCACGGCAGCACAGCCGCGGTGCCGCCCACGGGAGACAGGAGCAAGAACAGAGGTTAAAGAAGGAGCACGGCTGTTGGATTAACATCCAACGGTCCAGCTGCTAGAATCATTTGTTGATTAAGTTGACAAAGCCGTGCGTACACGTCCTCTTAGTAGGACCACAAGTCAGTCACCAAATCTGACGGGTCCCAGCTGTCAACGGGATGAATAATTGTTTTTGCAAAACAAGGAGGCTCTTCCTTCCGTGTGAAGATACATCCGGAGGGTCCCAGCTGTCAGGTGGAGGAAACATTTTATTCAGCTTAATAAAGAGGAACTTTCCTTGCGTGCGACCATGGACCTCGTGGGTCCCAGCCGTCAGGCTCTCCACGCACAGTCCTCTTCCGATGACTCTCGTGTGTTGACCACACCGCACCGAGCGCAGCGAGTCGGTGGATGACGCCGAGGCCCCGGACGGGAACGATTCGAAGATGGGAAAATGCGGCAGTGGAGTCGCGGATTGAGAGGAGGAGAAGGATTATAACTGGTTCTGTTACAGCGTGGGGCTGTAGTCTGTGGAGAATAATAGGAGGTGTCGAGGGGTGGAGGGATAGCCTGGCCGGAGGTGGGGTAGCGCTTCGCAGCGATGCGTGCTAAGCAGAGCCGCTAGCCGCCGGAGGCCGGACCAGGCGGTCCCGGCGATGCTGGAGGAAGAAGACGAGAGATTGAAGGTGCATGCCCGTCGTTGGATATAAATCCAATGGCTGTGGATGACACAATCATTTGTTGAACAAGTTGACAACGCCCTGCGTAGGCTTCGACCTATTGGCCCACATGTCAGCCTGCAAAATGTGGCATATATTTAACCCATGTTTTCTAGAATGTACAGTCCATTTGCTGGGCTGGGTGAACAAATAATTTCGCGTCAATTAAGCGCATTTATATTTTCTAAGAAATCCCAGCCCATTTGCACTTCCTTGAAATACACGTATTAGGTGGGCTTGTTATATATATAATGTTATGTTAGAAGGAGAAATTAATATCAAAGAATAAACCAGAGAGGCACAATATATATATATAATTGAAAAATTAGCCAGTTATTGCTCAAAATAAAAATGAGCGCATTTTTATTAAATTGGTCCTTAAAATCTTCGCAAGCTTTTGTACGCAATCACCAGGATTTTCCTTGCCTGTGAGTCAAAAACAACTAGGATTTTCCTTGCCAACTTCCATTAAACATTTACTTTTATAAGTTAATAACACGTAAGATATTTTTGTAATGTATATATAAGTCTCTATAAAATATTTGATAATAGTAATAATATAAATATATATAATGTGCTTAGAAGGGAAAACATAAATTGGACACAACATTACTTTTATAAGAGACCTGCGTTTTATACCCCACAGTAGGCATACTAACAAGTTCACACACAAATACAATAGAAAAGGTAAACATTCATATCAAACTCAGGTTCACAGGACACGTTCATATTCATAGCCAACATTCACTATCAACAACTCAAAAGATTCATATATACACAAGCTCAGCATATCTATGCATGCAAATGATTGATAGATCGCACGACAATATTCATACATAATTCACAAAAAGATTCAGATATACACATGTTTAGTATGTTTATGCATCCAAATGATTGAGATCACAGCCAATATGATCCATGGACGGACTTTAATTACCTAGGGTATAGACTGGTAAATGGTGTTCAATCGGAGGTACTTCTTGCTAAAATTAGTTCTTGTACGAGTAAACTTTCGAGTACATAAGAGGCAGCATAGACAATCTGAACTTTGCTTGTAGGTTTATCCTCAAATAGTGGCCTCGTGCCGAGGGAGGTTTGAGAAACTTGGCCACTACTTTCATCCAACTAGTTTACTGTCTCATCTTGGTCCTGTATCTCGCCAAAATTCTACATTGCAGACGAGAAAAGGAGACGGTTGAGAAAATGAACTACCCAGATTTTTTGTGCAGTTCAATTGAAGTGGAGCATCCTTGGTGTGCAGACTGATTAAGTGCTAGATGAATATACGCGTCAACCAACTTGTCTGGAATCTTTAGACTCCATGCCAAATAGTTCGCTACCATATGTGCCGATAACCAAAAGGCACAAGTTGGGACCAAAGACTGGACTGCGTTTTTCTGGGCTATGCACCAAGCAATATTTTTGGCGTTCACTCTCCTAATACTTAGAGTTTGACAATTGGTTGATGCCGGTTAATACTCGAATGAATATAGGCACTTCTTGTCAACATTGATGCTTGTCTGAGTGAACTTTGGAGTACATAGCAGCAGCATAAGTACATGTCCATCTAATCATTTTGTGCAATTCTACTGAAATCACCCGATGTAATGATTTGCCTGCGAGTTCAGGCTCCAAATTACTCCTTTATGAAATCGGCAAACAGTAGCACAATACCAAATTACCAATACATATGACAGGCACAATAATCAGGATAAAGACCAGTACCAACCTGTGTGAGGTAGCATATCAATTACTATTTCCTTTGACTGGAAGCCGAGATAAGCCAAGCGACTGACAGCAAAGGAAGAAAGCAAGCGGAGATTAGCGACTGACAGCAAAGGACGGAAGCTGTCGAGGCACTGAAGCACCCAAAGTTTTTGTGCAGTTCCACCAAAATCGAGCATCCCTGTTGGCACATATATTGAGAGAGTGAGATTACTGTAATAGTGGGAGTTGTTGATGAAACATAAACTAACAAATAGAAGCACCCCCATTATCTTAATGGGTAAAGTTAGCAACATAGTAGTCTTGCTTAAAGAGAGGTATTAGTTTATTTAATCAGTGCCAATTAGTTCAACTCAACACTCAAAGCATTGCCATTTATCATAGGTTGCAAAATTTTAACGTGCAAAGATAAAGGAGTTTCTCATGACAGTAGCACGATACAAAAAGAGATGACAACAAACTAATATGGATGAAGGCCTTAGGCCCGTACCAACCTGAGAAAAAAAGCTTATTCATGTAGTCCCATAAGAGATGATAAAGCACTAACTAGAATCACACAATAGTATATATTTTTGTGCACTTCAAATGTATGGTTGAAATCACTCTTGTTTACCAGTGCTGAGATTATATTGAAAGATTATCAAGAACTTCCAGCAGACTTAAAGCAATGGCTAGGATACAGTTCATTGTATTGTCTTGTGTAGTTCCACTAAAATGTATGATTGGCACAACATGATCCATGTTTGCACAAGTAGGAACAAGGTGAAACCTTCATTAGCTTAGTTAGAAAGGATAGGAAGACATTAGCATATTACTCAAACAGTAGCATCAAATTCATGATGGAAAATACGCAAAACATTGCCTCATTGAATCAATGGCAATAATTGACATGCAAAACAATAGCACTATGATGTCATGACACTAATAATATTCCCTCCCTGCTCCACCACATGATTCACCTCCATAGACAAACATACACACATACATGATTCAACATAGGGTCCTACTAAAGATTTGTTTAACTCCAACAGGAAAATTAGGCAGTAATACATTAGTGGTACTTAAGTACTCCTAATTAGTTAAGTGAGACAGCAGAAGTGGAAGGGCTCCCTGGAGGATCGTCTCACATGTAAGGTAGTCGTTGCCGGAGCCCTTGAATGGCCTCGACTGAGGCCTCTGGCTTCAGCAAGATCGCCTTGGCACTATTTATTATTCTTCTTCTTCCTCTTCATGCTATGTTTCTCTTTCTCCTCACCAGTTGGTGAAACCAAGTACATGATTGGCCTTCTAATTCAGAATTGGTTTTGTCAGTGAGGGAGTACAAGTGTACTAGTAACAAACAGCATTGTTTTCTCATCGCAGTCGGAAAATAGAGATGAACACATGCATTAAATATCATTCTTACCTAAAGGAAGGTTATGGCGCCAATATGGATGATGAGGATTGGAACACAGATCTCCCTTTGTGCAGTTCCACCAAAATGAACCAACTGTTCCATTCTGACATTCCAGTTCAACAGCACAAAAGTCACTTCTTTTAAGAAGAGTTTTGTGCAGTGCACCAAAAGGTCACAACAGCAACCAGGTGAATTGGATATCCCTGTTTGCACAAAAAGGCACAGAGGAAACAGTCAAAGTCTCAAACAATTACAGGCAAAAACATTTGGCTAAACTTGTCATGGCTTATAACAGTGGCATGGCTTCATTTTTACCAGGGACATTAGATTAAGAACAGCTAAGGCTGCGTTCGGTTCACAGGTTTGGTGCAGGATATTCGTAGGAACACAATTCCTATGGTATTCTTTCCCTTCCAACCGTTCGGAACACGGGAAAGGTGAATAGTGTTTCATAGGAAAGCTGGTCTGGTAGTACTGATTCCATAGGATTAGAAACATGCACGCGCTGCTCATTTTTTGGGCGGAAGCCCGAGGCAGGCGCTCGCTGCCATGCGTTAGACAAGTTGCTGTGCTGTGTTGCCGGAATAAAAAAATCAACTTATGTGTGGTACGTGAGGTGAGGACAAGAGTAGTCACTGTACAGCTGAATAAACAAATAGCATCTCATACTGCCAAGCATGCTACTCTAAAAAAACAAATATGTACATTTCGTAGTCCATCCGAACACATTCTCTTGAGAGTTTCCTCCGGTTCGCTGTTCCATAGTTTTATACCTACATTCCTTTCCTATTCCTCTATTTTCATCAAGCTCTATGTTTTCTGCCCTTTATTCTGAACGGAGCCTAAATATTTGGTATAAGGGCATGGGACAGTGGGTGCACCAGCAATCCAGCACCATGTACGTAAACAGGGGCATCCAAGAAACAAACATCCAAGAAACATATCTGGGACAGTGGGTGCACCAGCAGTCCAGCACCATGTACGTAAATAGGAGTGGTGATTCATAGTTTGTTACCCCGAGAAACAAACATCCAAGAAACATATCTGGGTTGGTACGATTTTTGTTCACTCTAGCCACCTACTCCTATGTGTGGATAGCAAATCTAGTCCTGGTCATACCACTGTGTACAGTGTTACCCCTATATTTCCCTTTTCGACCAAGAGACCGGTTGGATGACCAGTCTGTACTACTTTCACCCCCTTTCCTTCCTGTTTGTACCAAGTCCAATGTACATACTTAATTCCCCCACCCCCACTTTATTTCTTGTTTGAACCAAGTACTCCCTCCGTCCGGAATTACTTGTCATCAAAATGGATGTGTCTAGAACTAAAATACATCTAGATACATCCATTTCAATGACCAGTATTTTCGGACGGAGGGAGTACAAGATTCGACTCCATGAAGTAGCTTTACCTCTAACAATAGAAGAAAAAAAATAGGTGACGGTGTACCATCCGATCGAGAGGGGCTGAGAGGTAGAAAATGATGCACATGCAGCGATGTAGCGAGCTGGGGAAGTAGAGCTAAGGCGGTTTCGAACAAAGATATACCTGAAGGTCGTCGGGATGTGGATAGGTGGGCGGCAGGAGGCCGGATCCGCCCACAGGCAATGACGAAGGGATCGGAGTACCTCCCGCGCCGATGCTCGTCTAGAGATAACGGTGCAACCGGCAGTGGGTCTCCTCCCTCGCTGTCGACAATGGCCTAAACGCTGCCCCTCCTCCCCTTCACCGACGGAGGGGGATACGTCTGGATCTGTAACCAGCAGTGAGGATAGAAAGCCAGTGTTTTTTGAAGGGAGAAAGAAAGTGTTAGTACCCCTATCTTGTTTAGATCTGGAGAGGATGAGAGTGTGTGAATAGAGCAACCCTAGCAAGCAAGCGCGGAGGCTCTGACCTATATATACGTAGTGGGGTAGTTTTCCTTTTTCACTCCATCAAACCAATCGTTTAAAATTGTGTACTACTACATGCCAGGTCGCGGGTTTTTTAGTTGTTGATTGTTTTTTGAGATATCTACCCGCTTGTTCCAAGTGGTGTTACGATGTGCGAGGTCGCACTTTGTATCGTTCAAGTCTGCTACTACAAGTCCCTCCATTAAATGAACAACCACCCCCTCGTAAAAATTGTGAACAAGCCCACGGCTAAAATTAGCGGAAATGTGGGTTGCCCCAACATGCATTATTATTTATATTTTCTACTCCCTCTGTTCCTAAATATAAATCTTTTTATTAGCCACACCTAAGACAAGAACTTTTTTATTAGCAGTGAACCCCACATGTCATAGACACAAAAATTGTGGCAAGATTCCCTTAGGCAAGCCAAAGTGTGTCTAACAATTTGAGCAACTCAAGTTAGGCAAGTGTGGCAAGTGTGGGAAAAATAATGTGGCAACATAAGACAAACATAGTCACAATCCAAAGAGCCCCGTAATTTTTTGTGACATGCATGAAAATTTGGTTAGTTAAATTTATAGTGAAAATTTGGCAAGGTGCATCAAATCAACACATGCAAGGATCAAAAGGGAAGTCATGGCATTCATGCATGCGTTGTACTCCCTCCATTTCCAAATATAAGTATTTTTAGAGATTGCAACAAGTGACTACATACGAAGCAGAATATGTCGTACATACGAAGTAGCCCATTTGAAATGTGTAAAAAGTCTTATATTGAGTGCAGTGCTTTGATATGTCGCGTCAACTCGTACAAGACCGAGAAATTTGATTACTACAACGCCCTCTCCCTCGCGGACTGAGCTTCGGTGCCTTAACTGCACCTGCCTTTGGCTGCATGACAGGAGGGCCAACCACCTATTGGGCCCTCCTGTCATAGACGCAAAGGCAGGAGAAGTAAGTAAATGCTTTCACTACACGCTATCCCTCCTGCACGAGGTGGACGGACATGCAGCAGTGTATTCCATACTGTAGAAGTAGGAGTAACATTATTGTTCGTCTTCTCGAAGAGGCGAAGAGCCAAGCGCAACCTGAACGTGGCAGTTGCAAACGCTCGCATGGTGCTGTTCCTTGGAGCACGCATATACTAGCCAGGCTCTTGCATGGGACAAAATTGCTATTGTTTAACAATTAAACTCCAGTATCCATTGCTTGATACTCATTCTGCATAGGTCCACGTGCTTAGCACCGTTTCCTCCTGGGGTCACCAATGTTTATTTGCTAATTAATAGCATTGCATGCAATGAACTAGCCACCTCAAGTCATTAAAAGCATGCACACCTGTCATCTCTTATTGGTTGATATGTCAAGAAACAAGAAACAAGGTAGAAGTTAATGCACCACGTCTATGTGTTTTCGGACTACTATTTGGTTTTCGTAAGATGACTTACACACCTAGACGGAGGGAGTAGTATAGCCCTGTAAACCAGAAAGGAGTATTTGCCTTTCTAGAGATTTCAACAAGTGACTAGACTACACCATGTGTAGTACTCCCTCCCTTCCGGTTTATAGGGCTCAAATCTCAAATCTCATGAACCAAGGCATTTTGCGATTGGAGGAATGTATCTCGTACTTTACAAAACTACCCTAATTAAACTCATGCATTAATTACGTAGTTCTCTCGTTTTCCTCTCCGCCTTGGTCGCGGTGCACAATATTGAGCACTCCTATATGACTAGCTGCTCTATCTACATGCGGGACATTTCAAAGCATCCGGGCCCGCGTGCCATCCACCAAATCACAGCGAGGTGCTACAGTCGAGACTCACCTGCCACCCCGGTGTGGCCGTCATGACCCGTCATATCACAAAACCCACACCTTTACCAGCAGTGGTAAGGTGGCCTCCAAGTTGGACTGGACGAAGCAACCATCATTTCACTGGAATGCTCGTTCAAGCCCTTTCTTCCCTTTTTTGAACAAAACCACACTCCAGGCAACTCACTTCTGCCATTTTTCTTCTGAATCGACGAAGGAAAGGTGGGCAAATCAGTTATGCTGCTATATTTTCATTCCAAGAATCTTCTTTTTGCGAAGCACCGACCGATTCTCACATCCTATTTCTTTCCTGTTTTCATTGTGATTGTGGTTTCCTTTCGATTGCTTTTTGTTTGTCAGTTCATTGATGGATCCTGGAGCACTAGGCAAAGAGTAGTCGGTGGACAACCCACTGGAGACAGCAATCTCCAGGAAGCGAGCACCGACCAACGAGTTGACCATGTTGGCAGGCCAACCCATAGAGATGAAGAACTCCAAGTAACAAGCACTGGCCAAAGACTTGAGGACATTGGCAGACGAACTCCTCAAAGAAAGTTGGAAGAACAGCAAGGGACCCACCGTGCCTACCCCAGGAACTCTGATTGTCACCTATGTGAGGCTCAAGACTGAGTTTGAGGAGATAGTCGTTGTTGAGAAGAAGTATTCCCATCGCAAGGTGATGGCCCCCATCGAGGACGAGGAGGATGTCATGGCCTGTCCTGTTGGCATCGCCCCAGAGATCGATTTCGATGCCGCTGTCCATCCTGTGGACATCACCCTAGAGATTGATTCCGATGTCACGGTCAGTCTTGTGGACATCGCCCCAGAAATTGATTTCGATGCCGCTGTCCGTGCTGTGGTCATTGCCCGAGAGATCGATGCCAAGAACTAGTTGGTCACGCTAATCCTCCAGGGTAGTTTGCATTGCCCTGTGTTTAATTACCAGAACGATGCATGTTATCAAACCTTCTTAGGGCTAGTGAATTGTCTTGTGTGGGCGGATCTTGCTACTTTTGTTTGATTGTGAATCATGCGAACCTTCTCCGAGTTATGGAAACAGATGTATCCTCACCAGCTTTTGATGTAATATATGGCATGCTTAGATGTAAGTTTGAACTGTTTATCATATCAGCAGGGCTTGTTTGATGATTCTTGATGTTAGTAGGCTAGCTACTGTGCGAGCTATAGTACTTGCCAAACATTCACCGAAGAGAAACATTGGGGCTGATGAGCTCGTGGTAAGCTTATACTTATCCCTTGTCGATCAACCAATATCCCTAGCTCCTAAAATTGTAGGCTTAGCGATCGATCAGACAATAGTCGACATACATCCAGGCCTCATTTGGTTCATAGGGTAGGAAAATCGTAGCAAAAGTACAGAGAACATGCAACACAAAATCATAGCAGTACAGAGACGTACTCCCTCCGTTCCAAAATAGATGACCTAGGCGGCTAGTTTGGCCTAGTGGGTTTCAGTGATATAACGTGGTATAGTGTCGTCCAGTCTTCGCGTGTGGTAGCAGTATTGCAGGTACAGTAAGTTTTCTTGAAGAAGCAGAATTCAACGAAGTCATGATGGTTCCATCGTCCGAACAACTTATAGTGGGAAAGGTTGGGCCTGTGATACGATCGGGGTAGACCAGGATAATTTTGTGCATGGCAGGTGGACCAGGATGGTCGACGTCCCACATGTCGGCGAATGAAAGTATTCTTTCCGATATAGAGGACGAGCAACGAGTATTCATTGTTTATTTTTGATGAAAGCTATTGTCTCCACTGTTACGACGGAGGAGTGTGAAACACGGTAGCCCAGTGAACCTGGCATGTGCACCACTCCCTCCTTCCTCATGTAATGCCCAGGTTATAGCTTTTTCTCACTTTCTATCTATCTGTTTCCTCTCAAATGTTTTTACCTTTCTTTTTCTAAGACACAATTGTTTTTATGCCTTTTTTAGAAATATTTTTTTATACCTAGGAGCACGTGTAGAGAAGGGATCTTGCAGAGCCCACTCCTTGACTTTTTCAATGCCTCTCTCTCCTCCGCATAAGGAGTACTACTTGCTATGCATGCATGCGGCAGGAAGCTGGCATCTTGAGGGGCCAGGGCGGTGAGAGCGGGCTCCGGAAGCGGTCCGGACTCCAGCATGGCCCACCTCACATTATCACCATATATTTCTTGGAGTCCGTGCACGGCGGGCAAGCGATCTCTTCTCCTTCCCCCGTTTCTCGCTTCTCAGTAGACGCCCGCCGAGCGATTATATTTCGGCTATCGATGGATTATTCAATTACGGTCCCACATGTTAGTGAAATTGCAAGACAACGCGTGTCCCCTCTGGTGAGCGGCTTGCCAGCCGGACTGTCGGGGTTGCGACGCGTACGAGTCATAAGTGTGCTGCCTTTTCCTTTAGAACTTGTGAAGCGTAACATTTTCGCGCGATCGATCGATAGAAATCCAGCACAAAATGATGAGGGCGGTGCTTTCCCGCTTGTTATGCGGGCTAGTTCGAGAGATATGATGTGCAATAGTGTCGTCCACTTGCTCCATTTTTATGTAAGAAAGAGTTTACAGTCTTACGCGGGAGGAGTGAGAAACACCGCGGATCTGATTTTGATTGAGAGATAACTGTTCCCTGCCAAATAATGGAGGATTGTTAGCGATTATAGCATGATAGTTAGGGCATCTCCAGCGCTGGCCCACAAATTTACACCGGCATCTGTCCGATGACACTGATGGATGCCATCTGATGCTTCCCGCATACCTTTCGACAACTATATGAACTAAACGGACGAAATTCGTGCAAACGAAGCAAATTTCAAATTAATCGGATGAAATTCATTACATTTCGAAAACTTTTCCTACAAAATGGACGAAATTCATTACATATTTCACACAAACCGTACTAAAACCTACTGTAAACCTAATCTAAACGATCGCCGGCGCCCGACCACCATGTCCGGCCATGAACCCGAGAAAGTCGGCCATTGCCTTTGCCTCCTCCTCATCCACCTCGATAACCTCCTCCTCCGGACCATAAGGTTCTGAAGATTTCTGCCTCCACGTCACCGTCAAGCGGCTAATCGGCCGCCGATGTTTACCCCACCAAGCTTGGTGTCGACTGAGTGGAGTAGCGGTGGCCTTCCCGGGACCAGAGCAGCGGCGACCTACCGTGTACTACTCTTCCTCGCTGCCAGCTGCGACCGCGCACGCGCCGGCTTCGTGGTCATGGCGGCGGAGGGCGGCCGGGGGGTGCCAACGATCTCTTTCGTTTCTCCTGCGACAGTACGTCAAAGAGAGCTTTGGAGCGCGTCCGGAGCGGAGCCGCTGATGTCCCTCGTCTTCTCCCGCGACAGTACGTCTAAGAGAACTTCGGAGCGCCAGGAGGCCATGGTTGAAGTGGTGCCGACAGAAGGAAAGGACCGGAGGAGAATAAGTGTGGGTCTTTAGCTATGGCTGGAAGCTGGGGCTCAAGTTAATATAGCAGGCGAATGGCAATGAGCCGCGGCAGACAGATGGACAACTGGCGCCGGAGTAGGTTCGTCGGGCGTGAATGCGGACGCTTCTTCAGTGACTTAACTGCAGATGTGTTTGGGTTACTGACATGTGGGCCCAACGGGCATCTGGCCCGCATGTCAGTGACACACCAATTGCACCTGCAGTTAAGTCCGGTGAATGCGGCATTGACATTCTGGAGAGACGATGACCGTTTCAGGCGGGAAGCGCGCGCTAGCGATGGAAGGGGTTTCGGTGTGCAGTGGCACTAAGATCGGTCGCTCACGATAGTACATACTCCGTACCATACTACCATAGGACCCTCTCTAGTTTAGGCTGTTTTATAGATTGTCGTTGTGATGGACGATATACATGAGCAAGGCGGTCTGAGTATGACCGTTGGTGTTGAGCCAGGTGAATCCATGCTTGGTGTTCGCGTAGGCCTCCATCAAACGTCTAAACAGTAATGTCAGGCACCGCCGGGGAGCACAGGTGATGGGCTCGCCGTTTGCGTTGCGCCATGAGCAGGACTTTGATTTAGAGGGCGACGTGCATGCATTAGCATGCTTTGACTGCGTGAGCATGAGTGTCTGACGCGAAGTATTTCATTTCCATTTGGCTGACGAGGGTGCGTTGCAGCGACGAGTCCGTTGTTTGATTCCCCACATACGCATAATTTTGGTTTTTACAGTATTTCTTCCTCCATTGACAGGTAGGCCCGCGTAGATAGATAAAGAACACGAGCTGATGAGGCGCATGCAGACTGTTTGACTGGTCAACCAGACAAATACGGAGCTATACACTAAGCCAGTGACCGTATAATCACCATATCTCGTATAAATTGATCAAAGTGAGCTATCAAGACAAGTTCGATGACCGCCAATGCATTTTACTCGGTAATAAATGACCAGGATTGAAGGGGAATCCAAATTTGCTTCGTCTTCTGTCCTTGAGCTCTTGACAAACCAATGCACTATACGGTTGACCAGCCACTCCATCCCAGAGCTATCACCAACCGTCGTTCATGCCACCGTGCCGCACACTAACCGGTAAGGCAGCGGTGGCATCCCGCCACGCCGAGTTCCTCGCCGCCCACGACCGCACACAAAATGTAAGGGAAGTGATGGCATCCCGCTGTGCCGAGTTCATCGCCGCTCGCGACCTCAGAACTATGTGGGAGGAATTTGAAGATGACAAGGCCGAATGGGCACTAGAGCAAGAGGCGGCCAAAGCCGCACAGAGGGAGCGGAAAAGTCAGAAAGCACTCAAGAAAAGAGAGGCCTGCCGCCGCAAGAAAGAAAAGGACGCACACGCTGCCGCGGAGAGGTCGGCGGAGATCCAAGCACGGTGGGGTGTCGCCGACAAAGCCGGGAAGGAGAACAACGGCGTCTGGCCAACATGTGAGAAGTAGTAGTACTAGTAGTTAGTGTGTGCATCTGTGTCTGAGTACGAGCATGTACCAGTACTACTAGTTACTACTGTAGTTTTTAGAGCAAATTACCAGTACATTAGCCTAGACTAAATGGAAAAAATTCCTATCCTAAGCATCAAATGGCATCTCTTTCTCTATAGGAATTGAGATTAATGTCATCTCACTTCCTATGATTTTCATATTCCTATCCTATGAACGAAAGGAGGCCTCTGTTGGAGTAACTACTGTAGCTAGCAGTACTGCTGGTACAGTAGTTTTCTTCAAGAAGAGGAATTCAATGAACTCATGATGGTTTCTTCGTCCGAGCAACTTCAAAGTGGGAAGTGGGCCTATTATTTGACGGCTCATTAGTCATTGTTACTGCGGCGCGATGACCTGGGTGACTCTCCCTTGGAGTTCTGCGTGCATGGCATGTGGACCAGGATGGTCGATGTCCGACATGTTGGCGAACGGAAGTATTCTTTCCAATATCGAGGAGCAAAGGAACCGCGTGGTATAGTATCACTTCTGATTGGTTCGCAAAAAAATAGTATCACTTCCGATTTATAATTATTTTTATTTTTATGAATGCTAGCGTTTCAACTCTTACGATGAAGGGTGCCAAACACGGCACGTGCTGGATGTCCCACATGTCAGCGAAAGGAGTGGGACATGAACAACATGGTAGAGCCCAGCGTAAAAAAACAGCATGGTAGAGCGTCTCCACTTCTTCCACTTTTGGGTCGGAGACCACACGTAGTAGTACTTAGTGGTATGAATGATACAATGTGCGACCTGGAGAGAAATACACGTCTAGTTGGAAGGTCTCGGGGCATACACGTACATAAATATAAAAGTTAATATGTGCCTCTAACTAATATAGTAGTAGTAGAGTACTTAGGCACGTACTCCATAACATCACCGTGCATTGCACGTACAACATTTAGTGGTAGTACATAGTAAGAGACAAATGCCGCCCAAGAGTTCCCTTCTCGACCTACTTTTGGTTGTTTGGTAAAGTGTATGGAGGGTGCATGAGTCCACACTAGTTTAGCACAAATACACTAGAAGCATGCATGAAGAGAGCATGCATGAAGAGGGGTGTTGATTTGAGCATGCATGAAGAGGGAACAACTATGCAGATATGAGAACGCAACCAAACACACCCTATATGCCACTCATGTTCATACCATTTGTGCTTTTCTACTTCACTTACTGCGCTACATTACTCAGGTTCGTACGTCCACTCCTGGGTACATGTCCGTCTCGTAGTTCTAGTCCCATGTGTTCTTCATATAGATGGAACGATCCTTGCATAACACATGCACCTTGATGCTAGATGTCTTGCGTGTTGTCAAAAGGATGAACAAAGCTCACATAAAAAAATAGAGTGGAAGAACATAGATTCCGGACGACCGAGAAGGAGCAAGGAACCTCGTGGTGGAGCGTCTGCACTCATAATATTTAATATTATTCAGCGATTTAAAATTAGCCAATCATATCCATAGTGGACTGGAAGAGTACGAAACACGGCAACCCAATGTAGTTACATCATACTAGTACATGGCTAACCCACGCTATCACCATATTTCTTGGCTTCCGTGCGACACCTATCTCTAGTAATCCGGCAGCCTGTATTGCTTCTCCCTCCTCGTCTCTATCAAAATGCGGCGGGCTAGCGTTTCTACCGTCTGTTGAGGTCGGTTAACTATCACATGTTAGCGACATGCCAAGAGCATTCTAAAAAAAATTCCTTTCACGTTCCGTTTTCAAAATGAAAAAAATCCTTTCACGTACGAATTTCCTGTATGCTTTGAGCAACTTGCATGTCCTATACTGCTCCTGTTTGATACTCTAACTTAGCTATAGGTTAGACTAACTCATGACTAACCCTGAACTAACTGTAGCCAAAGAGGTGTTTGGGTCACAGGGTTAGATTGACAATAAATGCACTTCATGGAGAGAGAAAAGTGATTTTTGAGTGGTCCCAATGAGAACTATCTCCTGTTGCCATCTCTTGGGTGGGATAGTTTTTTTTTGTGGGTTCGGTGCAGCTTGGATACTTTAGGGCTATTTGAGCCCCAACTAGCTCAAACTAACTCTAACCCATGGATCCAAATAGGGCCTATGGCCAGTCTCGACGCGGAGCTATCGCGTGCACCGGGAAGCGGCACTCTCTCGGCCGTCGCGCCACTTCAAAGCCGGCGCCAGTGAGAGGTCGCCTCCACTCTGGCCGGGCATTAATGTGGCACTGACGCTCCAGGGCAACGCTGACCCTTTCACGCGGGAAGCGCGCGCTGGCAAGGGAGTATAGGTTTTGAACTGTTTCAGGTGTAGAACTGGTAGTTTGCAAAACTACTCAATTATTGCACTCAGTTTCCTAAGATATTGTGGTAAAAAACGTTACTCCACAGCCGCTTCCCTTTTCCTTCCTCTTCCACCGCCCGCGCACGTCCGCAGGAAGCGACCGGTCAACCCTTATATAGGAGTGCTAGCACAAAAAGATGCATGCATGAGCACTAAAATTTCCATATTAAAGCGCCGCTCCGGTGGGAGTATGGCGTATGTTGTTACCTTCGGCCGGCCCATGGCTACCGGGCAACAGCGAGCAGAGAAGAGGCGGCGGGAGGGGAATGAATGCAGCTACTGTTTGGGTTCGCCTTCCGGCTTAAATAAATGCGCAGCATCACGTGTACCCGCGGGTGCACAAATTGTAACATACGTGTCTGCTTAAGTGTGCGTCAGGTAACTGGTGTGTGTGAGAGAGATTCTGAGAGACAGAGTGCATGTGTCCGACTTTACTCTTCGGACATTTACTCAACCTTTTGCATCGGGATATAAGTATAATGGTATTTACTTTAGCTAGTGATTTACGTGGCCATGTTAACGTGGTTGTGTCAAAAAAATGTCACTTCCTACTCGTGATTTGTGTTATATAACTACAAGAAAGATTCTCGTGCATTGCACGGAACATCAATATGCATTTTTTTACAAAACACCTGTTGTGATTGACCCATGCAGGAGTAATCCCATGTGTAAAAACTAATGATATCTCGAGAATTTTATCGAAAAAATGGTATCTCGAGAATGTCATCGAAAAAATGAGAGATGAGAGAGAAGGCGAGGAGGAGTGGAGCATGGTGGTGACTGGTGGTCGGAATAGGCGGAGGCATGGGGATGGACGGCGCCGGCAGGCAGCATCGGCCACCATGCATGCTAGATTGTTCCAGAGACTTATTCCTTTTTTAATTGCTAAGCAATGAGGTTGCGGGAGATAATGATGTGGAGAGAGGTGCGGGTATCTTTTGTAAAATTATCATAGTTTTCTTTCTATCAGTCAGATATAGATCATACGGTCTGTATTACAAGATAGCAGGCACACCATCATCGCCAACTCGTTTTTTATAAGGGTCAGATGATAAGTTTGCTGACTACTAAAGTAAAGTGGAATTTGTCCATGTTATGCAAGTAAATAAAGGTGATTGTTTATCATACGGGTAAGGTTGGATGAAGGATGGTAGGAACAAATGCTCCGCCTAGAACATGTGTGTGTGAGATGGAGTCTTAGTGTGTGTGTGTGGGGTGTGTGTGTGTGTGAGAGAGAGAGAGAGAGGAGAGAGAGAGAGATGGAGTCTTAGTTTGGGTGTGTGTGTGAGAGAGAGAGAGATATGGAGTCTTAGTGTGTGTGTGGGGCGGGGGTGTGCGTGCGTGCGTGCGTGCATGTGTGTGTGTGTTTGTGTGTGTGTGTGAGAGAGAGAGAGATGGAGTCTTAGTGTGTGTGGGGGGGTGTGCGTGCGAGCGTGTGTGTGTGTGTCACGGGGTCCTCTATGGCGGATGTAATTTAAGTGTTCATGGCTTCATCATAGAGAGGTGATGTGTATGGCAGAGGCCACCAATGATGGGGTGCGAGAGAGAGAATGCCCGTAGAGAGGGAAGAGAAGGTGTGTGCGCGTGAGAGGAGTCGACATCGAGAGAATGTGTTTGTTCGAGAGACACCAAGGAAGACTACTATATATCGATGGTGCATGTAGGCGGGAATTAAGCAAAGGGATGGTCTTATTGGTTTCGGGGATATAGGGGAAGAGTGAGAGGCGGTGGGGGGGGTAGCTAGAAGGAGATTGTTAAGTGTGAGTGTGTGTTTTACCCATCCAGGCGGAAGTTATGTGCACAAAAGAGGAGAACGATTTGATGTGCCGTTAGGATTGAGGGTAATTAACTACGTATGGAGACATAGAGACCTTGAACGTGCATGTGTGAGAGGTATACATGTATACGTGGGATGTGTGTGTGCGCGCACATGATTGAGATAAAAGAAAGAAGACATAAGTCATAAGATCAACGACATGGAAGAGACGGATCGGTATGACAATATGCATGCATGTGTGAATGCAGGGAAGAAGGCCCGACAATTGAGCATGTGTTTTTGTCTTTAAGGGATAGTGGCGTGGGCTGGAGCATGCATCTATGGCGAGCAGAGGGAGTGAGGCGCAACGATTGTGCAAAAGAGATCAACCTATAAATGCATATGTGTGGAGAGACATATATAGTGTGGGTGATAGGAAGCAAGACTCCATGCGAGAAAGAAATGTTGACGGAGAAACTACAGATAGATACAGAGATGGAGATGCTAGCTAGAGGGACATCCGCTAGTTTGGGTGTTGGAGATGACCGTCGGGTGGTTCAAAGGGTGAAGCTATATATGTGTGAGAGAGGGCACTTGACTGCATGTAGAGAGAAAAATATGTAGTGTGCGTGTTAGGAATCAAGAGTGAGGGCGAGAAAGAAGGTTGATGGAGAAACAGATAAATAGAAAGATAAATATACTCGCTAGTGTGCGTTAGAGATATGAGTCGAGTGGATCAGAAGGCTGAGTTATGTGTGTGGCAGTGAGAGAGATAGAGAGAGGGTGCATGTGAGTCACATACAAACAGATATCAGAGAGAAATGAGATCCAGAGAGACAGAGTTTTGTGTCTGTGAGAGAGAAAGATATTTCACAACGAGAGTGATAGATGGAGAGACATATGAGGGAATGCAAGATATCTCTAGGGAGAGAGGGTGTGTGTGAGTGACATACAAGAGAACAATGGAGAAATATGAAACCCTGGGAGACAGAGTTTGTGTTTGTGCGTGAGAAAGAGATATTGAAGAGGAAGAGTCGTAGGTTCTCATATCTAAGGAGAGAAAGACATCTCTGTATGAGGGGTGTGCGAGTGTCAAACATGGGAATAGTAGAGAGAAATGAGACCCCGCGAGACAAAGTTGTATGTTTGTGTGAGAGAAAGAGATTCCACATGGAGAATCATAGTTAGAGACACATAGCAGGGAGCGAGATATACTTAGGGAGAGATAGAGTGACGAAGGTCGAGGGAGAGAGTACCGTCAGTGTGTTACGAAGATAAAAGATCGTTGTCGACATACAGGTAGCACGAGAGATACCTGAGAGACGATGAACGCGTATAGGTCCAGAGAGATAGTCCTATATAAGCATGAGTGATAGCTATATGAGACGAATATCTGGATTAGAGGGGATTCAAATATTTAAACTGGAGATCACAACATCGATAATATCATAACGCAAATTGGTGTATCAAACTTGCATATTCATTTGAATTTGGGAACACGTGCAATGTTATATAGTTTATCAATATTGGTGATCCATAGATTCTTTAATTACAAACAATGCATGGTTTATATGCAATTAATGTCTAAACGGGATTACACTATATGTTGCGTGTGTGAAACACATTATACATGTGTGAGAAGTAAAAAAAACCGCATGAAACACACATTAATTGGAGACAGTTAGCGAGGAATGCATACATTGGATTTCAACATAAAGTGGTTTCAAATATTTGAAAATCCAAATTGATGGATACAACCTTATGAATCTGAGATCATGCCATTTGTAAACCATATTTATGTATAAATGTTGTTGTGCTTTTGAAAGTATATATAAAAAAATGATGTATATAGAATGTAATTCCAATTGAAAATGGATCCTGCCCGGAAAAAATAGAATACAAACGGGATTCGAATTGAGTTGGCACGGTAAACGTGCACTTTGCAAAATTTGAACGAAGCGGGGAAAGTCGCAGTAACCGCCCGAAACCAAAATCTGCGAGATGGAAATCACTACTGCCTATCCCTGCCACGCAAAGCCTATCTGCTGGATTTCTATAGGTTTTGATAGGGGTAGGTTTGTAATTTCACCCAAACGTGACGTAACCGCCTCTCACCCGGATTCATACATGGTGGGCGCCAAAACACAGTGTGTCCTCGGCCGAAATCGACTCCCTCCCCGATTCATATTCATACACGGTGGGCGCCAAAAACAAACTCTCGTCAGCAAATATTCAGTGTATGCGAGATTACCATCCTATCCCCAACCGACTAATGTTGCTGTGATGTTGAAGAAATTTGAAACAGGGGCTAAGTTTGTAAATTTCCTTGCATTTGAGACAAGCGCGCCCTGAATACATGGTTCCCCCTTCCTCTCTACCTCCCTTTTCCCCATTCATACTCCGTGGCCGCCAAAACACCCTCTCCACCCCACCCTCCTCCGTCCGCCGCCGTCCGCCACCCCATCCACCGCCGTCCTCCTCCACCATGCCAGAGCTGATACTCCGATGCTGCCGTCAATTACAAAAGATCAACCTCTCTCATCCACGGCTTCGAACCGGGATCCTTGCATCCCGTCCTCTCGCTTCATCCCCGCCGTCGTCCACCTTGCCGGTGCCGCTCCTACGACCGTCTCATCCACCATGCCCCGCCGCCACCGTCTACCCTCCTAGATCTACTTCCACGCCGCTGACAGCCATCTCTACCGCAGCACAGTAAAATTTTCAGCAGATGCGTACACGGCGCCGCGCCAGAGGCGGTACTCTTTCGTATCTGCTCAACTTATTTATCGCAGCAAGAAAATAGATCGCCACTGCTTTACTCTGATTTCTTGTCTTGGTTGCGAAGATGCCTTTGTCCGGTTTGCACCTTCAGATCGGCCATGGCACGCCCAGCACTATACTCCCAATGCTTATGGTTTTCCCCTTTTATATTCCACACTAGTTAAATAATAGTAGACTAAATTTCAAAATTGGGTCAGTCGATTTTTCAGAGCTCGTCGGAGTTCGCCGGTGCGATCGAAGGGGCTCGGGTGGTTGTGGGGCCTCGCCGTACGAAGAAAACTCAACACGGGTGGGGGTTGGAGCGGGGGTGGAGGTGGGGGTGGCGGAGGAACACAGGTGGTGGGGCACGGTGGTCCGGCCGGCGGCCCGTGCGGTGTTTTGTATGGGAAGAATCACAGACGAGGAAGAAGAAGGGTTAGGAGACGTAGGATCTTCATCCAACCGCTTGAAATGGTCGAGAGACAGATGGGAGTTGCATGCTTAATGCGCTCTGGTTCATCATGTGTGGGCATTGCGCAACCGACATTTTATTATCCAAAATATGCTTGCTCTTCTTTACCATGTTCGATAGAGCTGTCCTCTACGTGATCGATAGGATTTCAATTACTAGCGGCAATACAATACCGTATTTTCAAGCTAGTTCCACTTTCCCGATTTATATATTGTGGTTATGGTGTACCCCTGTTATGTACACTATGATCTTCCTAGTTGCTGTGTGCTCTTGTTATCATGGTTTGGCAATAAACTCTCTATACATTATATTATGAACCTATCATCTTCCAGCTATCCTTACTTCTGGAGCCTTTTTTTGTGTACTTGTGCCAGATTATATAAATGCACGCACCATATTATAGCACACATGAGCTCTCTTACCAGAATCCAGTGATAGCACACAAGTGTTTACGGGGGCGCCCCTATATTAGAATATCATCTGCATTACAAAGATAATCTCACAACTATTTATGTTTTCATGGTTCTCAGATATTATACGCAATTACAGTGAATATCAGAATCCGCGCATCAGAAGAATATTGTGGAACACTGCAATGACTTACAAAATTGGCACCAAGGCATTGAGTGCCATTCTAGAAGCAATGAAACTCGTACGCTCCGCACCTATTGATTCTTGTTCAGAATATCATCCTAATGACTATTCTAACCTCGAGGAGTCAAAGGCAGATGGCCTATCCTGTTCACCCATCAAGGAGCATGTTCTAATTTGGCAAGGTTTTATTGATTGCGCGTATCTTGCATATGTTGTCTTGCATTTCTTCTACTTTGTTGCACCCCCATCTTCTTAGTTTACTCATCATATAACTCGAGATGCCATGCCCATCCATTATCAATACATATTCCATCTGTCATCATACCATGTTTTTCCACTCAAATGTTCTTCTTGTGCTTCAGACATCAAAAAGGAAGAGGGTGATTGCCGAACCTGAAGGAGTACCAGCAAAGTCCTTGAAAAATGTGGTGGTGCCGAAGAAATCAGACAACGCCCCACTTATATTGGATGTACAACCAGTGACACAAAATGTAGGACTGACTCCACCAGTCTGTACCCATACTTCACTGGCCACAACACTAGCCCCACCACACAGGACCTGCACTCCAGCAAAAGGTATACCGATTTCATTTGCCATAGCACCGAGCGTACCACAGAAAAATCCCACTCCAGCAAAAAGTACAGCAAGTCCACCGGCCGAAGACCCATCCCAACTGCAGAGATGGCCAATTCCTGTAGATTGGAACCCCATTCCATTTATTCCCAGTTTAAGAGACAATGCCTTCAATGTTGTTAGGGACTACGTGCATATATTCCCATCATGGGAAGATTATAGTGAAGACAAACACCATTTTCACATCTTCCTGTCCAACTTACGTGTAAGTGCTATTATTCATGGTTATTATTTTCCTGTTTTCTGCTGATTGAACACATCAATGATTTACATTACATTGTTGTAACTAGGCAAGGGTCAATCTGGATAGTCATGACGACCATAGCTTGCTTGTGCTTTTCAAGGAAGCATTGCAGCAGTATCGGTGTTACCTGAGGAAATCACACTTTGATGGCAAGTCTATAAACAAATTTCCGGTGATGTCTCCTGTGCTAAATTTAGAAGACATTGAATGGAAAAACCTTGTTATGCACTGGTCTCATTCCCAGGATGAGGTACTGTCTATGAAATCACATGACAATTTGAACTTCTACTTTTCCGCATGTGCCTTACGGATCTTTTTTGCAGGAAATCTGCTCGAGGAAGAATTCCGGTTTGAAAAGAACGACAGGATATTGCAAATATGTTGCCCGCTGCTTTGCTCTTGTTAGTACATGTCGTCCAGTATCACTGTACTTGCATACATACCTAGTTCATTATGGGACAGCAGTATGCATGATAGCTTGCTTATCAATTGTTTGCTCCAAATTATCTAATCTGTATGAATTTATGTTTTTAGCTCCGCATTGTTCTTGTACGTAAATGCTGTCCTTTATCAGTGTACTTATATTGACAGGTAGTTGTTCATGTACCATCACTCTGCAACTTATTTTCCTTTGCCCTCCATTTTCTACACATCAGATCTATATTTACTCTTACCATAAGGTTGGTACTGAAGAAGTTTAGCTGTGCATTGCTCTTGGTTGTGCCTTTTGCCTGTATCACTGCACATACATTTATAGCTACTTGGTTATGTAGCATCACTCTTCATCTTATCTTAAATATTCTCCATTTTTTCGTATATTATCACATATATATTTACTCTTAACAAAATGTAGAATAAAGGCAATGCTTATGAAGAAGATTCTGTGCTAAACTTCTTGAATTTCCCCCCCATTAGCATGGACAAGGGCTTTATAGAGCCTGTCTTCACCAGTAATGTAAGTTTGTCCTTCTCAAGCCTTCAAACTTTGTTGTATATATTTTGTTAGGCATGAGTGCAACAGTTGTTTATTTTTGGTGTATGCATCAAATTGCATGTTTAAATTTTATTATGTACTTCATAAACGAAAGTTTGTCCTTCTCAATTTAAGTTTTCAGTTGTACAACCAAGTTCCTTCTTCATACCATGTAAATTAAACTACACAGAGAAAGTGATCTTCTTTTGCACTGCATGTATGCTCCTGGTATTCATCTGTAATCCAGTGGTGTGGTGAACCTACCCACTACAGCACAATGTCATA
The DNA here is from genome assembly GCF_018294505.1 of Triticum aestivum. Lineage (NCBI taxonomy): Eukaryota > Viridiplantae > Streptophyta > Magnoliopsida > Poales > Poaceae > Triticum > Triticum aestivum. Next base: position 312,945,010 of record NC_057801.1, read on the forward strand.
TTCTGCAATGTCTTAACTATGAACAATGTCATATCATTCTACTATTATTTAAACCGTCTCTTTATTTGCCAATCTGAAATGGGATAAATTGACAGCACACTAACGATTGATACTTATGAGTTCTTGATCTGTAGTCCAGTGGTGTCGTGAAGCTGCCAAGTCCTTCACAATGTCATTTCCTGCCATGTCTTGACCTGGACAATACCATTTGTGTTAATGTAATTTTAAACTGTGTCACTTTCTTCGTCAGTAAGAAATGTGATGAATTGTCAGCACTGATACTTTTATGTGCAAAACATGTCATCTGTCTGCTTGTTTATCTTTCAAAGTGAGGAAGATATAAGTGTTGAACAAGCGCAGTCTCATCATCTTGCTCAGCTGCTTGCACTGCAGCTCCCCGGCAGGGCTAACCTTTCTTGAACTCTATTGAAGTGTTGTGGGTTTTGTATATTATTTTGTAGGCGTGTTTATTTGCACTGGTGGGGATCTTTGATGCCCAGTGTATGTAATCTGCTGTCTGCTTGTGCTTTATTATCATAGTGGCGAACTTTGATGCCCAGTGGATGTAATATGCCGTAATTTCTTTATTGTATTGTCTAGGTTTTTTCTTATTCACGATGCTGTTGTTATTTTACTGTATATATATCCTGTCTTCGCAGTAAACCGGCCAAACCGTAAAATTATGGTACATAATCGGGCCGTCATGCAATCATGATGTATGATCCGTATCATGGGCCCCGTCAAACTGGTCCACTAGTAGATTCGGGCCTTTAATAGGCTGAGTAACCTCCGGCCTTCTTTTCACAAGAAAATTCAATGGGCTTTTAGGAGGCTGAGAAGTAGGTTGGGCCTGAAACGTGTCGAATAGCTCACGGGCCGTAGCAGCCCGAAATGGACCCCGGCCCATGATTGTGCGAATCAAATCACGGGCTTTTAACAGGCCAAAGTTGTCTCGGTCCTTATTTGGCCCAATCAGATATCGGCTGCGAGTAGGCCGGATGCAAACGGGGCCGTAGTTAGGCCCAACTATATGACGGGCTTTTAACAGGCGGAAATTAATTCTGGGCCGAAATGTTAAACGGGCCCTTAACAGGCCAAAACTAATATTAGGCCGAATTACTAAATGGGCCTTTAGCAAGTGGGCCCAAAAGCATAGTGTCCAGTTAACGGGTCGAATCTGATATGGGCCATAATTAAGCCCAAAGCCTCTCAAAGGGCCGGACCTAATCTGGGCCGTGATTTGGCCCAGAAAGTGGGAGGCTTTTAATGGGCCAGATCTCATATGGGCTATTATTAGGCCAGAAACGTGGTAGACCATTAATGGACCCGATCAGATATGGGCTGGCATTTGTCCCAAAATATGGCAGCCAGTTAATGGGCCGTCCTACTAGGGTCCTCAAAATCTTGTGGGCCTACAGCTGGGACGGCCCATTTATGTCGGCGAAATCTCGTGGGCCTTTAGCTGGGCCGGCCCATTATGATCCGCAAGAATTTTGTGGGCCTTTACCTGGGCCAGCCCATTATGGCACACAAAAATCTTGTGGGCCTTTACCTGGGCTGGCCCATTATGGCCCGCGAAATCTTGTTGGCCTTTAGATGGGCCAGCCCATTATGGTCCGCAAAATCTCGTGGGCCTTTAGCTGGGCCGGCCCATTATGGTCCGCAAAATCTTGTGGGCCTTTAGTTGGGCCGGCCCATTTAAACTGATGGGTCGTGCCACGTGTCGACGTATCATAGGCACCTTCTGTCCAATGAGTGGATGACATCTGTCCCAACGATGAGCCGACACGTATTTCCTCCAGCCAATGATGATTTTACACGTGGAAAATCACCATTGGTTAGGGTTGTTAATGGGTTATCGGATCCAAAACCCGACCCAATAGCTTAACGACGTTCCGTTACGGTGGATGCCACGTGTCGGTCACCCTTGACGAAAGCACTTCTGTGACGCGCGATTTATCATCATGGAAGTGGACACTTCCGTGATGATAATTTTGGTAATGTCATGGAACACTTTGTTGACGCTAGAACGCGTCACACGAACACGTCGATGTGTACCCGCAACGCCGAGGGAGATGCTCCGCAACTCACACCGCGGGAGGCCGACTTCCAGCGCGATACGCAAGACAGCAAACCGGCACTTTTGGGACCCGAAACCCCACACGCCCGGGAGGGACCGCGTCTGGGCGCGCGGCGGCTATGGGATGCCCTAGGCCGACCTGATCGCCCCTAGGGCCTCGAGGTTCGCCGCCCTGCAATGAAGAAGAACGAACGAAGAACGAGAAGAAAGATACAAGGGGAGAGATAAAAGTAGATGAACACGGAAAAGTAGTAGATTGATTGATCGATTGTGTGTTGTTCAATCGGCTGTCACCCCTTAGGTATATAAGAGGCGGCTGGACTTCCCGTGCAAGGAAAAAGCTTGGATTCACGTCCAAAACCCTAGTCAAATTCGGATTGGTTTTGTCCGAACTTTCCAAAAATGGTTGGTTTAAACTGGCTGCACCTTGCGGGTCTATTTTGTGGTGGTAAATGATCTCGGATGGAAACCAGCCTAAAAGCAATCTTGACCGTTCCGACGAGACGAACAACTTTTATGTTGAATGTTTTTTGATCAGAGGTCATCTTGAGGGTCAAATCAGTTGCACGAAAAAGGCTATCCCTCACACTACCCATCACACAGGGTGTCTGGTGGGGCGCGCCAGTTTTTGCCTCCTGACAGGGCTGTATTCCGATGGCTCTAACTTTTGCATATGAACTCGGCTGGAATGATTTTTATATCAAAATCGATCATTTCAACGAGATGAAGACAATCCGTGTAGATAATTTTTCCATTTGAGGCCGTCTTGGGAGCTTAATCAGCCAAATTGTACTATGAATATAAGATCTTAGTACTTTGAGCATAGTTTTAGTCTTCGAGATGAAATTGGACTGCGATGACCCAAACTTCAAAGATGTTCATATAAACAATACAGAACTCTTTCATGAAGATCACTTCTCTATTTGAGGCCATCTTAAATAAGTTGTTGACCGTGCCAAAATCTGGTGTCAACACATGCCCCCCTGTTTTTCGGCAAAGCTTGTGTGCCGAAAAATAATTTGCACATATCTTGCTCTGAGGACGATGTCAACACTCCGTCGGCCATTTGTATGTGCTTAGGACGATAAGTATATATCAACCATTGCTTGTTTGAACCTCTTGATGCAACTTGGGTGAAAACTTCTCAACTTCATTAACAATCCGATGATAAAGTTCCATAACCATGTATCTCAATATCATCCTTCGAACCATATTGTTCACCCTTTTGCTAGGATTTTGTAGATAATCAACAATAAACTTTCTCCAATCCTTACTTCCGCCTGCATAAAAATTTCATTAGTAGCCGAAGCTGTGGACTTCGGTTCGGCCTTACCTATGTTGACAAGACAATGCAATACATCATGATTAACATAGTAGCCGGATGCTTGCTGTGCCAACCCTTTCTGATTGTCATATCTAAATATATGAACAATTTTAAAGCAACTCAAGGTAAATCTTGAATCTAGACATACCTCAAGATAAACTGCAAGTGATTCGTCAAAACATTCATAACCCATGGATATTTGTTACACTACTCATAACGAATCACCGAAAGCCTCAATATGTATAGCACCTATGGAAACCAAAAGCTCCAAACCGAATAAATTTCATATTCTCCTTCTATTATTGTGCAAAAATATTTTAAGTGGTATGAGGCTTGTTTTGGTCTCCTATTGAACTAAGGACGATGTTAGGATACTACACCGGCCATGCATTGACATAATCTTAGGATGATAGAAAAATATCGGCCATTACCATGTAAACTTTATTCAAAGCACATATAGCCGAAATAAACAAATGAAATGACAAATCAAGTATTTCGGCCCTTTGGATCAGCAACAAACTTGTAGCTAATCAAACGTATAGTGATTTGGTAATACCCTTTCATGATGTAAGAAATTATATTGCATCCATGGATCAAAATAAGCCCATTGAGGGTTACCAATCATACCTGACGACGAATTCCATGGCATAGGCGTTAATGGCATAGTTGAGGAATATGGATAATGTGTAGACCGAAGATGTTGAAACCTTGGGCTTGGTCCTTTATAGTTTTCACTATTTTCCTTCTTCAACTTTGTCGCACTCCTTGTAATGGAAACTTGCACCTAATTCTTATTTTGAGTACTTCCTTTAGGAACCCATGCCATGTTTATTTCTTCAAGTTTTTATGCACTATTTTTTTGTAATTTCTTATTTTGCCAATATGATAATCCAAGCGGGCATCTCGGTTGTGATTCCGTTTGGACCAATGGCAATTCCTTTTCGGCTTTGTGCACTCTCCACTTCTCTTCTTCAGATTTGGCACTTTGATTTTTATCAATTGATTTCTTCACTTCTTTGCCTTTTGTAGCCAATGTCAACACTTTAATTGGCTCTTTGTTATTTGAGATCAAATCTGAAGTAGCACACTTACGACTATCTCTTTTCACGCGGTAAACTTGCATGACTACCTCTTTCTTCTTCCTTGAGCTCCGGACCGATTCCTTATGATTGAAACGGTCTTTAACATGTGATTGTTCAAATGTTGTTTTTCTTGGAGCTGCATAATATTGGTGAGATGGTCTAAAATAACATGGAGAATGTGCCCTTGTATCATACCTGTCCCATGATAGATACGGATCTACATGAGCATACGGAGGCATCCACGACATTGGCATTGGCGGCCCAAAATAAGGATATGAATATGTTGCATACAAATTCTCACTTTGCCAATACCGATCCTCATATTTGCGCCTTGGGGGTGATCTTGGTTTCTTTGCATGATTCGGCTGATAAGTATTCTTCTCTTCAATCTTGTTTTGATATTTATCCAATAGTTCAGCGAAGGTGATCTTTGATCTCTTACACTTGCACTTATTTTGGCATTTGTTTTCTTTTTGTTTGCTTTCATCGATCATTGGATTTGCTTGCTGCCCCCCAGTCCTTGGCATCTCCATTGTAGCTTCGATGGAATTCTCGCCCTCAAGATTATGTTCATTATGCTCTTCAACAACTTCTTTATTTTAAAGCTTAATCCCATCACCTGCAGTTTTTACCTTCTCTTTAAATGGATCGGCTTGAAGCAGCCGATACAAAAACTTTCTGCCATCGGGACCAATCGGAATAGATTGGTCATCTCTTGGTGTCTCAACAAATTTCAATCGTCCTTTGTCAATGGCCGATTGAACTATTTGAAGAAACATGTGGCAGTCCTCAAAATTATGCTTGGACGAATCATGCAACTTACAATACATTCGTCCTTGGACAGATGGCTTGAAATGGTGATCAAGAATTCTAATGTAATTATTTTTCAACAACAAATCAAAGATTTGATTACACACGTTTGAATTGAAGGTATACCTTTTGTTTTCTAGCCGAGCTTGTTGTGAGAACGGCTTTGGAGTTAAGCAAACGAATGGTTCAGATTTGGCATCTTCCCATTCGGCTATGAATTCTCTTTCGCATACTTTTTCCGATGTCCTTAAATAAGAAAGTATACTACCATCAGTTTTCCCAAAAGATTTTATCCATGGCTTTAAATTTATGAAATCAAAGTAGTTAGAACATACATGTCTCAATTGAGACCATGCGTAAGCCAAGCATGAAGCAATCAAAGCTACCCAATTAGATATGAACTTTAAATAAAGCAATGGGAAAAGCTTTGGCTGCAGTAATAAGTCACTATCGGTCTTTATAAATGGCACAATAGATTAACCGATATGTTCTATAACAGTTTTATTGCTAACAAGTAAATTTCCCTTCATCATTGGTCTTTCAAAATTACTTATGAGAATTTCTCTTATAGAAGCATAAACAACAAAGTTGCGACCAAATCTGAAAATAGGTAAATTACTTGACAACCATACCTCTTCAAATATGTTGGGAGAGCATGATGGTGGTACCACTTGAAGAACATATTGCTCCGTCTTTGGATGGCTCCCCAACACCTTGTCATCATCTTTTTCTTGATTCCGTGCATCATTGCTTTGAAGATCCATGTCAGCCAAACTTTCTTCGGCTACTTGTTCTTGTCCTTGAGGCTTGTCAATTTCTATGGCACGGAACTCATAGGGCAGGAGGTAGGTTCCATTGACTTCGGAAAAATCAAGTATGGCTGCTTTGCTATGCTTTCCATGTCCTTTCTCAATAATGCTTGCCTCTTTGGATTTGATGGACTCAGAATATATACTACTTGATTCGGCTTTTCTAATAACCGAATTTTCTTTGTTACTTGAATCAACAACTTTATCTTTTTGAATTTGCAAGCCTTCTCGCTCTTGTCTAATCTTAGCCCACATCTCAGCTTGGCGAGCTTTAAACTTTTTCATCTCAATTTCCATCCACTCGTCATGAGATTGCCCCCCAATACTTTGAGACTCTTTCGGCAATGAGGTGCCGAAACTTTGCGATTGTTTAGGTGGTACACTAGATGGTACAACACTAGGCGACTGCATCATTTGCACAACTCTAGCTTTTACTGCAGCAAAATCATGAGGCTTCCCGCCTTCTATTAGTTCATGTAGAATGGAGTTGCACAAATCCCAAGAAAATGTACGCTTGTTCTCAACCACCCAGTCTGGATATGGTTGCCCCCTGATGCTTTTAGACTCTTTCGGCAATGAGATGTTGCCGAAATTGTGTAATTGTGTAGGGGGGACATGATATGCCACGGTAGTAGGTGAAGACATTTGTGCTCCTTTGTAGATTGCAAACCCTAGATGACGATCTCTTCGTAACAAGAACGGGCCGGAGACCGTTCAAAGCTTCATCCCCAGCGGAGTCGCCAAAAAGTGTGTTGACACTAGAACGCGTCACACGAACACGTCGATGTTTACCCGCAACACCGAGGGAGATGCTCCGCAACTCACACCGCGGGAGGCCGACTTCCAGCGCGATACGCAAGACAGCAAGCCGGCGCTTTTGGGACCCGAAACCCCACACGTCCGGGAGGGACCCCGTCTGGGCACGCGGCGGCTATGGGCTGCCCTAGGTCGACCTGATCGCCCCTAGGGCCTCGAGGTTCGCCGCCCTGCAATGAAGAAGAACTAACGAAGAATGAGAAGAAAGATACAAGGGGAGAGATAAAAGTAGACGAACACGGAATAGTAGTAGATTGATTGATCGATTGTGTGTTGTTCAGTTGGCCGTCACCCCTTAGGTATATAAGAGGCGGCTGGACTTCCCGTGCAAGGAAAAAGCTTGGATTCACGTCCAAAACCCTAGTCAAATTCGGATTGGTTTTGTCCAAACTTTTCAAAACTGTTCGGTTTAAACTAGCTGCACCTTGCGGGTCTATATGTGGCGGTAAACGATCTCGGATGGAAACGAGCCCAAAAAAATCTTGACCGTTTTGACAAGACGAACAACTTTTATGTTGAACATTTTTTGATCAGAGGTCATCTTGAGGGTCAAATCGGTCGCACGAAACAGGCTATCCCTCGCGCTACCCATCAGACAGGGTGTCTCGTGGGGCGCGCCAGTTTTTGCCTCTTGACAAGGCTGTATTCCGATGGCTCTAACTTTTGCATATGAACACGGATTGGAACGATTTTTATATCAAAATCGATCGTTTCGACGAGACGAAGACAACCCGTGTAGATAATTTTTCCATTTGAGGTCGTCTTTGGAGCTTAATAACCCAAACTGTACTCTGAATATAAGATCTTAGTACTTTAAGCATAGTTTCGGTCTTCGAGATGAAATTGCACTGCGATGACCCAAACTTCAAAGATGTTCATATAGACAATAGGAAACTCTTTCATGAAGATCACTTCTCTATTTGAGGCCATCTTAAATAAGTTATTGACCGTGCCAAAATCTGGTGTCAACACACTTTTACGACAACACAGGTATGACTATCTTGATTCTGTCATAAAATCATCATGGATGTACATGCATGACAAAAAACGCGACCTATTGTGACAAACATGTATCATCACGGAAGTGTATTTTTTTAGTGTATATGTGGGATCTAATTATCTAGTTGTTTATCCTTGGTAGCCTCTCTTACCGGGAAATGTCTCCTAGTGCTTCCACTGAGCCATGGTAGCTTGCTATTGCTCTGGAACACTTAGGCTGGCCGGCATGTATCCTTTTTCGTTCGTGTGTCTGTCCCTTCAGGGAAATGTCACGCGGTGATCCTTTAAGTCCTTCTAGCTTGCTACGACTTGGGATTCACTCGTTGTTGATCGACACATTCGTTGCTTGGTCATGTATGCCTGTCCCTGTAAGTTAGTGCAACTTTGGGTTCATGACTAGCCATGTCAGCCCGGGTTCTTTGTCATTGGGATGCTAGCAACACAATCATATACGTGTGCCAAAAGGCGCAAACGGTCCCAGGCCTGGTAAGGACACACCCATGGGGATACCATGGGTGAGGCCGCAAATTGATATGAGGTGTTACATGCTAGATCAGTGTGGCATAGGATCGGGGTCCTGGCAGCGTTTGTATCAAAGCCGGATTGCCTGTAGGTTCTTCAAGCCAAACTGGTCCTTGTTGAGTCCAGAACTGCTTTAGTTATATGTAGGGGAATTCATTGTGGGTTGGAAAATAAGGCTCTTTTTACTCCTTTAACTCATGGTATTCTGATCTGGGTCAGAAGATTCTTTCCATGGGGGTTATGGACTAGGATCTCTTCTCTCTACCAGGTTCACGTGTTACTAATCCATAGTAACTTATAGGATTGATGGTTACAAGTTCCCAGTTCAGTTCTACTACTTTAGTATGTTGATATTTGGACCCTGAACCTTGATATGTTGTTGTTGAGTGTCTGTGCAATCCTTTGCAAAGTGTCTCAAAATCGTTTTTGAGAATTTATAGCCGTTATGCTGTCCAATTTCTGATAGAAATTCTAATGCCTTTGCATTATTTGGTGTTTCAGATGTCTTCCCACACTACTCACCAGGTGGTACGACTGACCCGGTGCATTGATGTGCCCAGGCACACGGCCATGTTAGTCCGAGTGATGACTGAGAGCGGTTACAGATGGTATCCTGAATATACCGTCGAAGAGCAGTTTCGCAACTTCAATCAAAGTCAGTTTATCTGCATCGTGAGGATCTTCCCTTCTTATCCTGGAGCTACCGAGCCCCTACACTGGTCCTACGGGCTTTGTATCACCGTGGATATGTCCGTGCAGGATGCTGCCTACTCTATGATCTCCATCATTCGAGCTGGTTATACATCACTTCAGGATACCGAGTTCCTGTATCTGTCGGCGACACACACTGGCCAGGAGGGCTATTACACTAGGCTTTATGCCTATGCTTCTCAGGAGGAGCCACGTCTTCGTACCACCACTGAGATGTTGAAGGAGAGAGACCGAGACAACTGTGCCTTACGCATGGAGTTGTACAACACCCGCCAGGACCACTGGGCTACCCTGACATGACTCGCACCTGCTGTGCAGACAAGTTACCTGGATATGCGGGATCTGTTCCCCATCTGCACACGTCTGCCAGCTTGCATGGATTACCCAGATAATGGGGGTATCACGCCTCCTCGTGGGCGCTTTCTTCCACCCTTCGTGGGGCCGAGGCCTCATCCAAGTCCATATGGTCCAGAAGCCCGATGTGACCGTGAGCTTCCGGATCCACACGTCCCGCTTCCAGGCTATGCGGGGGATCTCTATGAGGACTACTACGGAGCCGAAGATGACTGAGCTGGATCACGACACTAGTAGTATGTATTAGTTGTATTTCCACAGTCCTGCGCATCTTGTGGAATATGACCTAGTGTGTACTGGATTCCGGACGTGTAAAAAATAATGTGTAGGAGCTTGGAATGCCTCCGATGAGATGTAGTCTTACTTTCACCGTAGTTGTACTTCAGTTTGTTCTTGTACTAAACCGTGTATGGTGTGTATGACCGATGGTATAAATATGGTAGTTTCTTTGTTACCATGTCGTTTGGATGAACATCATTGCATTACGAGTCATCCATTTCATTCTGCACTTCTATGTCAGAATTGTGTCATCCTTGTCTAAATCATTGTCTTGTTTTTCCTAGGATGGTCAACACTCGAAACAACACTGCTGCCCGAGAGCAGGTTGAAGGTAGTGGGGCTAGAGATGCGAATATGCCTCATCCTCCTTCCCTGGCTGAGGTCATGCTAGAGGCCGAGAGGAACAAACATGAGACCAACCGTTTGCTGGAACACATTGAGAAGAACACAACACAACACCAGAGGAATGACTTGGTGACTCTCAGTGACTTCATCAAGTTGCACCCACCCACCTTCCATCATTCTGTCGAGCCCCTCGACGCGGATGATTGGCTCCGCAGCATCACCCACAAGCTACGCTCTACACACATAGCTGAAGTAGACAAGGTCACTTATGCTGCTTATCATCTTGAAGGCCCCGCCAGCCTTTGGTGGGAGAACTATGAGGACATGCGCCTAGTTTGCCAGGTTACCACTTGGGCAGAGTTCAGTGAGGCTTTCCGTGAGCATCACATTCTGGAAGGTCTTATGGATTGCACGCGGGAGGAGTTCTGCAGCTTCGCCCAGGGTAGACTCACTGTGGATGCATACAGTAGAGAGTTTGAAAACCTAGGACGTTATGCAACTGAGGAAGTATCCACCGATGCCAAGAAGCAGGCAAGGTTCCGCAAGGGACTTAGCCTCGAGCTTTGCCGTGATCTCCAACTGCATGAGTGCACTTCCTTCCAGAAGTTAGTGAACAACGCTATCAGTGCTGAGACAGGTCAGACTGACTTCGAAGCTACACGCAAGCACGGCCATGACACTGGTTCCTCATCCGGTTCTGGCTCTCAGAAGCGCCGGGTGTGGGTGCCTAACACCGCTCTGCCACCCCGGTTCACATCGAGGCCATCCTATCAGGCGCCTCGCCCAACCCAGCAGTATGCACCGCCCAAGTCTTATGGTGGATCAACCACCAATGCTCCCCCACGCACCAGCACTGTGACATGCTTCAAGTGTGGAGAACCGGGTCACTACATGTGAGAGTGTCCCCAAAAGAACCCAACCCCAACCAGTCTGGAAAGGCTGTTGGCCATGACAAGCCAACAGGGAAAGTGTACTACGCCAAGCTGGCCACCGCTGCATGTGGCCATGTGAACTGTGTCTCAGCTGAAGAGGCTCAGGATGATCCCAACGTTGTTCTTGGTACGCTCCTTGTTAACTGCCATCCGGCATCTGTTCTTTTTGATACTTATCTCATTCATTTATATCTGAGAGCTATGCTCGTTTGCATAACACCGCATTTTGTGACATGCCTTCTACCATGGAAATTTCTACTCCTGGTTCTCGATGGCAAACTTCTAAAGTATGCCATGGGAATGAAATTCATGTCGATAGACTTGTTTTCCTTGCGTCTTTGATAGCTCCCAATTCCTCAGACATTAATATAATCTTGGGTATGGAGTGGATGTCAGCCCATCATGCTAAGATTGATTGTTTCTCTAGGATGGTTCAACTTACACATCCATCGGGCAAAGTAGTTAATGTCTTGACCCGAGTAGCTAAGCGACGGATCTACTCTCTTAATGCCAGTCATCTGCCAGACCTCGAAGACGTTCCCGTAGTCCGTGACTTTCTGGATGTCTTTCTAGAAGAACTGCTAGGTGTTTCACCTGATAGGGATGTCGAGTTCGTGATAGATCTTATTCCAGGAACGGTCCCAATCTCTAGGAGACCCTATAAGATGGCACCACTAGAACTAGCTGAGCTCAAGAAACAACTCAATGAGTCCTTGAAAAATGTTTTGATCCGTCCTAGCTCTTCTCCATGGGCTTGTCCCGTCCTCTTCGTCAAGAAGAAGGATGGTACGGATTGGATGGTTTTAGATTATCGACCCGTCAACTTGGTCACTATAAAGAACAAGTATCCGCTCCCCGGGATCAATGACCTGTATGATCAGCTTGCTGGATTGTCAGTATTTTCAAAGATGGATTTGAGGTTGGGCTACCATCAAATCAAAATCAAGAACGAGGACATTCCCAAAACGGCCTTTGTTACTCGTTATGGCCAATACGAGTACACCGTCATGTCCTTCAGTTTAACCAATGCCGAGCATCTTCATGGAGTATTTGGATAAATTAGTTGTGGTATACCTCGATGATATGCTCATCTACTCCAAGAATGAGGAAGAATATGCCGAGCATCTAAGGTTAGTATTGACGATACTTCGAGAGCATCGCCTTTATGCCAAATTCTCTAAATGTGAATTTTGGTTTCCAGAAGTGACCTATCTAGGCCATGTAATCTGTGGTTAGGGCATTGCTGTCAACCGCGAGCGAGTTCAAGCTTTTTTTGATTGGACTCCACCTGAATCGGTCAAGCAAGTTCGAAGCTTCCTTGGCTTAGCGAGCTACTATCGCCGCTTTGTCGAGAACTTCTCCAAAGTTGCTAAACCTCTAACTGAACTCCTCAAGAAAGATAAAAAGTACGAGTGGACCCCATAGTGCGAGCGCAGTTTTCAGGAACTGAAAAGACGCCTGACATGTGCTCCCGTACTGGTACCACCAAATTTCTCCAAGGACTTTGTTATCTATTGAGACTCCTCATGACAAGGACTAGGTTGCATACTCATGCAAGATTGTCATGTAATCGCCTATGCTTCACGACAGTTACATCCACATGAGGAAAATTATCCTACACATGATCTAGAGCTTGCAGCTGTAGTCCATGCACTCAAAACCTGGCGACATTACCTTCTCGGTAATTGTTGCGAAATCTTCACCGATCACCAAAGCTTGAAATATATGTTCACCCAACCGGATTTGAATCTCAGGCAAAGACGTTGGGTCGAGTTGATCTCAGTTTACGAGTTAGGGATAACTTATACCCCAGGAAAAGCCATTCTCATGGCTGATGCACTAAGTCATAAATCTTATTGTAACAATCTGATGTTACAACAAATTCAACCACTTCTCCATGAGGATTTTCGGAAGCTTAACCTTCACATTGTTCCTCAAGTATTCCTTTCCACCTTGGTGGCAAAACCTACTCTTACGGATCAAATCATAGCTGCCCAAAGGCGAGATAAAGGTATAACCTACATCTAGGAAAACATTGCTGGCAGGGTTGCTAAATGTTTCTCTATGGATGACCGAGGTGTTGTCTTGTTTGAAAACCATCTAGTGGTTCCCAAGAACCAGCATCTACGACAGTTGATCCTTAAGGAAGATCATCAATCTCCTCTGACCATTCTTCTCGGTAGTACCAAGATGTATCAGGACCTATGCCAGAGGTTCCGGTAGGATGAAGAGAGAAATTGCTCAATATATTGCTAACTACAACGTCTGTCGTCGTGTTAAAGCAGAGCATCAACGGCCTGCTAGCACTCTTCAACCTTTAGCTATTCCTGAATGGAAATGGGATAAAATTGGAATTGATTTCATCATTGGTTTTCCCAGAACCAACAGAGGGAATAATGCTATCTTCGTCGTTATCAATCATCTTTCCAAATAGCCCATTTCTTGTCTGTTCGTGAGAGTATAACTGCTAGTCAGCTAGCAGATTTGTATATCTCCCGAATTGTGTCCCTCCATGGTGTTCCATTGGAAATTAACTTGGATCATGGAAGTCTGTTCACCTCTTGATTTTGGGAAAGTTTCCAGAATGCTATGGTAACTCGTCTCTCCTTTAGCACCGCCTTTCACCCTGAATCAAGTAGTCAAGTAGAACGCGTCAATGAAATTCTGGAAGATATGCTCGGAGCTTTTATCTCATTCAGAATGGATTGGGAGAAATGCCTTCCATTTGCTGAATTTGCTTATAACAATAGCTATCAATCTAGCTTGGGCAAAACTGATTTTGAAGTTCTCTATGGATGATGGTGTTGAACACCTCTTAACTTGTCAGAAACCGGGAAACACAATTCTTTGGCCCTGATATGATCCAGGAAGCAGAAGAGCAAGTTCGTATTATTCGTGAAAAGCTGAAAATGGCCCAATCTCATCAAAAGAGCCAATATGATCGTAAACATAAGGCTATAACTTTTGAAGTTGACGAGAAGGCTTACCTTCGGGTTACTCCTATGAAGGGAACCCATTACTTCGGTGTCAAAGGCAAATTGGCTCCTCGCTACATTGGACCATTTCGCATTCTTGCCAAACGAGAAGTTGCCTACCAATTGGAACTACCTCCACACCTATCCAGAGTCCATGATGTCTTCCACGTTTCTCAACTCAGGCATTGCTTCTCTGATCCTATCCGTGGAGTGGACCACGAAATGCTTGATCTTCAAGATAATCTCACATATCGAGAATATCCCATTCGTTCCTTGATCAAGCCGAGCGTACCACTCGATGCCATAACATCAAGTTTCTCAAGGTTCAGTGGTCACACCATTCCGAGAAAGAAGCCACCTGGGAAATGGAGGATCGTCTTCGAATTGAGTACCCCACATTCTTTCCGAAGGATCCTAAATCTTGGGACGAGATTTTTCTGAGTGGGGGTGAGTTCTCAAACCCTAGCTAGTTCATGCATTAGAGTGTTTGTATCATGTTTACTTTGATCATAAACATGGGAATGGGGATGACAGAACCCCCAGCACCCCCTTATTCCAACTAGGCTTTACCAAAATTATTTTCAATGAACCTGAAATGCCCTTCTAAAATGTTCATCATCTTTGCCTTGGTATTAAACCTCTGACAAAAATGGTGCACAATTTCCTAGGTCATCCTAAGGTCACTGGATTAAATCATCTGTTAATTGAATTTGGGCATTTAATTGCTATAAAATATTTTAAATGTCCAAATAATCCTAAACTAAAATGTTTACTGTTCAATATATTCTATATAGTGGGCAAGAGTAGTTTGGTGATTTTTGAAAGTGCCTAGGTATTTTTAGAAAAGCCACACACTTGCAGAAAGAAAAGAAAACAAAATAAAAAGGAAAAACCAACTTACCTGGCTAACCCACCTGCCGGCCCACCTAGCGGCCCAGCATTGTGTTGGCCCGCGCCAGCCAGCTGCTTCTTCCCTGCAGGGCAGGCAAGTAGGTGACGTCGGCACGCGCGAGCTCTCCATGGTGCCTGCTGCTTGCCGCCCACACTATCGACCCCCTAGACGACATTAACGTTGTCGGCCCGACCCCCTGGACACCTCACTTCTCCACCAGCGCCTCTTCCTCGCTCTCCCCCACCATGGCCGACGCAGCCGCAGTCGCACCGCCATTGTAGCCGCGGCCACCGTCGACTCCACGCCGCCTCGCCGTGTCCAAGAGCTTCTCCATCCTCCTCTCCATCGAGCAGACCGAGCCCTGAGTGCTCGGTTGCCCCAGAGCGACCACAATAGCCGCCCGACCCCACCGTCACCGGAGATCCCCTTCGCCGTCACCGGTGCTCTAGCTCATCCCCGACCTCGCCGCCTAGCTCGTCGAGACCACCATGAGCTTCTTCCTCTCCCCATCATCTCCGTTCTCACTGCCGTCCTCTGCAGCGACTTCAACAAGCTTCACCGCATGCGCCACCGCCTGAGCTCGTCGGCGATGTAGCTCCAGCTACCCAACGAACACGCCCACCCTTTAGGCCACGTAGGTGCTGGCCTTGTGCCTCGAAGACCACATAAATGACGAATTTGACCTCGCCCAAACTCCAGCAGCCGCAAAGTTCATCGCCGGCGTCTTTTCTGTCGACCTTGAGCTCAACCACCACCACCCCTCGATGCGACTCACACCCAGCTGCATGTAGGTGGCCTCCGCCATCCATTTGGTCGCCGAAGGGCGAAACCCACACCCTTCGCCGCGTCTGTACGTCGCTGCCGGCTAAACGGCGGCGAGTCAGCCCAGTTTGACCAGAATTTGACCCCTGGGTCACTGACATGTGGGCCCTGCCTGTTAGTCAAACCTAGTTTAGTGCTAAACTAATCCTAATTAAGTTAGTTAACTAATAGTGACCCTGACTAGTGGGCCCCACTGGTCAGGTTTGACCTGGACTACCCTGTTGACCTGCTGACGCAGTGCTGACGCAGTGCTGACGCAGTAACTCATTTTCTAGATTTATTCTTATTCAGGAAATTTCAGAAAACAGTGCTAACTTCAAAAATTCATAGAAATTAATCTGTAACTCCAAATGCAAAGTGTTATATATGAAAAATGATCAGAAAAATCCAATCTATCCATCTGAATGGGTTTCATGCATCTTGAAGCAGGTTACCTTTCTGTTTGGTGCAAACCATGATAAGGCACTATTTAAGATCACAAATGAGTTTGAACTTTGAATCTTTGGTTCAAAATAGTTCAAACCCATTTGGTTAGAGGTGCATTAGCCCAACACACTCATTCTACCATGTCACATGCATGCATCATATTGTTGCATATTGATTGGTATTGATTGTGTATCGGTGCTTTCTACGGTAGGTTCTGCCCTAGAAGAATAACGTGAGTACTCGAACAAAGAATAGTATCAGACAACGAACCTGCCAGGCAAGTAACCACCCATTTGATCATAATGATAAAATCCCATGTTCTCCCTCCTGCTCTCATTTACTGCATGAAAGACAACCGCGTTTTAAACTGCTGTGTGCTACAGTAGTTGAACCCATTTCCTCTGCATGACCTATCATTGCCACACTAACTAGATGAAACCCACTAGCATGTGTAGGAGTTGATTGAGCCATGTTTGTGTTTTCCTACCTTGCTATGCCTGCTATGCTTAGACTCGTGTCAGGTCTGGTTCATCTGGGTGATGGGCTAGAGTGAAATGATCATGCCGGTAATGAGAGTGATGTGTTGAACACGATTTGGTAAATGTATCGATGAGAGGCCATGTAGGAGTACATGGTGGGTTGTTTCATTGGAACCGTCCTTAAGAACTGGGATCTATATGTGTGATTTAAGATTCAGCTACTACCACGCATTGGGCCTTGAAATTTGACCCCGCTCGACTTATGAGCTGCCCTTGTCCTCTATCCAGGATTTGCAAGTAGTTTCTGGTGTTTGTAGCATACTAGAGGTCGTGCGTAGTGTTGACCCTCGGGGTGGGCTGTGATGCGGTAGGTACGTGGCCGGGTATGCCGGGAAGCCGTTAGGTGTCTCGGAACCCTGCATACATCGTTCGGGATCGTATGTGGAAACCTTGGTCGGACTCCCTGTGGATGGAACCTGAATAGGCGATAAACCTGGACTGGAGACTTGTGTGGTTAGTCAGGTCGTGGTCTACACCCATGTCAGCTTTCGCTTGAAGTCTGCCGAGCACATGTGGTGTGCAGACGCTAAGTGGTGGAAACATGTGTGAAGAAGTACACCCCTGCATGGTTAACATCAACTATTCGAATAGCCGCGGCCGCGGAAAAGGACTACTTGGTTGCCTATACAGTTCATAGACAAGTAAATGGAAACTACTAAAAGCCCCAAGACAAGTGTGAGTGTCGTGGATGGCCCTTCCGTAGGATGACGAGAGTGGATCCTCGGTAGTGTATTGATGTGGTGTGTAGTGGACTCAAGTGCGCAAAACAATTACAAGTTGGAGTCTCGTAAGATAGTTTAACCAAGAGTCAAGCTGGCTTGCGGCAATAACCCCACCATCCCTTCATTGATAATGTGCATGTATGTAGGATCTGATGTAAGTCTTGCTGAGTACCTTTGTACTCATGTTTGCTTATTTAAGTTTTCGGAAGATGCTGCAACCTCTTCTGATGGGTTCTACGTAGACCTTGATGTCCAGGAGTAGCATGAGGCCTAGGTGGTGATCCTGAGCACATGGTGGACCCTTGTAGGATAGTTAGGCTGTAGCGACCAGACCTCAAATAGTTTGATCTCTTTGCATCAGTGTCATCCCTGGATCGGTAATGTTGACATGCACAGTACTTAAAGGATTTATAACAGAGTAGCAAAACACACTCATTACATCGAGTGTCTCAAAAGAGAACTTATTACATTAAATATGGCTTAAGGCCATCTAAATACGATAACAGCGGAAGGCTTGGAAGATAAAGTGAGTCCATCAACTATAACGGCATCACTGAGTGAAAGATCACGACCTAAGGCACCTTACTCATCGTCTGAAAAGAACGTGAACGTTGCAGCCCGAAACGGGTCAGCACATGGAATATGCTGGAAATGTAACACATAGAAAGTAATGAATAGAATAATGCTATCAATACATGCATATATGGCTGGTGGAAAGCTCTAAGGTTACAGTTTTGCGTAAAGCCAATTTTTCCCTACAACAAAGGAATAAATTTTATTTAACTATCATGGTGTTTTGTTAAACATTGAGAAGGTTCACCCAACTCAATCCCAATTAAGCATCATCATTAAACCCAATCAAGTTATATTTAAGAGTGATGAGATCCACATGATAATCCAAGAGCTAGATACTCAAAATGTCCCCAGAGGTTTATACACTCTGCAGAGGGTTGCACACTTTTCCCCACAAGACTCAAATACATCCTTGGTTGGAGAAACGAGACACAGTCTTTCTGAAACAATAACTCTTTACTCCGGGTGGACAACTACACCTACTTTCCCCTACATCTGCTAGCCCACCACTAAAAGAGGTCTAGCAACGTACTCAACTATGCTAGAGACCATAATAGCTTGTGCATGCACATGGAAGTTTCTAGCATAAATAATCTTATGATCCCTTTGAGCCTAGGTGGCGGTCCATAGCAGAATCACACGGTACCTCGGGATTTCCAAAAATACAGGCAACGCTGGGTTCCCCAGGTGCCTCAATCCACCCAGATGTGTATTAAAGTAGCCACCTTAAGTTAACCATTAAATAACAATACTCACATCTGTCATGGATACACTCACCCAATCCACGTCTACAAGCATAGCATAGCAACATAAGCAATGTAGAAGTAACTCCCAAAGGTTTGATAATAAACAGGACAATAGGTACAACCTCATCTACTTCCCAAAACCCATATATTAATCAGATCCTAACCATGCAATTGTTTGAGGATTGAACTAATGCAATAAAACTGGGTAGTAAAGAGGTATGATCAAAGTGTTACTTGCCTTGCCGATGATCTGTGAAACCTAGAGACTCGTAGTAGCACGCTTCGCACTCCGGGTACTCTATAGCAAACAAACAAGCATAAAATAAGCACTCAACTAAAAAGCACGGGTAAAACTCAATTACGATATCTAACGAGAAAATTCTACTTAAGAACTCAGGTTTGCAAAAAGAATCAAATCAAACGAAGCAAGGAAACTCAAATTGCGAAAGAAACAAGCCCCGTTTACTAATGTGGACTTAAGTCAAATTTTTATAGTAGCAATAACTTGTTTAAGTTGGTTAAACAGAAAGAGGGCTTCGAGAAAAAACTCTAGGCGCTTGAATCGCCTAACTTCGATAAACGAGGAAGAAGATAAACTAAAACAAAAATCAGGGCAGAAATCGCGATCGAAAATAATCGCGGAAAAACCCTGGAAAAAGAAAAACTGACGAACAGGCTAACGAACGAACGTTCGCTGTCTGCGGCTAAATGGTGAAAATCCTTCGTTAAAACGAACGAACGAACGGGCATTCGCTAAATAACTAAAACCGAAAAAAACTGATTTATATAAAGAAATAAATAAACTTCTGGTTCTTTAAAAAAACCGTATGGTTTTCCGAAGAAAACCGGCGGCGGGCGGGCGGCTACCACTGGTGAATCCGGCGAGGGCGGCGGCAGCTCCGGCGGTGTTCGGTGGCAACGGCGAGTTCCGGCGGGGCGGCGGGTGGCGGCGGTGGTCGGTGGTGGCGACGACGGGCTGGCGGTGGCGGTCCCCGGCGGCGGCGGCGAGCTCCGGCGGCGGCGGATCCGGCGGCGGCGGCAGATCGGGCTAGGGTTAGGATTCGTCGGCGGGTGGGCTCGGGTGGGCTAGGGGTCGCTGGGCGGCGGCTTATAAGAGGGGCCGGCCTAGGGAGCCCTCGCCGGTTACTACCCGGAGTCGGTTTGTTTTTTTTAAATAATTCCATGCAGAAAAACAAAGAAAAGAAATACTAAACAGACTCCAAAAATCCTAAAATAAACTTTCCCCCTCCTCTAAAAATATAGCGGACAAAGTGAACATTTATTTGGGCCTCTAATGCAATTTTGAAAAACACAAATTTTCAATAATTCAAATAAAATAGCGATAAAACTCCGAATAAAAATCTTATTTGATTTTAATATTAAGTCTCCAATATTTCTTTATTTTGGGAAAGTCAGTTTATCCCCTCTCTTTTATTTTTATAAAAGAAATATTCGACGAAAAAATAATTAAAATCAAACGATCCTCTTTTCAAAATTTGAGAAAAACTCAAATATGAAAATAACGAAATCCCCAACTCTCTCCGTGGGTCCTTGAGTTGCGCAGAATTTCTAGGATCAAGACAAAATGTAATTAAAATATGATATGCAATGATGATCTAATATATAACATTCCAAATTGAAAATTTGGGATGTTACAAACCTACCCCCCTTATGATGAATCTCACCCTCGAGATTCGGGTTGGCTAGAAAATAGGTGAGGGTGATCCTTCCGCAGGTCTTCCTCTTGTTCCTAGGTCGCTTCATCTTCGGTTTGGTGGCTCCACTGAACTTTGCAGAACTTAATGACCTTGCTGCGTGTGACTCGGCTGGCAAACTCGAGAATCTTCACTGGTTTTTCCTCGTAGGTCAAATCACTATCCAACTGATTTGCTTCCAGTGGCACTGTATATCTCAGAGGAATATCGGCCATATCTATGTGGCACTTCTTCAGCTGGAAAACATGGAACACATCATGAACTCCGGACAATCCTTCGGGCAACTACAGCTTGTAAACAACTTCTCGCATACGTTCCAAAACTTTTTATGGTCCCACAAAACATGGTGCTAACTTTCCCTTAACTCCAAAACGCTTAACTCCTCGAAGTGGGGACACTCGAAGATAAACTCTGTCTCCGACTTCGGAAACTGTCTCCTTGCGTTTAGAATCCGCATAGCTCTTCTGCCTGGATTGGGCTACCTTGAGTCTATCGCGAATCAGCTTAACCATCTCTTTAGACTCTTTGATCAAATCCGGTCCAAACAACTGAGTGTCTCCAACTTCATCCCACAACAACGGTGTCATGCACCTCCTTCCGTACAAAGCTTCGAAAGGGGCGATATCCATAATGCGGGGGGTTCAGCCACTCCAATACCGAGGGCGTCCCATGTGGCACTTCAATGGAGAAGATGACACCTCCCGCTGCGGCCGAAAGGGTCCGGACTCCACCACCGCTCTGGTGGAAATACTGTCCGATTTATACAAGGGGGAAAGAGAGGAGTTCGTCTGCATTAATCCACGGGATGGATTTTCCATGTACAACCCTCCTTGCTGGGTGAGCTGCCATCCATTACTCTACTCTATTCATTCTCTGAGCCTTTGTTTTCATAAATATTGACTCCGTCTACTTATAACAGGAATGGCGGAAAATAACAAGGGAGTTCCATACCCCGGCACCACAGCCAGCGGACCGTAACCAGGCCCTTGACCCCGGATTCAAAGAGGATCCAGATATATTCATGGAGCTCATGGAAGGAGAGTTTCACCAGGCGAGCTGTGACGGCACAGAGGTGGCCATCATTGCTGACTATCCTGGCGTCCTCCCTGTATCGCATGTAAGTAAACAAGAGACTTATCTTTCGGGAAAGATTTACTCCTTCCATCTTACCCACCGCACAGTTCTTATGCTTTAAAGGGAAGACGATCGGAGCGCCAAGCCGAACCCGAGGCAACTCACCAACAAGGGGCCCCCGTGCAGGTTAGGCCTTCAAAAAGAAAGGTGAGCAGAAACATGGCGGAGCCGTCATCAAGGAGGTATGGCTTTAAACATGCCCCGCGGTTGTCATCTTAAAGTATGACACTATCCGTTGTGTTTTAGCAGAAAGAACATCCACCGGACTATGTCCCAGGATCCTGCCAACCGTACCTCTACTGGACGGATTCCAAACCCGGTCTCGAGGACGGAGGTCAACACGGAAGCGACACCGGACTATCCTCATACAGAGGATTCAGATAGAATGTCCGTTACAAATTCTGAAGTGGAGAGCGCCACGAATCATCGGCACCGGCGGGCCGCACTCCGCAACCCTGGTTTTTCAGAAGAGGCTTTTAATGCCTTCAAATCGGGTGATGCATACATCCGATCCACAGACCAGTATTTGAAAGATATACTCGTAAGTATAATAATCTGACAATTATGTATATCAGTAGCCCTTGAGACTTGAAGCAGTTGGTACAACTGAGTTAAGGATCATTGTACTAATAGGTTCTCTCGGAGAAGAACAACCTGTTGTCTCAAGAGCTGGAAGAGTGTCAAACCCAGCTAACGGCTGCTATGGCCAAGTTGTCAAGATCCGAAGAGGCATCGACTGGTATGTATTCCTGAATTGAGAAAAAACAATATTGTGTTTATAAACCATTAATGCTAACAATATCTGATGATCAAAATCCTGAGATAATCTGGAACAGAATCCGGGAATCCCACAAGAGGGTGAGCAAGAGGCACAAAGCCAAGTAGCCGCTGGCGAGTGTGTACTTACACGGGTCATACAGAAGAAAAATGAGCTCCAAGATGCTAATACCCAGCTGGGTGAAGAATTTAAAGATGTTCGGGCCCAGATGGCGGACTCCGTGAAGGAAAGGAAGAGACTTCAGCGTAGCATTTTTAGTATGTTCTCAAACGAACATTTACATAGTTCGGCAAAGATAGGAACTAACAGAGTTATGTCTGTAGGTATGCCGACGTGCCGTCCCGAAGAGGAGATGCCCGGATCCTCAAGCGATCTGCTACAAGAGCTTTCGCAATTGCACAAGCAAGTTCGGCAGGTCATGCGGGGTGTCACCAAGGCCTTGTGGCCATCCGCCTCCCTACCAGGAAGTATGGGGGAGGTTGTACAACTTTTCAAGGGAGCGTGGGGACGTTTCCGACTATGGAAGATATCTGCCTATCAAGAAGGTGCGAGGGAGGCTTGGACCATGGGGAAAACACGGTATACCAAGCTCGATCCAAATCATATGGCCCGGGTCGGACCTGTATGATCAGATGGGAAAGAAATTCCCGTTAGTCTGGTATATGACCAGGTAGAGTTAGCCGCAAGATATTCTCAACAGGATTGTAGGTTGGACAACCTGTTGGATGGCATAGAGGAAGAAGTATTTGGGTCTATATGACGATGTACTTAAATTGACATATTTGTCCCTAGCCGGATTGTAAAACATTTGTCATGGCGGACCTTTTCGCTTTGGCCTCTGGACCCCGACAGTCCAGAGTGTTTCCGAATACCCGCTCGGTAATATAAACCTAGGTACGCATGGGCACCAGGCATAGGGGTCACAATTGTTTGAACAAACAAGTACCCAACTAGCTATGTTATATTACATGGTTAGTAAGAAACATCTTCCAGAGAGAATAGTTCCGTTAAGGGTTCCTTTCCCTAGGTATGCATGCATTAACGTGCATGTCCGGAATGCGATCAAAAAGCGCAGTATATGAAATATCTGGGGTTTTATATTGTGATAGGTAAAAAACATCTTTAGTCCACTGATCGAATATTCCCTTAAGAATGCTAGCTTTCGGCTTCACCCAGTCTGAGGTACACGTCCGGAGTACCCGGCAGTAACAATCGCAGAGGTGCTCCCTTTATGCCCTAGCCGAATTAACGGGAACGTAGGGCATAAGCACAGGAGCCAGGCAACCCATCTTGGCCAAAACATAAGTCATATCGATGCATATAATGGCGAAGAAGAGGTACATATGGAAAAAGGACACATATGCAGTGGGCTTGATGCCCGAAAGATATTTAAATTCAGCTTTTGTATAAGTAGCCCCCAGGTAAAATGAACGCACACACTTAAACATTAGTGTGTCACAAGTGTGTAGTCTAGCCACACTATAGCTTTAGAGCTTTTCAAAAGAAAAGGCGAGAGGAGAGCTGAAAAGTAAATAAAAAGGAACGGAGGGAAGGAGGCGAACAGGTAGGTCGGTGCTAGGCATAGAATCTTCGGAGTCTGGCCGCGTTCCATGGGTTCGACTCGAGGCGATTATCGGATGCATCCCGCAGTCGGTATGCTCCTACGGTGAGAACTTTCTCAATGATGAAGGGACCTTCCCACTTGGGCTTGAGTTTGTCCTTTTTCTTCTCCAGTAGGTGTAGAACGAGTTCGCCAACATTATAAGTCTTGGCCCGTACTTCTCTACTTTGATACCTGCGAGCCTGTTGTTGATAGAATGTAGAACGGGCTTTTGCGACATCGTGCTCCTCTTTCAGGGCATCTAAATTGTCCTACCGATCGAGCTTGGCCTCTCTCTCTCTTCGTACATGCGCACTCGAGGTGAGTCATGAATAATATCGCAGGGCAGCACAACCTCTGTGTCGTACACCATGAAGAAGGTTGTTTATCTAGTAGTGCGTTTTAGCGTGGTCCGCAGCCCCCAGAGTACAGAGTCAAGGTCCTCAACCCCGTGCGTGTCTGATTCTTTTAAGGATCACACTAGTCTAAGTTTAATGCCTCTCATAATAAGACCATTGGCTCGTTCGACTTGACCATTTGTTTAAGAGTGATAGACGGAGGCGTAATCGAGCTTAATGCCCATGTTGCCACACCAAGTTTTCACCTCATCAGCTGTGAAATTGGAGCCGTTGTTGGTGATGATGTTGTGGGGGACACCATAACGGTGTACAACACCCGATATGAAGTCTATCACGGGTCCGGATTCGGCCGTTTTAACTAGTTTGGCTTCTATCCATTTGGTGAATTTATCCACCATGACCAACATGTATTTTTTCTTATGGTTTCCTCCTTTAAGGGGTCCGACCATATCAAGCCCCCAGACTGCGAAAGGCCAAGTTATGGGGATTTTTTCTAGGGGGGGGGGTGGCATACACATTTGGTTGGCGAAAAGCTAGCATTTGACGCAATGTTGGACAAGGTTTTGTGCGTCTGCTCGGGCCACCGGCCAGTAAAAACATGTACGGAAGGCCTTGCTTACAAGGGCCCGTGCTGCCGCGTGGTGACCGATGAGGCTGGCATGAATTGGGGCCAAGAGCTGCCGCCCTTCCTCCTCGGAGATACATCTTTGAAGTGCCCCAGTAGCGCTTTTCTTATAAAGCTCTCCCTCACGGACTTTGTAGGCTTTAGAGCGCCGCACAATGCAGCGTGCCTCATTTTGATCCTCGGGGAGTTCATGCCTATTAAGGTAGGCCAAGTAAGGTTCTGTCCATGGGGCGATAATAGCCATGATGAGATGGGCCGAGGGTGTTATTTCGGTGGCAGACCCCCGATTATGTCAGTGTGTTCGGATTTTGGGGTTGTGGTCGGATCCGGACTGATGTTGCCAGTCTCCCCTTGCCACACCACGGATGGCTTGAAAAGCCTTTCCAGAAAGATATTAGGTGGGACGGGGTCACTCTTAGCACCGATGCGAGTGAGGACATCCGCCGCTTGATTTTTTCTTCAACCACATGATGAAATTCGAGCCCCTCGAACCGAGATGACATCTTAAGGATGGCATTTTGATATGCTGCCATTTCAGATCTTTGGCATCAAAGTCTGCATTTATTTGAGATATTGCAAGGTTTGAATCCCCATGCACTTCTAGGCATTGAATGCCCATGGAGACGGCCATCCAAAGACCATGCAACAGGGCCTCGTATTCGGCTGCATTGTTGGAGTCTATGTATAATATTTAGAGTATGTATTGGACTGTATCTCAAGTGGGGGATGTGAGACGACACCTGCGCCCAAACCTGTCAGCATTTTAGTGCCGTCGAAGTGCAAGATCCGGTTGGAGTATGTGCCATACTCTTTAGGAAGTTCGGCCTCTGTCCATTCAGCGACGAAGTCCGCTAGTACTTGGGATTTAATGGCTCACCGTGGTTTATATGTGATGTCGAATGGGAGGAGCTCTATGCTTCACTTGGCAATCCGGCCAATGGCATCGCGGTTGTTTATTATGTCATTAAATGGTACTTCAGAGGCCACCATGATTGAACACTCTTGAAAGTAGTGTCGTAGTTTCTGGGATGCCATGAAGACCGCGTATGCTATTTTTTAGTAATGCGGGTACCGGGATTTGCATGGTGTGAGGATAGTAGGTACGTAGTATATCGGCTTCTGAACCGGAAATTTGTGTCCGTCCTCCTCTCGTTCGACGACGAGAACCGCACTCACGACTTGGTGTGTTGTGTCTATGTATAACAACATGGGTTTGCCAACATTCGGTGCGGAAAGGATTGGGTTGCTAAAAGGGCCTTTATTTCCTCCAGTCCGGCCGTCGCCGCGTCCGTCCACTCGAAGTTTTCGGTTCGTCGAAGAAGGCGATAAAGTGACAATGCCTTTTCTCCTAATCTGGAGATGAAGCGGCTTAAAGCTGGCATCCATCCAGTTAGTTTCTGGATTTGTTTGAGGTCTGTTGGGGTAGCCAACTTTGACAAAGCTCGGATTTTGGCTGGGTTTGCTTCAATTCGTCTATTGGAAACGATGAAGCCCAGCAGCTTTCTAGCGGGAACGCCAAAAACATATTTTTTGGATTGAGCTTAATGTCATATGTTTGGAGGTTATCGAACGTGAGCCTTAGATCTTCTATTAAAGACTCGGCATGTCTGGTCTTTATGACTACATCGTTGATGTATGCTTCAACTGTTTTGCCGATTTGTTTCTCTATGCATGTTGGAATCATGCATTGGTAGGTGGCACCAGCGTTTTTGAGCCTGAAAGGCATAGTGTTGAAGCAGAAAGGACCGTATGGGGTGATAAATGCCGTTGCGGCTTGATCGGACTCCGCCATCTTGTTTTGATGGTATCCGGAGTATGCGGCGAGGAAACACATTGAGTCGTGTCCCGCGGTAGCATCGATAATCTGATCGATGCGCGTGAGAGGGAAGGGATCCTTAGGGCAAGCCTTGTTGAGGTCTTTGAAATCTACACGTAGGCACCAGGATTTATCCTTTTTTGGTACCATCACTAGGTTTTATTCTCTGATGAATCCGCCTCAAGTAACTTGGCTAGTTCCTCTCCCATAGCTTGTCGTTTGGGTTCTGAAAAGCGCCATAGTGTTTGCTTGACCGGCTTGTATCCCTTCAGTATGTTAAGGCTGTGTTCGGCTAGCCTACGTGGAATCCCCGACATAACAGAAGGGTGTCAGGCGAAGATATCACAATTCTCGCATAGAAACGCCCGCGGTGCAGCGTTGATTGTGGGTTCCAACTGTGCCCCGATGGATGCTGTCTTCGAGGAGTCCATTGGGTGGATATGGAATTTGACTATTTCGTTCGCTGGTTTGAAGGATGTGGACTCGGATTGCTTATCGAGTATCACATCATCCCTATCCACTGTGAAGCATAATATAGTTAATTCTTTGGCCGCGAGGGCTTCAGACAATGCTTCGAGGGCCAAGGCGGCTGTTTTTTTTCGGCACAGAGTGCTATCTCCGGATCAATGGCAAGAGTAATAATTCCATTGGCCCTAGGCATCTCGAGCTTCCTGTACCCCTAATGGGGTATGGCTTGGAAGCTTGCGAATGCATCCTGCCCTAACAAGGCGTGATATCCACTTGTGAAAGGGGCCACCTGAAAGGTTATCTCTTCGGACCGATAATTCTCCCGCATGCCGAATACCACATCGAGTGTGATTTTTCCCACACATCGTGCCTCCTGGCTGGGAATAATTCCTGTAAAGGTTGTGCTGCTTTGCTCAATGCAGCTCCTGTCTATTTCCATTTTGTTAAGAGTTTCCTCGTAAATGAGGTTGAGTCTGCTACCGCCGTCCATGAGCACTTTGGTAAGCTGTAAGCCGTCCATGATTGGACTAAGGACCAAAGCGGATGGTGCCCGGACTATTTTGAATTCTGGCTTGTCACTGGCACTGAAAGTTATGGCCGTGTCGTTCCAGGGGGGTTATTGCTGCAACTTGGCAGACTTTAGCGAGGCCACGGAGTGCTCTCTTGCGCCTGTTACCTGAGGCGAAAGTCTCGAAGACTATCAATACTGTAGTGTTCTGTGGGATGTTGCTCTGCAGTGTTTTTTATGAGGAGCTCCTCGCCGCTCTTGGCCACCTGCCGAAGTATCCAACATGCTCTAAGGCTGTGTGTTGGTATGGTATCTGGTGTGGTGTGTATTTTGCATGGCCTATCGAGCCACCCCTCCAAAACAGTTGCACGCCCTGAAGTGGGCTTTGATTTCTTCGTGATTGGATCGGGCGACCTACGGGGTTACACCCTTTTTGCTCGGACAAGGGGTTTAGCGAGAGCCAGTGGATCCCAAAAGGCTGCCTGAGTTTTCCAGGTGCTTTCCATCGCGCAGTACTTCTGTACTATGATCACCAAGTCATCGAAGCGTGATATGTGACGGTGATTTATGGCGTTAAGGAGTCCCTTGTCTGTGCATTTTTTGCAGAATAATCAGATTGCGTCCTCATCGCAACAGTCTTTGACCTTGTCTTTGACAGTGAGGAATCTGGCCCAAAAGTGATGTACTGTTTCTTGTGACTATTGTCTGATGCGGGAAAGATTGCTCGAGTCTGGGTGGGTGGGTGGATTTAAGTCCAAACCCATATCCAATTCGTGACCCAGAGCTTGAGGAGTTTCGGAGCTTAACAGTTCGGACTCCGGGTTGTAAACCAATTTTTTTGGCCCATAGTTTGATTCTAAGTTCGGAGTTCGGGGCATGTCTTCCCGCTGGCAGGTAAACGGCTTGGTGAGCTAGGAAACCCGGACATATTTCGCCCTCAATATAGGGGAAGAGTTGTTGCATTGCTCCTCCGCCACCACTATATGATGGGTGATCGGTGGAGATTCAATCTCTCTCTGATTGGGTTTAAGCCCAATCCGATCGTAGTCCGAAGCGAGTCCCAAATCGGCGATGCAATCAAGGAGCTCGTTTAAAGATGATAACTCCGTTGGATCCATCTGTTCGGCGTATTCTGAGTTGATGCCGAGACGATTTTTGATGACCCGAGAAGTCATTGTCGGCTTGAGGGCCGAAGGCACGATCATGACGAAGCCGCCCAGCCGGAGTGTTTGGCCTGAGGCCAGTGCTCCGTCGGAGGTGATGTTGTCCTTGCTAACAAGGCGAGCCATCAACCCTATCTTCGACGTCACAGTGGAATTCTCAATGAAAGCACCAATGTCGGTGTAAAAACCGGCGGATCTCGGGTAGGGGGTCCCGAACTGTGTGTCTAAGGCTAATGGTAACAGGAGGCGTGGGACACAATGTTTACCCAGGTTCGGGCCCTTGCGGTGGAGGTAATACCCTACTTCCTGCTTGATTCATCTTGATGATATGAGTATCACAAGAGTTGATCTACCACGAGATCGTAGAGGCTATACTCTAGAAGCTAGCGTATGATTATGATTGTTCTTGTCCTACGGACTAAACCCTCCGGTTTATATAGACACCGGAGGGGGCTAGGGTTACATAGAGTTAGTTACAAAGAAAGGAATCTTCATATCCTAACTGCCAAGCTTGCCGTCCATGCAAAGGAGAGTCCCATCCGGACATGGGACGAAATCTTCTATCTTGTATCTTCGTAGCCCAACAGTCGGGCATATGCATATAGTCCAGCTGTCCGAGGACCCCTTAATCCAGGATTCCCTCAAGGGTTGGCAGGAATTAACCATCGCGCGATCCCGACCTCCACTCATAAGGAAGACAATCAATAAATAAAGCATGCTCCAACTTCATCACATAACGCTTCAACATACGTGCATGCTACAGGAATCACAAACTTTAACACAAGTATCTCTCAAATTTACAACTACTCCACTAGCATGACTCTAATATCACCATCTTCATATCTCAAAACAATCATAAAGAATCAAACTTCTCATAGTATTCAATGCACTTCATATGAAAGTTTTTATTATATCCCCCTTGGATGCCTATCATATTAGGACTAAATTTACAACCAAAGCAAATAACCATGCTGTTCAAAAAGACTCTCAAAATAATATAAGTGAAGCATGAGAGTTCATCTATTTCTTCAAAATAAAATCACCGCCGTGCTCTAAAAAGATATAAGTGAAGCACTAGAGCAAATGACAAACTACTCCAAAAGATAAAAGTGAAGATCAGTGAGTAGTCAAATAATTATGTAACTATGTGAAGACTCTCTAACATTTAAGAATTTCAGATCTAGGGATATTATTCAAACAGCAAGCAAGGCAAAATAAAATAAAATGACGCTCCAAGCAAAACACATATCGTGTGGTGAATAAAAATATAGCTCCATGTAAAGTTACCGATGAACGAAGACGAAAGATGGGATGTCATCCAGGGCATCCCGAAGCTTAGGCTCTTGGTTGTCCTTGAATATTACCTTGGGGTGCCTTGGGCATCCCCAATCTTAGACTCTTGCAACTCCTTATTCCATAGTCCATCCAATCTTTACCCAAAACTTGAAAACTAACACAAAACTCAACAAAAAACTCATAAGCTCCGTTAGTATAAGAAAATAAATCACCACTTTTGGTACTGTTGTGAACTCATTCTAAATTCATATTGTTGTAATATCTACTTTATTCCAACTTCTCTATGGTTCATACCCTCCGATACTAATCATAGATTCATCAAAATAAGCAAACAACACATAGAAAACAGAATCTGTCAAAAACAGAACAGTCTGTAGTAATCTTTAACTCTCGAATACTTCTGTAACTCCAACAATTCTGAAAAAAGTACTTCCACCTGAGAAATTTGTGATCCAATCGATAGCAAAAGGAATCATGTCAAAATCATGTTTCAATAAGATTCTGGAAATTATTTACTGAGCGCAAAAGTTTCTGATTTTCAGCAGGATCAACACAACTATCACCACAAGCTATTCTAAAGGCTTTACTTGGAACTTTATTGAAACAAAAGCTATAAAACATGATTAATACATTAGGTTAATCATGTGGACACACAAAAACAGTAGGAGTAAATGTTGGGTTGTCTCCCAATAAGCGCTTTTCTTTAATTCCTTTTTAGCTAGGCATGATGATGACAATGATGCGCACATAAAAGATACGAATTGAAACATAACAGGAGCATCATGAAGCATATGACTGGAACATTTAAGTCTAACCCACATCCTATGCATAGGGATTTTGTGATCTAACAACTTATCGGAATAAGAATAAACTAGCATAGGAAAGCAAAACAAGCATAACTTCAAGATTTTCAACACATAGAGAGGAAACTTGATATTATTGCAATTCCTACAAGCACATATTCCTCCCTCATAATAATTTTCAGTAGCATCATGAATGAATTCAACAATATAACTATAACATAAAACATTCTTTTCATGATCTACATGCATAGAAATTTTACTACTCTCCACATAAGAAAAATTCTTCTCATGAATAATAGTGGGAGCAAACTCAACAAAATAACTATCGTGTGAGTCATAATCCAATTTAAAATTAAAATCAAGATAACAAGTTTCATGGTTATCATTATTATTTATAGCATACATGTCATCACAATAATCATCATAGATAGCAACTTTGTTCTCATAATCAATTGGAACCTCTTCCGAAATAGTGGAATCATTACTAATAAAGTCATGACCTCTCCAAATCCACTTTCATAATTATCACAATAATATTTAACAACCTCCAAAATAGTGGGATCATTTATTCCTAAAGTTGACACTCTTCCAAACCCACTTTCATCAATATAATCATAATAAATAGGAGGCATGATTTCATCATAATAAATATTATCATCAAAACTTGGGGGACTAAAAATATCATATTCATCAAACACAGCATCCCCAAGCTTGTATCTTTTCATATCATTACCAGCATGGATATTCAAGGTATTCATACTAACAACATTGCAATCATGCTCATCATACAAAGATTTTATGCCAAACATTTTATAGACTTCTTCTTCTAACACTTGAGCACAATTTCCCTTTCCATCATTTTCACGAAAGACATTAAAAAGATGAAGCATATGCATCCTCAATTCCATTTTTTTGTAGTTTTATTTTATAGACTAAACTAGTGATAAAAAAAGAAACTAAAAGATTCAATTGCAAGATCTAAAGATATACCTTCAAGCACTAACCTCCCCAGCAACTGCCCCATAAAAGAGCTTGATGTCTACTATGCAACCTTCTTCTTGTAGACGTTGTTGGGCCTCCAAGTACAGAGGTTTGTAGGACAGTAGCAAATTTCCCTCAACTGGATGACCTAAGGTTTGTCAATCCGTGGGAGGCAAAGGATCAAGATGATCTCTCTCAAACAACCCTGCAACCAAATAACAAAGAGTCTCTTGTGTCCCCAACACACCCAATACAATGGTAAATTGTATGGGTGCACTAGCTCGGCGAAGAGATGGTGATACAATAGTAATATGGATGGTAGATATAGGTTTTTGTAATATGAAAATATAAAAACAGAAAGGTAGCAAGTAACAAAAGTGAGCAAAAGCGATATTGCAATGCTTCAAAACAAGGCCTAGGGTTCATACTTTCACTAGTGAAAGTTCTCTTAACAATGATAACATAATTAGATCATATAACAATCCCTCAACGTGCAACAAAGAGTCACTCCAAAGTCACTAATAGAAGAGAACAAACCAAGACATTATTGTAGAGTACGAAACCACCTCAAAGTTATTCTTTCCAATCAATCCATTGGGCTATTCCTATAAGTGTCACAAACAGCCCTAGAGTTCATAGAAAAATAAGACCTTAAGAGACAAATAAACTAAAACCCTAATGTGACCTAGATACTCCAATGTCACCTCAAGTATCCGCGGGTTTGATTATACGATATGCATCACACAATCTCAGATTCATCCATTCAAACCAACACAAAGAACTTCAAACAGTGCCCGAAAGTTTCTACCGGAGAGTCAAGACGAAAACGTGTGCCAACCCCTATGCATAAGTTCACAAGGTCACTGAACCCGCAAGTTGATCACTGTCACGACCAGTTTTTCGGGTATTAATTTCCCAGAAAATGGCCTTTGCCCCAGGATTACTGTTAGCTGATGAGGCACCAACTTGATACAGAAACTCCAAGCAAAAATACATAATGTGTAGTACAAGACCATTCTGGCCTATGAGTACAACATAAGGTTGCGAGTGGTTGATGGCGGAAGCGATTTGTGGTACATCCATGTCTATGGGACTCCATTTCCCACAGGAACAGCTGACCAGGTTAACTCCTATCTTCGCGGGGCTGCTATCACCGTTGCTTAGGTTTCGAGGCTGTCATCGCAACGCTCCTCTCCATGCAGGAAATCTGGCCAAGACAATAGCCAGGGACAAGATAGTGAGTACTTTTGAATGTACTCACAAACGTTATGAACACATGTATAATATAACCTATGATGCTCTAAAATATTTCATGATTACAACGTCCGTCATAAAATGGAATCCCTGATGCATGCAAGAAGGTAATTGATATGCAACATGAATATCTAATAACAGAGTAGTAATAAAATGCACCAATCGGGTGTCTGAAGCGACGCCTCGAAAGGATAGTAAATAACATGCGTGCCTCAGTCGGGCGTCTAAGCGACACCACATAAAGGGCTTATAAAGTAAATAAATAACAGCATGCCACAGTCGGGCGTCTGAGAGACACCACATAAAGTGCTTATAAAGTAAATAAATAACAGCATGCCACAGTCGGGCGTCTGAGCGACACCACATAAAGGGCTTATAGAGTAAATAAATAACAGCATGCCACAGTCGGGCGTCTCAGCGACACCACATAAAGGGCTTATAAGAAAACAATCATAGTGAATATCCATGAGGTAGAATCGTCCCAGGGATACTCAATACTCCAAATAATATAAAGGGTTAGTCCATAATAATCATAATCATCATAAGTCACACGTCATGATCCATGTTCTGGTTTAGTAGTTTCTCCTTCGAAGACCGACACTAAGACCGACACTTGACCCATCCCAGACTATAGTCCTTAACCATGGACACGGCTATTCGAATAGATATAATCTCTACAGAGGGTGTACTCTTTACCCACGAGTAACGGATTCCTTTAGTCCATCGGGACTAATTGCGTCTATGGTCTTTTGATTGAAAACACACCTGACTGCACACACCAGCCTGACTTACCGGTGTCTGGAATCACCCATGACACTAGTTTAAGCAAAACTCTAAGTGGGGAGGCTAGAACCTCGATTAGCATGGGATCAAAAAATTTATACCGCACGCAAACTGGGGGAGCTACCCCCTCGGCTACAACCGAAACACCCATGCCCCCTGACCGGATGACTAGCTTTAATCCACGGCCGTGGAACCCTCATCCCGGCCCCTCTGTACGGTGTGTGCTAGAAAGGGGTTGAAAACTTACTGAACCATACCCTACCTGGTGTAGGGACAAGTGGTAGTACGAAACAAGTATGGGGGTTACTGGAACAAGACTCGATCTATGGTCGACTCAGGAGGTTTAAGTATTCCCTGCATGATTAGCACAATGAATATATTTCATCCAATAGACACAATCACCACTCATCATACCCCATCATGCCATGCCGGACACACTCGTCTCGACGAGGAACTAGGGACAAGCTCAGGTCTACCCAAGACAGAGACTTTCCTGGCTTCCTTCCGGCAGGCACAAAAAGCATTTGAGGATGATTGTTGTCACAAGTATGACCATTTCCAACAGCAAGGACATCTCCAATATGCATCCATGCAAATGATCGTATCACCACATAAAATAACGAGTTCTCCGTATTAAGGTGGTGTTATAATCGTGTCAAATAACACACACAATATTATGCCAGGGTTCAGAATGCTTGCCTTCAAGTTGTGGGGAGGCAGGGTGCATTCCAAAACTTTGAAAGTTTTCTTCTCTCTCCGACAATCCTATTTTGAAAATATTCGAATTACGCATAGTTTAAAAAATGGTACAAAAAAGTTGTCTGATTTTTTTTAAATAAATCTGAAAATAAACTAGGCAATATTTGAGAGAGGTAGGGAAAAGAATCAACTCATTTGGAGTTATATTTAAAAAGTTATAGCCAGTCAAAGTTTTGGTAAAATTCTGTTTTGAAAAAAATAAAACAGAAAAGAAAAATGTTTCGAATCTAACCACGTCGAAGGTGTATTATGGTGTTTACGCCTTCACTTATCCAGCATGGACGGCGCGTGGGTCGCTGAAAGTGGGTCTAGGGGGCCCACTGGTCAGGTTTGACCAGTCGCCTTTCCCTCCTCTTCCTCTGTCCGAGCGGGGGGTGGAACTCCGGCGATCGTCGCCGGCGATTGGCGGCTCCTCGCGGGGCTCCTAGCGGTCCTCCTGGTGGTCGCTAGGCAGGTGGGGACAGAGGGAGTCGCCGGCGACGAGCTTCGTGGCGGCCGGTGGCTTCGGGAGCAAAAGGGGGTTTGGGCTACGGTGGCTCTTCGTCGCAGCTAGGGGTTTGGGCAGCTCCGCAAGGCGAAGGGGAGTCGGGTGGTGGGGTTGAATGGACAGGAGAGGCTCGGATTGCGACGCAATGGACTGGGACGTGGCGGCGGCCGAGCCGACCGGAGATGGGGAAGAAGACCTCCTTCTCTTCAATTTCCAGCCATGGTAGCTCTAGAGGGATAGCTTGAGGCTGCCTGAGGGTTCGAAGAGGCTCGGGGCTCCTTTATATAGGCGGCGAGGTCGGTTCCCGCGGCGGTGGATAAGAACGCCGGCGAACCGCGTCACTGTTGCTGCAGGAGGACGTGGCGGCGACGAGTGCTTGTAGACGAGCGAGGGGATGAGTCCGGACTGCTCCAGAGGGCAGCTGGCGCGCGGCTATGGCTCAGGCGGCACCGTCCATGGCAGATGTCACATCCTAGTTAGCCATGCATTAGAGTGTTGCATCATGTTTACTCTTTCATCAGAAACCTGAAATGGGGATGACAGAACCCCCAGTCCCCTCTGAAACCAGTTAGGGTTTACTAAAAACTTTTTCAATGAAGCTGAAATGCCCTTCTAAAATGCCCATCATTTTTGTCTTGGTTCAGAACCTCTGACAAAAGTGGTGCACATTTTCCTAGGCCATCCTAGGGTTTTTGATTTAAATCATAAGTATTTGAATTTAGGCATTTAAAATTATATAAAATATTTAAATGCTCAAATAACTCCAAACTAAAATGTTTCATGTTGGAAATAATCCAACTATGGACCAGGAGTAGTTTGGTGATTTTTGGAGTTGCCTAAGTATTTTATTTAATTCAACAAAGTTGCAGAAGTATTTAAAAAACAGAAAACTGAAGAAATGGAAAAGGCTTACCTGTCGCCCAGCACCCGGCCCACCTGCCGGCCCAGCCCAGCACCGCGCCAGCGAGCTGCTTGCCGGCCAGGCAGGCAGGCAGGTGCTCGACGGCGAGCACCGCATGGGTGCCACGCACCTGCTCGCCGCCTCGCCGCCTCCCTCGCCCGGCTAACGCCGTGAATAGGCCTCCCTCTCTCCCCCGAACCCCCCAGACACCCCCTCTCCTCTCCAGCTCCTCTCCCTCGCTCTCCCACGCCCTCCGTCAACCCCACGCCGTGCCGCCGTGTCCAGGAGCTTCGCTGCCGTCCATTTCATCGAGCTAGCCGAGCCCCGTGTGCTCGAGCGGCCCGAGACCACCGCACCGACCTCGCCCGAGCTCGCCGTTGCCGGAGATCCCCTTCAACGCCGTCGCCGCCTCAGCTCGTCCCCGACCCCGCCGGTGGCCTCTACGGGAGCGCTGTGAGCCTAGCTACCCCTCTGACCCTCTCTCTCTCATTCCCGAGCCGTGTAGCCACCGCACGAAGATCACACGCACGCACCGCCACGGATCTCGTCGCCGACGTGCTTCCGGCCATCCTCCGGTCAACCCGCGGTGTCCAATGCACTCACCACGCTGCGTTAGGCCCAACCGTGCACTCCCCGCACCTCACCGATCCCCCTAGCGACAAGTTCGACTTTGGCCGAACTCCGGTGGCCGCCAAAGTCGTCGCCGGCGCCAACTCCGGCCACCCCGACCCCAATGGACTCCACCAAGAGCTGCGGCTCGACCTCAGCTCTGCTCCGGTGCCCTCCGCAGCTTGTTTGGTTGCCGGAACGGCAAAAATCACTTCCGCCGCCGCGTCGGGCTCGCCGGCGGCTAAACGCCGGTGCAGCCGACCCGGGTTTGACCACGGGTGGGCCCTGGTTGACTTCCCTGAGTCAATGACAGGTGGGGCCCAACCCTGTTAATTAAACAGGTTTAGTTTTAATTAAACTTTAATTAAAATAATCACCCTGACATGCGGGACCCACTGTCAGGTTTGACCCGGACGTGTTCCGTTGACCTGCTGACGTCACACTGACGTCAGGCTGACGCAATAATTGATTTTCTAGAAATATTCTAATATAGGAAATTCCAGAATATAATTTAAACTTCAAAAATTCATAACTTTTATTCTGTAACTCCAAATCAGACAAATTATATATGAAAAATGATCAGAAAAATCCAATCTATCCATCTGTACTATTTTCATGCATGACTAAACAAGTTAACTTGATGTTTAATGCAGAACAAGGAAAAACACTTTAAAGGGCCATGTTTGAGTTTGAAATTTGAATCTTTGATTCAAATTGGTTCAAACCCTTCTGGTCTTAGTTGCATTAGCCCAACACACTCATCTTGCTATGTTTCATGCATGCATCATATTGTTGCACATTGTTTGGTGATGGTTGTATATCGGTGTTCTTGCGGCAGGATCTGCCCCCGAGGAGTACCGTGATTACCCTAACGAAGAACCATATCAGTGCATCGAACCATCAGGCAAGCAACCAACCATTTGATCATATCGATACAATCCCATGTTCTCGCTCCTGCTCTCATTTACTGCATTAAGACAACGCGTTTCAAACTGCTGTGTGCTACGGTAGTTGAACCCACTTCCTCTGCATGACCTGTCATTGCCACAGTAACTAGATGAAACCCACTAGCATGTGTAGGAGTTGATTGAGCCATATGTATGTGTTGTTCCTACCTTGCTATGCCTGCTATGCTTAGAGTCGTGTCAGGTCTGGTTCATCTGGGTGATGGGCTAGAGTGAAATGATTATGTCGGTAATGAGAGTGGTGTGGTGAACACGATTTGGTAAAGGTATCAATGAGAGGCCATGTAGGAGTACATGGTGGGTTGTTTCATTGAAGCCGACCTTAAGCACTGAGATCTGTATGTGTGATTTAAGAATCAGCTACTACCATGCATTGGGCCCGAAACCAATGGACCCTCTCGGCTTCTTATTCACCCTAGTTCTCCGTCCAGGAGTTGCAAGTAGTTTCTGGTGTTTGTAGCCTACTGGAGGCCGTGGACAGCGCTGACCGTAGGGGTGGGCTGTGATGCGGTAGGTACGTGGCCGGGTGTACTGAATACCCGTTAGGTATCTCGGGAACCCTGTTCACATTGTTCGGGGCCGTATGGGAAACCTCGGCCGGACTCCCTGCGGATGGAACCTGGATAGGCGATAAACCTGGACTGGAGGCTTAGGTGATTAGGTAGGTCGTGGCCGACACCCACGTTGGGCTTCCGCTTGAAGGTTGCCGAGTACATGTCGTGTAAACGACGGTAAGTGGTGAGAGCGTGTATGAAGAAGTACACCCCTGCAGGGTTATCATGATCTATTCGAATAGCCGCGTCCGCGGTAAAGGACTACTTGGTTGCCTATACAGTTCATAGACAAGTAAATGGAAACTACTAAAAGCCTCAAGATAAGTGTGAGTGCCGAGGATGGCTCTTCCGTAGGAAGACGGAGGTGGATCCTCGGTAGTGTATTGAATTGGTGAGTAGTGGACTCGTGTACGCAAAACCGTTTCAAATTGGAGCCTCGTAGGTTAGCCTAGCCAAGAGTCAAAGCTGGCTTGCTGCAACAACTCCACCAACCCTTCTTGATAATGTGCATGTATATAGGATCTGATGTAAGTCTTGCTGAGTACCTTTGTACTCATGATGCTATAATTTACATTTTTACAGAAGACGCTGCAACCCCTTGTGATGGGTTCTACGTAGACGTTGACATCAATGAGTAGGCTAAAGGCCCAGGTGGTGATCCTGAGCTTGTGAAGGACCACGTAGTATAGCTAGGCTTTCCAAGCCTCTTTTATCTTTCTAGTTGTCTGTACTCAGACAAGTTACTTCCGCTGCTGGTTTGTATGACTGTATGACTTGAATGCTGGGTCGTGAGACCCGTACCTTGTGTATATTATGGATGGTTCTCTGAGCCTTAAATAAAGTACTTGTGTCGTAGAGTCATGTTGTGATGCCTTGTTGTATTTGCACATATCGAGCATATTGTGTGTATGATTGAAATGCTTGGTATGTGTGGGATCTGACTATCTAGTTGTTTATCTTTAGTAGCCTCTCTTACCGGGAAATGTCTCCTAGTGTTACCGCTGAGCCATGGTAGCTTGCTACTGCTCTGGAACACTTAGGCTGGCCAGCATGTGTCCTTCTTCGTTCCGGTGTCTGTCCCTTCGGGGAAATGTCACGCATTGAGTACCGGATTCCTGTTAGCCCGCTACAGCCCGGTTTACCGGAGTCCTGCTAGCCCAGTGCTACAGCCCGGACCCACTTGCTGATGACCGACACGTTCGAAGCTGGGTCATGGATGCCTGTCCCTGTAAGTTTGTGCCACTTTGGGTTTACGACTAGTCATGTCAGCCCGGGCTCCTTATCATATGGATGCTAGCGACACTATCATATACGTGAGCCAAAAGGCGCAAACGGTCCCGGGAAAAGGTAAGGCGACACCCGTGGGGATACCGTGCGTGAGGCCGCAAAGTGATATGAGGTGTTACCGGCTAGATCGATGTGACATCGAGTCGGGGTCCTGACAGCGTTGGCATCAGAGCCGGACTGCCTGTAGGTTCTTCAAGCCAAACTGGTCGATGTTGAGTCTAGAAATTCTTTAGTTATATGTAGGGGAATTGTTTGTTGGTTGGAACGTAAGGCTCTTTTTACTCCTTTATCTAATGATATTCTGATGTGAGTCAGTCTATTCTTCCACCGGGGGTTAAGGAATTAGGATCTATCCTCTCTATCAGGATCACGTGTTACTAATCAGTAGTACCTTATAAGTTTGATGAATACAAGCCTAGTTCAATTCTACTACCACATTATGTTGCTAGGATGGACTCAGAACTTGATATGATGATGATGAGTGTGTATGTAATCCTTTGTCAAATGTCTCAAAATCCTTCTTGAGCATTTACAGCTGTTATGCTGCCGAAATTTTGCTAGAAATTCTAATGCCTTTGCATTATGATTGTGCTTTCAGATGGCCACTCGCGACCTCAATCAAGTGGTTCGCCTGACTCGATGCCTAGATGTGCCCGGCCATACTGCCATGTTGGTCAGGGTAATGACTGAGGCTGGATACCGTTGGTATCCTGAGTACACGGTCGAAGAGCAATTCCGAGACTTTAATCAAAGCCAGTATCTCTGCACTGTCAGGATATTTCCATCTTATCCTGGGTCCACCGAGCCCCTTCACTGCTCCTATGGACTCGGGGTTACTATTGAGATGGCTGTGCAGGACGCCGCCTACTCTATGATGACCATCATGCGAGTCAGATCTGGTCTATTTCGGGACTCTGATTTCCGGTATATGCCAGGATCACTTCCGGGAGCACAAGGGTATCTTCAGGCTATCTATGCTGACCCCACTCAGGAGGATTCACGGACTCGCACCACTGCTGAGATGCTCGAGGATAAGGACCGTGAAAATCGGGCCTTGAGGTTAGAGCTCTTCAATACCCGTGCTGACCACTGGGCCACATTGACTCGGTTTGCACCGGCGGTGCAAGCTGGATATTCGGATATGCGCGATCTCTATCCTGTGAGATCTGCTCTGCCAGACGTGATGGGTTGGCGTGATGTAGGAGGCATCACCCCACCTCGCGGTCCCCGCAGGCCACCGTCTGTTGGTCCAAGACCTCATCCTAGTCCCTATGGTCCACAAGCTCCGCGAGATCGTCTGTTTCCGGATGATCATGTTGAGCTTCCAGGCTATGGGGGTGACTTCTACGAGGACTACTACGGATCGGTCTGAGTTAGTGGTAGTATCACTAGTTCGCACTATCTGTGTCGTCTATCGTCCCGCGTGACTCGTGGGATATGACCTAGTTTGTACTCTTTCCGGAGGTGTAGAAAAATAATGTATAGGAGCTTGGGATGCCTCCGATGAGATGTAATCCTCTTTTCACCGTAATAGTACTTTGTTTGGTCTTGTACTAAACCCTGTATGGTGTGTATGACGATGGAATAAAGAAGCAGTTTCTGTATCTACCATGTCATACGGATGATCATCTTGCATTCCAAGTTATTCCTTACATTTTGTATCCTATGTCGGAATCTTATCATTCTGATTAAATCATTGTCTTGTTTACCTAGGATGGTCAACACGTGCACTAACCCTGCTCCTCAAGAGCAGGCCGAAGGCAGTGAAGTCAGGGATGCAAATCTGCCTCATCCTCCTTCCCTAGCCGAGGTTATGATGGAAGCTGAGAGAAACAAGCGGGAGACCAACCGTTTGTTGGAGCGTATTGAACAGAACACAGCACACCATCAGAGGACTAACGTGGTGTCACTCAGTGATTTTATCAAATTACATCCACCCACGTTCCACCACTCCATTGAGCCTCTCGACGCTGATGACTGGCTTCGCAGTATCTCTCACAAACTGCGCTCCGCGCTAGTAGCTGAGGCTGACAAGGTCACCTTTGCTGCATATCATCTTGAAGGCCCCGCCAGTCTATGGTGGGAGAATTATGGAGCTATGCGCCCAGCGGGCCATGTCACTACTTGGGCTGAATTCAGTGAGGCTTTCCGTGAACATCACATTCCGGAGGGTCTCATGGACCGTAAACGTGAGGAATTTTGCAATTTCACCCAAGGCCGACTCTCTGTGGATGCTTACAGCAGAGAGTTTGGTAACCTCGCACGATATGCAACTGAGGAAGTTTCTACTGATGCCAAGAAGCAAGCAAGGTTCCGTAAGGGACTTAGTCCTGAGCTTCGCCGCGACCTCCGTCTGCATGAGTGCACATCTTTTCAGAAGCTTGTTAACAAGGCCATCAGTGCTGAAACTGGTCAGACTGATTATGACGCAACATGCAAGCATGGCCGTGACATGGGTTCCTCATCCGGTGCTGGTCCTCAGAAGCGCCGCGTGTGGGTGCCCAACACCGCCCTGCCACCCAGGTTCACACCGAGGCCATCTTTCCAGGCGCCTCGCCCTGTTCAACAGTTTGCTGCAGCCAAGCCCTATGGGGGTCCAACCAACAATGCTCCTCCACGTACCAGTTCCGTGACTTGTTTCAAGTGTGGGGAATCTGGCCACTATATGCGTGAGTGTCCCCAGACCAACCCCAACCAATCTGCTAAAGTTGTTGGCCGTGGCAAGCCGACAGGGAAAGTGTTCCACGCCAAGCCGGCCACCGCTTCACGTGGCCATGTCAAATGTATCTCTGCCGAAGAAGCTCAAGAAGATCCCAACGTCGTTCTCGGTACGCTCCTTGTTAATTGCCACCCGGCATCTGTTCTTTTCGATACA
The DNA here is from genome assembly GCF_018294505.1 of Triticum aestivum. NCBI lineage: Eukaryota > Viridiplantae > Streptophyta > Magnoliopsida > Poales > Poaceae > Triticum > Triticum aestivum. The sequence continues at coordinate 312,987,488 of NC_057801.1, forward strand.
GGAGCCTCTCATTCATTTATATCCGAGAACTATGCTCGTTTGCATAACACCGCATTCTGTGACATGCCATCCACTATGGAAATTTCTACTCCTGGTTCTAGATGGCAGACCTCCAGGGTAAGTTATGGAAATGGAATCCAAGTCGACAGACTTGTTTTCCTTGCATCTTTGATAGCTCTCAAATTTTCAGATATTAATATCATTTTGGGTATGGACTGGATGTCAGCTCATCATGCCAAAATTGATTGCTTCTCTAGGACTGTTCAACTCACTCATCCTTCGGGGAAGATAGTCAATGTCTTGACCCGATTAGCCAAGCGACAATTATATTCTCTTAACGCCAGCCCTTTGCTAGACCTTGAGGACGTTCCGGTAGTCCGTGACTTCCCGGATGTCTTCCCAGAGGAATTGCCAGGTGTTCCACCTGACAGGGATGTGGAGTTCGTAATAGACCTCATTCCAGGAACCGTTCCGATTGCTAGAAGACCCTATAAGATGGCACCACTAGAACTAGCCGAGCTTAAGAAACAACTTGATGAGTCCTTGAAAAAGGGTTTCATCCGACCTAGTTCATCTCCGTGGGCTTGCCCCGTCCTCTTCGTCAAGAAGAAGGATGGTACGGACCGGATGGTTGTAGATTATCGACCTGTCAATTTGGTCACAATCAAGAACAAATATCCGCTCCCTAGGATCAACGACCTGTATGATCAGCTCGCTGGATCCTCAGTCTTCTCCAAGATGGATTTGAGGTTGGGCTACCATCAAATCAAAATCAGAAACGGGGACATTCCCTAAAACGGCCTTTGTTACTCGTTATGGCCAATACGAGTACACCGTCATGTCCTTCGGTTTAACCAACGCTCCAGCCACCTTTTCTCGGTTAATGAACTCAATCTTCATGGAGTATTTGGATAAATTCGTCGTAGTTTATCTCGATGATATACTCATCTACTCCAAGAACGAGGAAGAACATGCCGAACATCTAAGGCTAGTGTTGAAGAAACTTCGAGAGCACCGCCTTTATGCCAAGTTTTCCAAATGTGAATTCTGGTTGTCAGAAGTGACCTATCTGGGTCATGTAATATCTGGTAAAGGTATTGCTGTTAACCCTGAGCGAGTTCAAGCCGTCCTTAATTGGACTCCACCTGAATCGGTCAAGCAAGTTCGGAGCTTTCTGGGCTTAGCGAGCTATTGTCGTCGCTTTGTCGAGAACTTCTCCAAAGTTGCCAAACCTCTAACCGAACTCCTCAAGAAAGATAAGAAGTTCGAATGGACTCCACAATGTGAGCACAGCTTTCAGGAACTGAAAAGACGCCTGACTTCTGCTCCCGTACTGGTACCGCCAGACTTCTCCAAGGACTTTGTTATCTACTGCGACGCCTCGCGACAAGGACTAGGTTGCATTCTCATGCAAGATCGACACGTAATTGCCTACGCTTCACGGCAATTGCACCCACATGAGGAGAATTATCCTACTCATGATCTAGAGCTTGCAGCCGTAGTCTATGCACTTAAGACCTGGCGACATTACCTCCTCGGTAACCGTTGCGAAATATTCACTGATCACCAAAGTCTGAAGTACATTTTCACCCAACCGGATTTGAATCTCAGGCAAAGACGTTGGGTTGAGTTGATCACAGATTTCGACTTAGGAATAACTTACACCCCAGGGAAAGCCAACGTCATGGCTGATGCGCTAAGTCGTAAATCTTACTGTAACAACCTAATGCTACAACAAAGTCAACCGCTTCTCCATGAGGAATTTCGGAAGCTTAACCTTCACATTGTTCCTCAAGGTTTTCTTTCCACCTTGGTGGCAAAACCTACCCTTACGGATCAGATCATCAAAGCACAGAAGGTAGATCCGGGAATTTCCCGCATCAAGAGAAACATCAAGAAAGGAATTGCGAATTGTTTCTCCATTACTGATCAAGGGGTCGTATACTTCGGGAATCGACTAGTGGTTCCCAAGGTGCGAAACCTGAGGCGATTGATCCTTAAGGAGGCTCATGAATCTCCTCTCACCATTCATCCCGGTAGTACTAAGATGTATCAGGACCTACGCCAGAGGTTCTGGTGGACTAGGATGAAGAGAGAAATTGCTCAGTATATTGCTAATTGCGACGTCTGTCGTCGTATAAAAGCAGAGCATCAACGGCCTGCTGGCACCCTTCAACCCTTAGCTATTCCTGAATGGAAATGGGATAAAATTGGTATGGATTTCATTACCGGTTTTCCCAGGACCAAGAGAGGGAATAATGCTATCTTCGTCGTTGTCGATCGTCTTTCCAAAGTAGCCCATTTCCTACCTGTTCGTGAGAGTATAACCGCTAGTCAATTGGCAGACTTATACATCTCCCGGATAGTGTCTCTCCATGGTGTTCCTTTGGAAATTAATTCGGATCGAGGAAGTCTTTTCACCTCTCGATTTTGGGAAAGTTTCCAAAATGCTATGGGAACCCGTCTCTCCTTTAGCACCGCTTTCCACCCTCAGTCGAGTGGTCAAGTGGAACGCGTCAACCAGATTCTAGAAGACATGCTTCGAGCCTCTGTTATCTCATTCGGAATGGATTGGGAGAAGTGCCTTCCATTTGCCGAATTCGCTTACAACAACAGCTATCAATCTAGCTTGGGTAAAGCCCCTTTTGAAGTTCTCTATGGACGACGGTGTCGAACACCCCTTAACTGGTCAGAGATCGGGGAAAGACAATTCTTTGGCCCGGATATGATTCAGGAAGCAGAAGAGCAAGTTCGCATCGTTCGTGAAAAGTTGAAAACAGCCCAATCCCGTCAAAAGAGTCAATATGACCGAAAACATAAGGCTATGACTTTCGAGGTTGACGAGAAGGCTTACCTTCGGGTTACCCCTCTGAAGGGAACCCATCGTTTCGGTATCAAAGGCAAATTGGCTCCTCGTTACATTGGACCTTTTCGCATTCTCGCCAAACGAGGAGAAGTTGCCTACCAGTTGGAACTACCTCCGCACCTCTCCAGAGTCCACGATGTCTTCCACGTTTCTCAACTCAGGCGTTGCTTCTCGGATCCTATCCGTGGAGTGGACCACGAAACGCTTGATCTCCAAGATAATCTTACATATCGAGAGTACCCCATTCGTATCCTCGATCAGGCCGAGCGTACCACTCGACGTCATAATATCAAGTTTCTCAAAGTTCAATGGTCGCACCATTCTGAGGATGAAGCAACTTGGGAAAGGGAGGATCGTCTTCGACTTGAGTATCCCGCCTTCTTTCCGGAGGAACCCAAATCTCGGGACGAGATTCTTTTGAGTGGGGGTGAGTTGTCACATCCTAGTTAGCCATGCATTAGAGTGTTGCATCATGTTTACTCTTTCATCAGAAACCTGAAATGGGGATGACAGAACCCCCAGTCCCCTCTGAAACCAATTAGGGTTTACTAAAAACTTTTTCAATGAACCTGAAATGCCCTTCTAAAATGCCCATCATTTTTGTCTTGGTTCAGAACCTCTGCCAAAAGTGGTGCACATTTTCCTAGGCCATCCTAGGGTTTTTGAATTAAATCATAAATATTTGAATTTGGGCATTTAAAATTATATAAAATATTTAAATGCTCAAATAACTCCAAACTAAAATGTTTCATGTTGGAAATAATCCAACTATGGACCAGGAGTAGTTTGGTGATTTTAGGAGTTGCCTAAGTATTTTATTTAATTCAACAAAGTTGCAGAAGTATTAAAAAAACAGAAAACAGAAAGAAATGGAAAAGGCTTACCTGTCGCCCAGCACCCGGCCCACCTGCCGGCCCAGCCCAGCACCGCGCCAGCGAGCTGCTTGCCGGCCAGGCAGGCAGGCAGGTGCTCGACGGCGAGCACCGCATGGGTGCCACGCACCTACTCACCGCCTCGCCGCCTCCCTCGCCCGGCTAACGCCGTGAATCGGCCTCCCTCTCTCCCCCGAACCCCCCAGACACCCCCTCTCCTCTCCAGCTCCTCTCCCTCGCTCTCCCACGCCATGGCCGACGCCATCGCCGCCACCCCTCGCCGTAGCCACGCCCTCCGTCAACCCCACGCCGTGCCGCCGTGTCCAGGAGCTTCCGCCGCCGTCCACTTCATCGAGCTAGCCGAGCCCCGTGTGCTCGTGCGGCCCGAGACCACCGCACCGACCTCGCCCGAGCTCGCCGTCGCCGGAGATCCCCTTCAACGCCGTCGCCGCCTCAGCTCGTCCCCGACCCCGCCGGTGGCCTCTACGGGAGCGCTGTGAGCCTAGCTACCCCTCCGACCCTCTCTCTCTCATTCCCGAGCCGTGTAGCCACCGCACGAAGATCACACGCACGGACCGCCGCGGATCTCGTCGCCGACGTGCTTCCGGCCATCCTCCGGTCAACCCGCGGTGTCCAACGCACTCACCACGCTGCGTTAGGCCCAACTGTGCACTCCCCGCACCTCACCGATCCCCCTAGCGACAAGTTCGACTTTGGCCGAACTCCGGTGGCCGCCAAAGTCGTCGCCGGCGCCAACTCCGGCCACCCCGACCCCAACGGACTCCACCAAGAGCTGCGGCTCGACCTCAGCTCCGCTCCGGTGCCCTCCGCGGCTCGTTTGGTTGCTGGAATGGCAAAAATCACTTCCACCGCCGCGTCGGGCTCGCCGGCGGCTAAACGCCGGTGCAGCCGACCCGGGTTTGACCACGGGTGGGCCCTGGTTGACTCCCCTGAGTCAATGACAGGTGGGGCCCAGCCCTGTTAATTAAACAGGTTTAGTTTTAATTAAACTTTAATTAAAATAATCACCCTGACATGCGGGACCCACTGTCAGGTTTGACCCGGACGTGTTCCGTTGACCTGCTGACGTCACACTGACGTCAGGCTGACGCAATAATTGATTTTCTGGAAATATTCTAATATAGGAAATTCCAGAATATAATTTAAACTTCAAAAAATCATAACTTTTATTCTGTAACTCCAAATCAGACAAATTATATATGAAAAATGATCAGAAAAATCCAATCTATCCATCTGTACTATTTTCATGCATGACTAAACAAGTTAACTTGATGTTTAATGCAGAACAAGGAAAACACTTTAAAGGGCCATGTTTGAGTTTGAAATTTGAATCTTTGATTCAAATTGGTTCAAACCCTTCTGGTCTTAGTTGCATTAGCCCAACACACTCATATTGCTATGTTTCATGCATGCATCATATTGTTGCACATTGTTTGGTGATGGTTGTATATCGGTGTTCTTGCGGCAGGATCTGCCCCGAGGAGTACCGTGATTACCCTAACGAAGAACCGTATCAGTGGCATCGAACCATCAGGCAAGCAACCAACCATTTGATCATATCGATACAATCCCATGTTCTCGCTCCTGCTCTCATTTACTGCATTAAGACAACGCGTTTCAAACTGCTGTGTGCTATGGTAGTTGAACCCACTTCCTCTGCATGACCTGTCATTGCCACAGTAACTAGATGAAACCCACTAGCATGTGTAGGAGTTGATTGAGCCATATGTATGTGTTGTTCCTACCTTGCTATGCCTGCTATGCTTAGAGTCGTGTCAGGTCTGGTTCATCTGGGTGATGGGCTAGAGTGAAATGATTATGTCGGTAATGAGAGTGGTGTGGTGAACATGATTTGGTAAAGGTATCGATGAGAGGCCATGTAGGAGTACATGGTGGGTTGTTTCATTGAAGCCGACCTTAAGCACTGAGATCTGTATGTGTGATTTAAGAATCAGCTACTACCATGCATTGGGCCCGAAACCAATGGACCCTCTCGGCTTCTTATTCACCCTAGTTCTCCGTCCAGGAGTTGCAAGTAGTTTCTGGTGTTTGTAGCCTACTGGAGGCCGTGGACAGCGCTGACCGTAGGGGTGGGCTGTGATGCGGTAGGTACGTGGCCGGGTGTACCGAATACCCGTTAGGTATCTCGGGAACCCTGTTCACATCGTTCGGGGCCGTATGGGAAACCTCGGCCGGACTCCCTGCGGATGGAACCTGGATAGGCGATAAACCTGGACTGGAGGCTTAGGTGATTAGGTAGGTCGTGGCCGACACCCACGTTGGGCTTCCGCTTGAAGGTTGCCGAGTACATGTCGTGTAAACGACGGTAAGTGGTGAGAGCGTGTATGAAGAAGTACACCCCTGCAGGGTTATCATGATCTATTCGAATAGCTGCGTCCGCGGTAAAGGACTACTTGGTTGCCTATACAGTTCATAGACAAGTAAATGGAAACTACTAAAAGCCTCAAGATAAGTGTGAGTGCCGAGGATGGCTCTTCCGTAGGTCGACGGAGGTGGATCCTCGGTAGTGTATTGAATTGGTGAGTAGTGGACTCGTGTACGCAAAACCGTTTCAAATTGGAGCCTCGTAGGTTAGCCTAGCCAAGAGTCAAAGCTGGCTTGCTGCAACAACTCCACCAACCCTTCTTGATAATGTGTATGTATATAGGATCTGATGTAAGTCTTGCTGAGTACCTTTGTACTCATGATGCTATAATTTACATTTTTACAGAAGACGCTGCAACCCCTTGTGATGGGTTCTACGTAGACGTTGACATCAATGAGTAGGCTAAAGGCCCAGGTGGTGATCCTGAGCTTGTGAAGGACCACATAGTATAGCTAGGCTTTCCAAGCCTCTTTTATCTTTCTAGTTGTCTGTACTCAGACAAGTTACTTCCGCTGCTGGTTTGTATGACTGTATGACTTGAATGCTGGGTCGTGAGACCCGTACCTTGTGTATGTTATGTATGGTTCTCTGAGCCTTAAATAAAGTACTTGTGTCGTAGAGTCATGTTGTGATGCCTTGTTGTATTTGCACATATCGAGCATATTGTGTGTATGATTGAAATGCTTGGTATGTGTGGGATCTGACTATCTAGTTGTTTATCTTTAGTAGCCTCTCTTACCAGGAAATGTCTCCTAGTGTTACCGCTGAGCCATGGTAGCTTGCTACTACTCTGGAACACTTAGGCTGGCCGGCATGTGTCCTTCTTCGTTCCGGTGTCTGTCCCTTCGGGGAAATGTCACGCATTGAGTACCGGTGTCCTGTTAGCCCGCTACAGCCCGGTTTACCGGAGTCCTGCTAGCCCAGTGCTACAGCCCGGACCCACTTGCTGATGACCGACACGTTCGAAGCTGGGTCATGGATGCCTGTCCCTGTAAGTCTGTGCCACTTTGGGTTTACGACTAGTCATGTCAGCCCGGGCTCCTTATCATATGGATGCTAGCGACACTATCATATACGTGAGCCAAAAGGCGCAAACGGTCCCGGGCAAAGGTAAGGCGACACCCGTGGGGATACCGTGCGTGAGGCCGCAAAGTGATATGAGGTGTTACCGGCTAGATCAATGTGACATCGAGTCGGGGTCCTGACAGCAGAGCCCACTATGGCCGCCGCTAACCGCTCTGGCCGACCTGACAGCGGCGCTGTGGGTGCCAGGGGTGGTCGGGGTGGCTCTGCAGTGCGGGAGGAGACGAGGCGCGCTGGCTATGGTTGGTCAAGGGCCAGAACGGGCGTAGGGTAGGCGGCAGCGAGACGCGGCGGCTCGGTGCACGCGCGTGCAAAACGTGCGCTCTGAGCACGCCCAGAGCACACACGCTAGCTGCTCGACGAAATGCCAATGCATGCCACAAGGCTCGGGTGAGGCTGGAAATTAGCAGACCTAGGTTAGGAGTAGCTAGGAGCTGAGTGGACAAGGTTGCTGGGTCAGTGGATCAAGTTCATATTGCAAACTAAAGTTCATGTCAAATCTGGCCATGCACACAAGGTGTTTGACAAAAAGCTAGAGGCATCTAGGCAGTTCTTGGAGTGGCCAAAATCTGTAGATCAGTGTCTCTCTAGGTGTAGGTGATGGTAGCCAGGTTGGTTTGTCAAACATAGAAACTTGTTAGTGCAAATATTTGAGAAAACCAATTTTGGACAGAAACTAAAGGCTGTCATTTCATGGACTAAAAATATTCCAATGGGTTCATGCTCCTGGACTTAAGGGTTTTGCAGCATGGACTAAAAGCATGAGGAAGAATCATGGGCAATAGAGCAAAATAAAATGTGGTTGCTGTACAAATCATTAAGTGGACCAGAATGAAAATGAGGTTGATTCACTCAAATATCTCGAAGAACATAACTGGGTTTTTGCATAAAGATGGATAATATACTCCTACTGACGTCCCCTAATTTTGGTGGAAGTTTTAAAGAAGTATTTAAATACGTTGTAGTGCAAAAGTGCAACAGGACCAGATTTAAAAACTTGTGGTAAAACTCAAAATCTCCAAATGACTAAGAAATATTTTTGCATAAAAGTGATTTAGGTACATCATATGTCATCTGCAAGTTTTTTGTGAAAATATTAAATGCATTTATCAAATGGTTGCAGTGCAAAAGAGGCCCTAAAACCTTTGAAAAATTATTTTAAAAGAATAAAGCTCAGGAAAACAATTCTGCAAATAAATCCACTGATAAAAGAATTGTTTTATTGAGATAGTATACAAGTCCAATAATATTTTTGGAAAGTTTTCACTTAAGGTAAGAACTCCACAAAAATCAAAGAGAAGGGAGTTTTCTGAGATCAAAAGAAAGTCCAAAAAATAAAAAATTTAAACTCCTGGTAAATTTTAATAAACAAAACATGGTTAAACTTTTGGGGTGTTACAATCACCAAAACATACATCACGTAGATCACGTGAATATCCCATTGTCACCACAGAGAAGCACATGCCAGACATACATAAAGTGTTCTCAAATCCTTAAAGACCCAATCCGACAGGATAACTTCGAAGGGAAAACTCAATCCATTACAAGAGGTAGAGGGGAAGAAACATCATAAGATCCATATATAGTAGCAAAGCTCACGGTACATCAAGATCGTGCCATATCAAGAACACGAGAGGGAGAGATCAAACACATAGCTAGTAGTACATATCCTCAGCCCCAAGGGTGAAGTACTCCCTCCTCTTCATGGAGAGTGGCGGTATGATGAAGATGGCCACCGGTGATGATTCCCCCCCTCCGGTAGGGTGCCGGAATGGGATCTAGATTTGTTTTTGTTGGCTACAGAGGCTTGTGGTAGTGGAACTCCCGATCAAGGTTTCTTTTCGGGGGATTCTATATTTATAGGAATTTTTGGCGTCGAGAACAAGTCAGGGGGGTCTTTGAATCATCCATGAGGTAGGGGACGCGCCTAGGCGGGTAGGGCGCGCCCTTCACCCTCGTGGATGGGTCGGGACTCTGCTGGACCAACTCTTTTGCTTCTGGGGCTTCTTCTGGTCCATAAAAAATCTCCGTGAATTGGCTTGTCAATTGGACTCTGTGTGGTATTCCTTTTCTGTAAAACTCAAAAAAGGGGAAAACAAAATCGGGCACTGGGCTCTAGGTTAATAGATTAGTCCCAAAAATCATATAAAATAGCATACAAAATATGAAATATCCAATATCGATAATATAATAGCATGGAACAATAAAAAATTATAGGTACGTTGGAGACGTATCAGCATGCACATGACAGTTGTCAAGTCGGGCAGTTGCTGAGGCGGCATGGGGAAGTGGAGATGCCCACGCCCCATCAAGCGCCACGCGTCAGCCTGGTCCGCAGGCGATTTGGGCCTGCGGAGCTTTGCCCTTGCCCCTTGTCTTCGCCTCGAAGCCATGTCCGAGCGCGCCTTGGGCCCCGGGGCTACTATTGGCATTGTGGGAACCAGGGTACGCAGACTTGTCTACCTGTGGCTCATGGCGTGGCTCCATCAGTGGCCTGGTATGGCCATGTGCGACATCGGCAAGACCAAATCCTCGCGAGGGGCCAAGTCTCGCAGGCGGACGACGCCAAGACCTTCGGAGAGAGCGGCCTCCCCAGACTGCCTCCTGAGGAGCGGAGTCGCCTATGCAAGTGCCCAACCTCATGATGTTAAGGTGACGCAAGCCGTGACGATGAAGGCCAGGCGGGCTCAGTGCAGCAGGTTTCCTCTTTGGTGCTAAGGAGGCAACCGTAGGTGCGGGGTCCCGAGGAATCAGCCAAAGGTTTCCATTCCCGTGCAACGAGACCAAGACCGCCAGGACGGCAGGATAGATGTCACTGCCGAGCCCACCACAGCATCACGACCAGAAGCTTTGAAGGCGAAGACCACCTTTTGTCAGGATAAGATGTATTGCTTGTCCCCTTTTAAATTGGCCACTGTGGGATCCCTTCCCTCCTATGTTTTGGGGTAAGAGGACGGAGGCCTCTATAAGTATAGGTTAGCCACCACTATAGAGAGCGATCCGGACCCCCGACCCGAACCTCTCCCTCACATAGCAAACCTCGCGAGATTGTTCATCCCTTGTACTTGCTCATCCTCAGCCCCTCATGAGGCAAATCCACCACAAAGAAGGAGTATGGTTTTACACCGCAAGTTGGCCCGAACCTAGGTAAACTGTTGAGTCCATCTTCTTCCTAGTTCATCGAGCTAGGTCGTGGGGTGATGGGTTGGTTGGCCGGAGAGGTTGAGTTCTTCGCACACGCCCCAGAGTTCGAACCTTTCTCGGGTCTTCGGAGCCCAGAATCCGACATAACTAGAGAAACCCTAGGATCTATTTGACACATAAATGGGTATAGATGACTATCCGGTTATCCGCCGTCGTCGGACTCGTCGCCGAAGTGGTCGTCAGAGTCGTCGCTGGCGACGTCGCCCGAGTCGTTACCCGAGTCAGTGTGGACCTCCAGCTCTGGCTATGGAAGCACGATACCGTCGACGATGTCAGGCTGCAGCGATACACTACAAAAAAAGACACATCCGTGACATTTTGGGACAAATAATTTGTTTTTCTGTCATACTTATGACACTTCTATGACGATAATTGCGACAAAACCCGGTATCCTCATAGATGTGGTGGGCTCCTACTTCTATAACAAAAAATCAAGACAGAAAATGGGCTTTTCGTCCTGGGCGTGCCGGAGATGCAGCTACATGACATTCTTTGGGTCATCCATAACAGAAAAACTGTTGTAGAAGCGAGGGCGAGGAAAATATCGAGGAGTTCCTCGTTACAGTTGGTGGTAGGGGGCTGAGCGATGCATGTTTCCCTCTTACACGTACGCACGTGAGTGCGAGGCGTTGTGCTATAACTGAACCCAAGCGAGGCGTTCCAACTGAACCCGAGCGATTGCACTGCAGGCTACATGTTACTGAACCCAAGCGATGGAGCGATTCCTTCGCTACTGCTGCTAACTGAAGCCGATCGATGCTCCCTCTGGATGAACAGTGAGTGTGGTTGGGGGGGTTGGTTGGATGAACAGTTACCGATGGGGGTTGGATGAACAGGACCCCGTGGTGTTGCCGCTAGATGAATAGGACCCCGATCGATCGAGCCGGTTGTGCGTGGATGAATAGGACCCCATGGAGGGAAGGTTGAACAGTAGCCGGTGGAGGGCTTGTAGAATAGTATCCGGTGGAGGGCTGGATGAACAGTAGCCTATGGAGGGGTTGTTGAACAGGACCCCGTGGAGAGGGCTGGTTGAACAGTAGCCGGTGGAGGAGCACGCGGTGGAGGCTGGATGAACAACATCCCGTGGATGAATAGTTGCAGGTGGAGGCTAGAGGAGGTCGACGGTGGATGAACAGTAGCCCGTGGAGGCTGGAGGAGGTCGATGGTGGAGATGAACAGTATCCCGTGGAGTCCCTCGCGAGGTGCTCGTGATGCAAGCTCTGACGATCGAGACCAGGCGGGCACCAGCCGGTGCAATGTCCTCGTTTCCTGTTTGGTGCCAAGGGAGCAAGCGTAGGCGCGGAGTACCAAGGCATCAAGCAAAGGTTTCCATGTTGGTGCAACGAGACCAAGACCAGCAGGACGGCAGGACGGAGATCAACATCGAGCCCAAGACGGTGTCATCACCAGTGCTTTTGGCAGTCGAAGACCAACTTTAGTCAGGATAGCTTGTACTAGCCGCCCCCTTCAAAATGGTCGTTGTTTGCTCCCTTCCCGCTCAATATTTGGGAAGAAGACCAGGGCCTCTATATATAGAGATAGCCACCACAGTAGAAGGAGGGTATTGAATCCTTCTTTAGTAGAACACCGCACCAGCTCAAGAACACCCCTCGCGAGACTACACTTCCTCTGTACTGTTTATCATCAGCCCCAGAGGCAATCCACCACACCACACACTGGATTAGGGTATTACACCTCTACGGTGGCCTGAACCAGTATAAACCTCGTGTCCCTTGTGTTGTTCATCGTGTAGCTTAGATTCACGGCGAGGTGTTAGGGCATGGATCGGTAGGGAGTAGATCTTCGTGCGCACCCTAGAGTTTGAACCTTAAGGGTCTTGCCTGAACCCGATATCCGACATTTGGCGTGGCAGGTAGGGGTGCGCCGGAATTTTCTTTCCGCCGTTTGCGTTCCATCGTTCGTCGCATCCATGGCAGACGCTCGCCGAGCTCGCGCCGAGCGTCGGGCTGCTCTCACCGTCCGTGTGGGCCAGATGGCCCCCGTCGGTGGGCCTCCACATAGTTCTCCGTCGCCTACCACCAATGCCGCCATCGGCCCGACGGGGAACGGGCATGAAGCATCGTTGCTGCATCCCTCGGTGCGGCGGGAAGGCCGCACCGCCACTCCAACGCTAACTCCAGCCAGTTCTTCATCTCATGCTCATCGCGCTCCCACGGACGCGCAGGCCGCGTTGCTCCTGGCACGTGAGCTCCTGCACTACCGCCCCGTCGACGACCTCTACATGGAGTGGCTCGCTCGCATCACCGAGCTCGTCAGCGCTGCAGGGAGCTCTCTTGCACCATCCCTCTCACTGCCTCGCCCTCCATCCTGCATGGGCGACGCAGCTCAGGAGGTGCCTCCGCCACCTCCTCCCCAAGAAGGCGCCCTAGCTCCAAGGCGCGCGGCCCCTGGACGGGACCCACTGTGTCCAGTGCCCGTGCGACAAGAAAGAAGCTGCCAAGAAATCCCTCGGCCCCAAGAAGGCGCTCGCGTGCTCCCTGCTCCAGCACGCCAATACCGCATCCCTACTCCAGCATGCCAAGACCCCATGCTGCCCCTGGCGGCAGCGCGCTGGAATCTCCAAGAGCAGGCCCCGTGACTACAAAGGGCTTCGGTGGCCACGGCAGGCTGCCGCGCCTTCACCACCGAGCTACACAGCGTCGCCTGGCTGGGCAAGTGCAAGCCGGATCTGCCTCCTTGATATGACGGCACTGTCGACCCCGCGGAGTTCCTGCAGCTCTATGAGCTGGGCATCGAGGCGGCCAACGAAGATGAAAAGGCCATGGTGAACTGGTTTCCCATGGCGCTCAAAGATGGTGCCCGCACCTGGCTCCTAAACCTGCCTCCTGGCTCGATCTCCACTTGGGACGAGATGTGCAGCCATTTCATCGCCAACTTGCAGGGCACTCGCGACCGTCGTCTGGTCATGGGTGACCTGCGCCGCATCAAGCAACAACCCGAAGAGACACTGCAGAAGTACATCCAGCGCTTCAATAGTGCTCGCCTCAAGATTCCCAAGGTGACCGATGAGGCCATCATCTCAGCATTCTCTGACGGTGTCCGCAACGTCAAGATGAAGGAGGAGCTTGCCATCCACGAGGATCTCTGCACATCTCTGGAGTTGTTCAACTTGTCGACCAAGCGTGCAAGGGCTGAGGAGGGGTGCCTCTCCCTCCTCGAGCTCCCAGCTGCTGACCCCGAAGAGAAGAAAGCCAAGGCCAACGACCTGAAGTGCAAAGGAGAAGCTATGCTCGCAGCAGAACCACACACGAAGCGCGGCAGGGACCAGCCCGAGTCGTCCAGGGGCAACCGATTCTGCGCCTACCACAACCTCTACACCCACAACACCAACGAATGCCAAGAGCTCAGAGCCGTTCGAGAAGGACGCATCGGTTGACGCCCTGAGCGCAACGACCGGGGCTACGACCGAGGAGGAGGAAGAGGTGGAGGACGATGGGACGACCGAGGCCCTCGCCAGGAGTGGCGTGACCGTCCTCGCGAGGATCCCTGGCAGGATCAGCCTCGTGAGGGGGCTTGGAGTGATCAGCCTCGCGAGGACTGCCCGCAGGGCAAAGCATGCCTTCCTTCTCTGCCACCACCGCCAAGGAGGAATGATGACCACCACCAGGACGAGGGGGCCGGGGGCTTTCTGGAGCCACGTGCTATCGCTTGCATCTTGGGTGGAGCCCAGGCCCTAGCCTCTCAACGCATCCTCAAGCAGTTTGCTAGCGAGGTGAACATAGTCCTCCCCAAGCTCGAGGCCACGCGCCTTCTCAGGTGGTCCACGTGTGCCATCACGTTCAGCTCAGCGGATCAGCTCAAGTGTGAGGCTACAGCTGGCATCCTCCCAATGGTCTGCTCCCCAGTCATCAGCAATGTGCAAGTAACCAGGACTCTCATCGATGGTGGCGCAGGGCTCAACATTCTATCCGTTGAGATGTTAAACAACCTTCAAGTGACATATGATCAACTTCGGCCAACCAAGCCCTTCTTAGGAGTCACTGATGGCTCCATCACTCCGATAGGGCAGGTTCGCTTCCCTGTCACCTTCGGACAATGCAAGAACTACCGCATCGAGGTCACCGACTTCGACGTTGCCCACATTCGCCTGCCATACAATGCCATCCTCGGGTACCGAGCCCTGGCCAAGTTCATGGCGGTAACTCACCATGGTTATAATGTCCACAAGATGCCGGGAAGTGGCGGAATCATCATAGTCCCCTGCGAAGAGAAGGATGCGGTGTGCTCCCTCGAGCGCACCTTCCAAGCTGCATCAATCCAGAACCCAGACAGCAGGAGCGAGAACCCTCCCAAGGCAGTTCCTAAGAAGAAGAAGACATCGCCCAACTCAAGGCCTCACGAGGTTGGCATCTCCGGAGGTGCCGTATCAGGATCCGCGCCTGTGCCAGGGGCGCCTCCCTCCATCGCATAGGAAGGCGCACCCGGCGCCCTCCTCGGGCAAGGCTTGGGGGCTCTCTTCTCGAGGGCCTCAGACTTTGCCAAGATCATGAGGGAGGCGGTTGGGACCCACTTGGAGGCGAGCGTCGCAACATGTTTCCCGCAGGAAGGCATGGGGCAACGAAGGCCCAACCCTCTGGAGTTCATCACCAAGGCCACTCAGGAGCTGCAGGAATCAAGAGTCATGCACGACGATCACCGCCTACCTGGCGTAGCTCCCCATCTAAGTGAGGATGGCGGGCTGCACGTCTGCATCGACTACCTGGGGCTCAGCCGAGTCGCGTCTCAGGAGCGCTTCTGGCCTTCACGTGTGGGACATTGCGAGGGTCCGCCGCACAACTACGTTCGCATGCCTTTCGGTCTGCCGAACGCGGCTGCCACTCACCAGCGTCTTCTGCGGAGCATCCCGGCAGCTCAGGAGGCCAGACACCACGCAGTCTTGGCGGGGATGGAGATGGTCCTCGAGGAACCGCCTAGACCCCCAGAGCCGCCCGAGGCTCAGGGTTCCGGTGGCTCGTGAGCATCGGCCTCTTCACCACGCATCGTCAGCTACTCCAACACCCGCTCTACAATGGTATTAGGTGAAATCTTTCGAGTTCATTTCAGCTGGGAGCGCCCTCAGGGCTGCATTATTCCCAGGTCGCGTGGGTCTGTCCCTGCAACATGTATCCCTTTTGCTTATGTCTTTATTTTACCTTGCTGGGGGCGCCACTCGAGCTGCATCATCCCCAAGCCGCTCGGGCCTGACCCAGTGGCATGTATCCTTCCTGCATTAATCTAAGCTAATTTGCCTTCGTGCTTAACCTGGCTATGATTACTGTCTGACGCCTACCACGGGCCTTTTTATCCCTCATGCAAATCGCTTGCACGTTAAAAGGGGGGCTCGTCAGCATCGCGACTCAGGAGCTCTTACTGGCTCTCCACCCCTCACCCCCTGGCCTTGTCCACGGCATCTCGACCTGGCATACCAGCGGCGGCTGAGCTTGCTCGAGGGCCGGGACCTGAGGACGTAGAGCATTTGTATCTAACCATCTCGCAGGAACACTCAGCTGCCCAACCCTCAAGATCGGGCGCAACCCGCATTGAGGTAGGGCCTCGTGAGTCCCGGGCTGGCTCACGAGTGCCTAGATACACCTCGTCTAGCACTACCGTGCCAGCCACGTGTCAGGGCGGGGCTGTACACGCCCCGGGGGCTCCTCCTGGAGGCCCCCCCCCCCACGTACCAGTGGAAGCACCATGCTCCATGCTGGATGACGACACTGCCGAGGAGCGGCTATGCCCGTACATATACGAAAGCGCTATGCTCCGCGCTAGTGATAAACAACTGAGGGCAGCGCACAGCTGTATTAACCTCAGGGAGCCCAGAGCTTAGTGTCTGGCCTCATCGCAATGCCTCCCCTCGGGAGCGCCATGCGAGGGGGCGGGACACGGGGGCTGTGCCCGGGTCACGCCAGAGCGTATGCCACCCGGCCAGGTCCCTCGGACCTGGTCATCGCGCGCCCCTCCCCGAGCGGAGCCAAGGTATGAACACTATTTGAGCATCAAGGGGGACTCCTGAGCATTGCGACTCAAGAGCCTAACTGGCCACGTAGCCCCTCACTCCTTAGTTCCGCAAGGCTAACGGTGGTTGAGGTATGCGCGGGGCCGGGCCCTGCCGACATAGAATGACAGATCTACTCCTACATCCCCTCCCTAGTTGCTTTTTGCGCGTCAAGGGGGACACCTGAGCATCGCGACTCAGGAGCCTAACTTGCCATGTAGCCCCTCACTCCTTGGTCCCGTCCTAGTGATCCTGTCGGGGCTAACGGCGGCTGAGGTATGCGTGGGGCCGGGCCCTGCCAACGTAGAACACAAAGCAAATAGGAAGGAAACTGCAAAATCTCGAAGCAAATCCAAAAGCAAATATTACAAACTATAAATTGTCCTCACGATACCCGAGGGAGTCCTGGATTAGGGGGTGTCCGGATGGCCGGACTATGAAGATACAAGATTGAAGACTTCGTCCCGTGTCCTGATGGAACTTTCCTTGGCGTGGAAGGAAAGCTTGGCGATTTGATATGAAGATCTCCTCCCATTGTAACCGACTCTGTGTAACCCTAGCCCTCTCAGGTGTCTATATAAACCGGAGAGTTTTAGTTCGTAGGACGAACAACAATCATACCATAGGCTAGCTTCTAGGGTTTAGCCTCTCTGATCTCGTGGTAGATTCACTCTTGTACTACCCATATCATCAATATTAATCAAGCAGGAGTAGGGTTTTACCTCCATCGAGAGGGCCCGAACCTGGGTAAAAACATCGTGTCCCTTGTCTCCTGTTACCATCCGCCTAGACGCACAGTTCGGGACCCCCTACCCGAGATCCGCCGGTTTTGACACTGACATTGGTGCTTTCATTGAGAGTTCCTCTGTGTCGTCACCGTTAGGAAGGATGCTGCACCCTGTCTTTAAAGACGGCATTGTTGCTAAAGCATCTTTGGCTGTCGGCCAAACTCTCTGGCTAGGCAGTTTTTTGATGACCGCCTATTCGGCCGCCGCGCCGATAATGACCTCTCGGGCCATCGAAAGCAATCTCCACATCAGCTCGGAACTTGCCGAGCAGTTAGATCTGATGGAGCTCTCTTCCCTAAACAAGTTCTTGGATCGCGTTGCCGCCCTGGGAGTCGCTACAGATTACGACCAGATTGGGCTTAAACCCGATCACAGAGAGATCGACTCTCCCCAGGTCACCCACCACGTTGAAGTGGTGGAAGAACAATGCGGCGAATCTTCGCCCATCCTAAGGACAAGATGCGTCCGAATTCCAGACCCCTCCAAGCCGGACACTCGCGGAGGGGAGGATGTTGCCCAAGCCCTGAACCCAAAGTCAGGCAGCAGGCCTGATTCATTGAATAACGTCGAAGAAAATAAGCTTCCGAATTCGGAAATTTCTTGGCCCCTGAATCTTATATCGGGCGAGGTTCCGGATTTAAATCCACCCGCCCACCCAAATATAAGGTATCTATCCCAAATACGGCAAGAACCCGGGGAAACAGTACACCACTACTGGGCCAGATTCCTCCTGGTTATGAACAGGATAAAGGACTGCCATGAGAAAGACGCAATTTCATTTTTCTGTAACAACTGCACGGACATTAGAATCCTCAACGCCATAAGTCGCCGCGGAATTACACGCTTCGCCGACTTGACATCCATAGTACGAAAGTACTGTGTGACAGAAAGCGTTCGGAAAACCGAAACTAAATTCTGGGACAATACGGCCCTGAATACAATACCAGTCCGAAACAAAAGGGCGCATTATCGCCAGGCACCTGAGCCAAACAGCAAAAAACAAAAACCCTCTACAGGGTATGGAACCGTACTGGAGGGATGGCTCAATGGACCCTGTAAATTTAATAGTTCAGGGGAAGTCACACCAATTCACAGCCTTAGAGCATGTTGGATACTCCGGCAGGTGGCCAGAAGTGGCGACGAGCTTCTAACTCCAGAATCCACAGAGCACCACCCCAGAAATGCCAGTACGGTGTTGACAATCTTTGAGACTTTCACATCAAACAATGCGAGGAAATGAACGCTCCGCAGCCTTACCGAAGTCTACCAAGTAGCAACAATAAACCCATGGAGTGACATGGCTATTACCTTTAATGCTAGTGACGAACCTAAATTCCGGACAGCCCGAGCACCAGCCGCATTGGTCCTCAGTTCCATAGTGGATGGATTCCAACTTACAAAGGTACTCATGGACGGCGGCAGCGGACTTAACCTCATCTACGAGGAAACCCTACGAAAAATGGAAATATACTGGAGCCGCATTGAGCGAAGCAACACAACCTTTAGAGGGATAATACCAAGCCGGGAAGCATGCTGTTCAGGGAAAATCACATTGGATGTGGTGTTCGACACGTCGGATAATTACAGATCCGAAGAGGTCACATTTCAAGTGGCCCTGTTCAGCAGTGGATACCACGCTCTGTTAGGGCGAGAAGCATTTACAATTTTTCAAGCCATACCCCATTACAAGTACATGAAGCTCAAAATGCACGGAACCAACGGAATCATCACTCTCGCTAGTGATCCGGACACAGCGCTCCGCGCCGAAAACAAGACAGCGGCACTGGCCCTGGAGGCGTTATCCGAAGCCCTAGTGCCGAGGAACTAACTGTGTTGCGCTCCACGGTGGACAGGGACGATGTGATACTAGATAAGAGATCCAAGTCCACCTCTTTTAAACCAGCGGATGAAATAGCCAAATTCCAAGTCCATCCAACGGACCGCACAAAAATGGCCTCCATCGGGGCACAACTAAAACCTGATGTAGACGCCACACTCAGAGAATTCCCGCGAGAAAATTGGGACATTTTCGCCTGACACCCTTCAGACATGCCAGGAATCCCACACAGGCTGGCCGAGCACAGCCTGAACATCCTAAAAGGGTTCAAGCCCGTTAAGCAGACTCTTCGGCGTTTCTCTGAACCCAAGAGACAAGCCATGGGAGAGGAGCTAGCAAAACTACTGGAAGCCGGATTCCTTAGAGATATAAAACATCCGGACTGGCTAGCAAACCTGGTGATGGTACCAAAGAAGGACAAATCCTGGCGCCTATGCGTCGATTTCAAAGACCTCAATACGGCCTGTGCAAAGGATCCCTTCCCCCTCCCCCGAATTGATCAAATCATCGACGCCACTTCAGGACACGATTCATTGTGTTTCCTCGATGCATACTCTGGCTACCACCAAATCAAGATGGCAGAGTCAGACCAAGCCGCAACGGCATTCATCACCCCATACGGCCCATTCTGCTTCAACAAGATGCCCTTCAGGCTCAAAAACACCGGCGCAACATATCAACACATGATTCAGACATGTCTGGCGAACTAGATCAGCAAAATAGTTGAAGCATACGTAGATGACGTGGTCGTCAAAACCAAACACGTCGATACTCTAGTAGACAACTTGAGGCTCACATTCGACAATCTCCGAGCATATGACATTAAGCTCAACCCAGAAAATGCATTTTCGGTGTACCAGCCGGAAAGCTCTTGGGCTTCATCGTATCCGGTAGAGGAATTGAAGCAAACCCAGCCAAGATCCGAGCTCTGTCACAATTGGATATCCCAAAAGACCTCAAACAAATACAAAAATTGACTGGATGCGTGGCGGCTCTAAGCCGCTTTATCTCCCTCTTAGGAGAAAAGGCATTAGCCCTTTATCGCCTCCTGTGACGCACCGAACACTTCAAGTGGACGGCTGCCGCTACGGCCGGACTCGACGAAATCAAAGCCATATTGGCAACAAATCCTGTCCTGGCCGCGCCCAACATGGGTGAACCAATGCTATTATACATTGCGGCAACCCATCAAGTTGTAAGCGCGGTGCTCGTTGTCGAACGAGAAACGGATGGACACAAGTTCCCTCTCCAAAAACCAGTTTACTACGTGTCCACTGTCCTAACCCCATGCAAGTCACGGTACCCACATTATCAAAAGATAGCATACGCAATGTTCATGGCATCCCGGAAGCTGCGACACAATTTCCAAGAGTGTTTAATAACAGTAGCCTCCGAAGTACCTCTTAATGACATTATAAACAACCGCGACGCAGCAGGCCGGATTGCCAAATGGGCCATTGAGCTCCTCCCGTTCGACATAACTTACAAGCCACGGCGAGCCATTAAGTTGCAGGTTTTGGCTGACTTCATCGCCGAATGGACTGAAGCCGAGCTCCCTAAAGAGTACAGCGCATATTCCAACTTGATCATGCACTTCGACGGCTCCAAAATGTTGGCTGGCCTGGGGGCTAGCGTCGTTTGACGTCCCCAACCGGAGATACAGTCCAATACGTACTTCAGATAATGTACACGGACTCCAACAATGCGGCCGAATACGCGGCCCTTCTACACGGTCTCCGGATGGTAGTCTCCATGGGCATTCAGCACCTAGAGGTCCGCGGGGATTCAAACCTCGCGATATCCCAAATAAATGGAGACTTTGATGCCAAAGATCCGAAAATGGCAGCTTATCGCAACGCCGTCTCAAAGATGTCAGCCCGGTTCGAGGGGCTCGAATTTCACCACATAGCCCGGTAGAATAACCAGGAAGCAGATGTGTTGGCACGCATTGGCGCAAAGCACGATGCCGTCCCTCCCAACATCTTCCTAGAGAGGCTGTTCAAGCCATCTGTATCATGGGAGGGAGAGTCCAGAAACAATAGCCCGGACACAACCACACTGCCCCTCACCAAACATTCTGACACGGTTGGTGGCTCCGCCAACGAAACAACACCGTCAGCCCACACAATAATGGCAGTCATTGCCCCGTGGACAGAACCATTTCTAGCCTACCTAACTAGGAAGGAACTTCCCGAGGACCAAAACGAGGCCCGCTGCATAGTGCGGCGATCTAAAGCTTATAAAGTCCACGAGGGAGAGCTTTATAAGAAAAGCACAACCGGAGTCCTTCAAAGGTGTATCTCCGAACAGGAAGGGCGAAACATTCTGGCTAAAATTCACGCCGGACTCGGCGGGCACCACGCCGCAGCCTGGGCCCTTGTAAGCAAGGCCTTCGGTACCGGATTTTATTGGCCAACGGCCCGGGCAGACGCTTAGGACTTAGTGCAGCGATGCGTGGGTTGCCAATTATTCGCTAACCAAAGCCACATGCCGCCTACCGCCCTACAAACCATACACATTACCTGGCCTTTTGCGGTCTGGGGGCTTGACATGGTTGGACCCCTTAAAGGAGGAACCCACAAGCAAAAATATGTACTGGTCATGGTGGACAAATTCACGAAATGGATAGAGGCCAAGCCTGTAAAGGCGGCCGAATCCGGACCGGTGATAGACTTCATATCCGGGGTCGTACACCGTTACGGCGTCCCCCACAGCATCATAACTGACAACGGCACAAACTTCACGGGTGACGAAGTTAAACTCTGGTGCAAAAACATGGGCATTAATCTCGACTACGCTTCAGTCTATCACCGTCAAACCAACGGTCAAGTCGAGCGAGCCAACGGTCTCATTATGAGCGGCATCAAACCTAGATTAGTGCAATCCCTCAAGGAATCTAACACGCACTGGGTAGAGGAGCTTGACTCCGTACTCTGGGGGCTGCGGACCACGCCGAATCACACTACCGGATTCACACCATTTTTTATGGTATACGGTGCAGAGGCAGTCCTGCCCTGCGACATAATTCATGACTGACCTCGCGTGCGCATGTACGAAGAAAGAGAAGCCGAGCTTGATTGGCAGGACAGCTTGGACGCATTGGAGGAGGAGCACGACGTGGCAAAAGCCCGTTCCGCATTCTATCAATAGCAGGCTCGAAGATGTCAAAGCAGAGAAGTACGGGCCAAAACTTATAACGTTGGCGAACTAGTTCTACGCCTGTGGACAAGAAAAAGGACAAACTAAATCCCAAATGGGAGGGTCCCTGCATAATAGACCAAGTCCTGACTGGTGGAGCGTACCGTCTCCGAAACGCATCGGACAACCGACTTGAGCCAAACCCTTGGAACGCAGCGCGCCTACAAAGATTCTATGCCTAGCCGGACTCCGTGTTCGTCTCCTTCCTCTGTCCCTTTTTTTATTTTTATTTTTCACATTAGCTGTCTGTCATTTCTCTCCTTCTCTCTACCTTTTTTCTCCCAAGCCCTCAGGGGCTTGCCTGTGCATTGTTCGCACATACTTGACGCGCCACTCGCGCTCATCATACCTGTGGGCTTCCTTATCAGAAGTTTATATAAACGGGCCTCATGCCCAAAACATGTGTGACACTTCCGCATGAACCTTTTATACACCATTATATGCATCGATATGACTTAAGTTTTGGCCAAGCTGGGTTGCCTGGCTCCTGTGCTTACCCCTACATTCCCATTTGTTCGGCTAGATGGTAAAGGGAGCACCTCTGCAATTGTTATTGCCTGGTCAGCCGGATGTGTACCTCAGACTGGGTGAAGCCGAAAGCTAGCATTCTTAAGGGAATATTCGGTCGATGAACTAAAAGATGATTTTTTTTGTTTATTTATCTGCCCCCACATGCTTTTCTGCTTTTTTCTCGCAGTTCGGACATGCACTTTAGGGCATGCCTCCCAGGGAAAGGAACCCCTAACGGAACTATTCTCCCTGGAAGATGTTTCTTACTAGTTGGGCACTTGTCTGCTAAAGCACTTATGACCCCTACGCGTGGTCTCCATGCATTCCTCGGTTCTTATATAACCGAGAAGGTATTCGGACACACTCTGGACTATCGGGACCAGAGGTTGAAGCGAAAAGGTCCGCAATGACAAACGATCTACAATCGGCTAGAAGGCATTTTACATGTCATTTTAAAATTACAGAGTCAATCTGACTCGGTATATTCTTCTTCAATACCATCCAACAGGCGGTCTAATTTACAGTCCTGTTGAGAATACTTTGCAGCCAGCTCTACCTTGCCATATACTAAGCTGACACGGATCTCCTTTCTGTCAGGACCCATAGGGCCGACCTCGGCCATGTGGTTCGGGTCAGCCTTCGTGTACCGAGTCTTCACCATGGCCCAGGCCTCCCTGGCACCTTGATGGCAGGCCGATATCTTCCACAACCGTAAGCGCTGTCGCACTTCTTCCAGCTTCTTTGAAAGCTCCCCAAGGCCTTCTGGCATGGAGAGGGATGGCCACATAGCCTGGACGATGCCCTCCATTGCCTGCCGAACTCGTTCGTGCAGTTGCAACACCTCGGGAAGAAGGTCCCCCATTGAACTGGGCATTTCCTCCGCAGGACGACCTGTCAGCAGACCTACAGACATAGCTGTGTTACTCGACTTCCTCGCTGAATTCTTTTTTCGAAGATTTGTTCAAGCACTTACTAAAAATACCGCGTCGAAGTCGCCGATTCTCCTTTACGGAAGCAGACAGCTGAATTCGAACATCCTTTAGTTCCTCGCCCAGCTGGGTATTGGCGTCTTGAAGTTTGTTCTTCTATTGCCTCACCCTCGTCAGGATGCTCTCGCCAGCCTTTAGTTGGCGTAGGAGTTGTTTCTTGTCCGGATTTACTCCGGCCACATCTTCACTATTATCGTCAGAGTTGCACACATGCCGCACTTCACAACGGAATTATTTTCCGAAGCATATATTACCTGAGGGTGTCCCCTTGGCATTATCTGAAGCGGCCAGTGCGGCCTCGAGTTGGGCCTTGCACTCTTCAAGCTCCTGGGACCGTTGCGTGTTCTTCTTTGTAAGACCCTGCATAGCATATGATCCTTAAAATAGTTATCTTAACTGTTTCAAGTCTCGTGGGCTACTGACATATATAACCTTTAATTTTACTGACCTGTATGTCTTTTACATACTGCTCTGTGGCTCTGGCTAAACCATTTTGAGCGGCACGGAGGTACGCATCTCCTGTATTAAAGGCGTCCAACGCCTCTGGGGAAAAACATGCGTCACGAAGAACAGTCCGGCGACGCCTGTGGTTCTAGGTGGCAGATAGCCCATCTGCGTCCTCTTTCGGAGGAACACCCGAGGCATGCCCCATGTCCGGCTCCGCTTCCGGACCCGTCCTTGAACACTGGCCGGTGGATATAGTCCAGCGGGCTCTCTTCTTTCTAAGAAGAGCATGAGCGTTAGTATGACTTGAGGGCATAAACCCTAGGCGTTAAATTCGCACGCCGTACCGTTGCGCCGGAATCTCGATCCGGTCCGCACTTCTTTTTGGCCCGCCTGGCTTCAGCGGCCCTTGTTGGTTGCTCACCGCGGGCTCGGCCTTCCGCCTCGAGGATTTACCCTATGAAACGAAACACTATTAGTTCAAACCATGGATGGATCTCCTTGAAAGTACTGGGATTTCGGTCTTGGTTACCTTTGAGGCTGGAAGTAGTTCGGGATAGTCGGCCGTAATGGCCACTAAGGTGTTTTCCTTACTTAGCTGATAAAACACCCCATCAATTAACTCCACACATAAGTCCGGGTCCTCTTGGGAGTCCAGATCGAGGGACCGTTCCGGGTCCTCGGGTTGTGGAGGGGGGTTGTTTATCTCCTTCACAGTCTGGCGCAGCTCCTGCTTTAACATTGTTAGACTAAGTACTCAATTATGGGAATTTCGAAAGCGGGTAGGCAAGTGAAAATGTTCGCCCACCCAGCTTGGAGGACTGTACATGGAGAATCCGCCCCGTGGGTTGACTCGGAGGAATTCCTCTTCTTCTCCCTTGTACAAAGCGGATAAGATCTTCGTTAGAGTGGCAGCCAAATCCAGCCCCTTGCGACCGCACCGGGTGGCGTTGTCCTCCTCGTTGAAATCCCACATGGGGTGGCCTCTGTACTAAAGCGGCTGCACCCCCCTCATAATGCATATGGCCATGACCTCGATCATGGTCAATCCGGAATGAGCCAGCAATCTTATCCGGCTCATCAGGTAAAGGACGTCCCTATCAGCTTCCCTTTGAGGGTTTCATGGGCGCCAGCTCAGGCGTTTCTTCAACGGAGCATTATTAAACTCAGGAAGGCCGATCCGAACAGGGTCCGGCAGGGGGACGTCGTCCATATAAAACCATTTCGAAGGCCAGTCCTCGGACGCCTTCTTTGGGGTACCGGATAGATATCCGGTCCCGGCGATGCACCCTAGTTCGGCTCCGCCCACTTGATAAATAGACCCCTCCTGAGAATGGGGCACGAGGCAGAACAACCTCTTCCACAGCGCGAAATGGGCCTCAACACCCAAAAACAGCTCGTAGAGGGCCACGAAACCCGCAATATGCAGAATGGAGGCAGGCGTGAGGTTGTGTAGCTGGAGGCTGTAGAACTCCAGCAACCCTCGGAGAAACGGATGAATTGGAAATATGAGTCCTCTTATTAAATAGGGGACTAGGCATACCCACTCTCCTTGAGAGGGATTGGGGACGCTCTCCGCCTGCTCTCCGCCGCTATATGTGGCAATCTCGGCTCGAACTGGGACCATATATGCTAGGGGGAGGAGCCCCTTGGACTGAAGCACTACTAGCTTGCTATGCGGGACGGAACACCGCTCCCAATCCCCAGGCCGAGGGCTAGAGAGGCGAGAGGAGGAGCTACTCCGACCGGCCATGGTGGAATGGATCTCTGTCGAAAGCGCTCTGATGGATACTCGCGGAGGAAAGGTGGTGTGAATTGGAACTAAATCCCCATCTCTTTTATGGGCGGCTCATTAACGCAACTGGGGGGTAAATGAAAAAAAACCCTGGCTTTTCACATTCGTTCGACACGTGGAAGATGGTCATTATGGGGCACAAAAGCCAAGGAGAGCAGCACGCACTAGAAGCCGGAAACTATTCTACAGGTACAGGGAATTTGGAGAAGAACCAGCCTTGCAATGCCGAAGACAAACTTGCGCGCCGGACTTATCGTCATTGAAGCCTGGTTTGGGGGCTCCTGAGGGAGTCCTGGATTAGGGGGTGTCCGGATGGCCGGACTATGACCTTTGGCCGGACTCCCGAACTATGAAGATACAAGATTGAAGACTTCGTCCCGTGTCCGGATGGGACTTTCCTTGGCGTGGAAGGCAAGCTTGGCGATTCGATATGAAGATCTCCTCGCATTGTAACCGACTCTGTGTAACCCTAGCCCTCTCCAGTGTCTATATAAACCGAAGAGTTTTAGTCCGTAGGACGAACAACAATCATACCATAGGCTAGCTTCTAGGGTTTAGCCTCTCTGATCTTGTGGTAGATCCACTCTTGTACTACCCATATCATCAATATTAATCAAGCAGGAGTAGGGTTTTACCTCCATCGAGAGGGCCCGAACCTGGGTAAAAACATCGTTTCCCTTGTCTCCTGTTACCATCCGCCTAGACGCTCAGTTCGGGACCCCCTACCCGATATTAGACGGTTTTGACACCAACAATACCAAACGCAAGTTTAAACGCCTCCACGAGGCACGGTGCATGTTGCAGGACTTGAAACAGGAAAGGAGGCGCGACAAGATCACCCTTGGGCAGACTGTACTCCTGAAGCTGCCGAACCAGCAGTACCTACCTTGGGTGCAGTAGCGAAGGCGCGGAACTTTGCCAGCAGGGCTTCTGCTTGGCCCTTCACGGCTTCTGCAGCAGCAGCGGAGCACTCGGCATCCATAGGCTCCAGCAGCTCGTCGAGGTTGGCACCAGGGTCGTGAACGTAGACGTGGCTGAGGACCCGAGTCAGCGCTGCAAAAGAAAGGACGCGAGCTTCAGCCTCGGCCATGGGGCCGACGCTGGTCACGACTTCCTCAAGTGTTTCGACCAAGAAGGGAAGCAGCTTGGATGGGCCTTCCTTGGCCCCGGCCAGCGGCTTCTCCAGGCCATCATCGTAGAGCGACTTCAGCGCCTTGCAAGATCTCTCCTCAAGATTCGCAAAGGCCACACAATCCTCGACCAGAACCTTGACCTTGGTGTCTAGCTCGGTCCTCTCCCCCTTCAGCTTCTGCTCCTGCATCTTCAGTCAACTGCGATCAGCGGACAGCTCGGCATCGCGGTACCCGATGGCAGCGTCCCGAGCCTTCATCTCTTCCTCTTTTGCTTGGCAGTCGCGAGCCTCTTTGGCGAGCTAGTCGTGCAAACCCCGTAGCTTGTCCTCCAGCGCCTTGCAACGGTCCTGGGCGACCGAGGCATCCTTCAGCGCCGCATCACGGGCGGCTGTAGTCTGGGTGGCGACTTGCTTCTCCTCCTCAGAAGCTGCCACAGCCCGGCTCAACGCTGCTCGGACGGAGGTGTCGGAGTGAACCCAGCCAGAGATCAGCTCCAGGCGCCCGGCCACCAGGCGGGGGTTGGCACCCTAGAGGTCTTCTTGCAGCTGGCCCAGCTCAGCAGCGGCACGGTCCAAGACGGCGGAGGAGGTAGAGGAGTCAGGAACCAGTGGAGCATGAGGAGAAGATGGCAGCGTGATCATGGCTTGGGAGACTGGGAGCTCCTAAGTCTTGGCAACCTCAGCGACAGCATCAAGCGCCGGCACCTCCAGAGTTAGCGGGGCCACGGGGGCTGGCACCCCGCCAGGGTGCTCCTCCTGGCCTCACGAGTACGACCGGGAAGGGGAGCTGCGAGCTCCACTGCCTCCCCTTCCCACAGACGAAGGCGCGGCCACAACGGATGAGCTTGCCCCAAGCGGAGCCACCGTGTCCCCCTTCAGCTTCTTCGCCGCAGGCGGCAGCCTACCCAAGTGACGGAGAACGTCGAGCCTCGGCAGCAAAAGCGAGAACAAGGCCGGGTTCGAGCACTTAGTGGTCAATCGCGGTGTGTTCTGGCGGTCTCCTACCGAGCTTAAAGCCCGTGAGCCTCTTGGTCCGGGCCGCAGCCCCGAGAGGTCCAGAGGCAGAAGAGGGTGCACCAAAGGGGCTGGATCTAGCTTTGAGCAGTGTCGAGGCCGGGGTAGCCCCTCGGGAGATTAGCCCCGGCCTGTCCTTCTTCGAGATCACGGGCGGGTCCTCTCCCCTAGTGTCGGCCTCGTCGTCGTCCGGCAGGGTGCGGAGGATGTTGGCCCGGCGCCAGGGGGAAGTCTCCCCCATCCCCTTAGTGGTCGCCTCCGACTCGCACTACTCTTCTTGTTCATCTTCCTGCCCTCCTCCGTGGAAATCATCAGAAGACAATTCCACTGGCGCCGCCGCCTCCTGGCCCTCAGGAGGAACCTCCGGCACGAGACCGCTCCCATCAAAGGTGGGCATGGTGTCCACCACTTGTTGCCAGTTGTCGCGGCGGAACAAGGGGACAGGAGCGCCCTCCAGACCTTCCACGTTCTCTCCAACCAGGAAGCGGAGAGCTGCGCCCAAATCCTCATCAGCCAGGGCCTCCGAGTTTAGGTGGAGATCCTCGTCCGCTCCTCCAAGCTTCCATAACAGGCGCGAGTGCGCCTGAAGTGTAGCCACCCGCTGTGCCAGGAACTCCCTTAGGAGCGTGGCCCTGGTCAGCTTCACAGGCTTCATGTTGCCCGGCCTCAGGTCGGCGTTCATCTTCTTCAGCACCAGCTTCGCCCAGCGGTCGTCAAGCTTCGCATGAGACCACGCCTCATCGGCCTGGGCTGCTCGATGGGAAACACCAACCGAGAGTGGATGCATCCGGCATCCAGCATGACCCACTTGCTCCAGAAGCCATCGACCCTCTTCTCGATCTTCGAAATCTCGTTGGCCTTGGAGTACGTGACAAAACCAGCACACGCCGAAGCATGGCCGCTAGTGATTCCAAGGGAGAAGAAGTGGCGCATCAAGGACACAGAAGGCATCACCCCAACGTGCACCTCGCATTAGTAGGCGAAAATCGACAGAAGGAGAACGGAGTTGGGATGGAGATGAAGGGCCTGTAACCTGTAATGGCAGAGGACAACCTATAAGAACTCGGAGAAGGGAGGCACCAGGCCGGCGATGACGGTGCTCATGAAGGAGGGGCAAAAGGTGCTCCCCTTAGCCTTCGGTGTGGCGGAACTGAGTCGGAGTACAGTCTCCCCCATCTCGTTGCCTTGCGCCGCCACCATCAGGCGCATAGAGGCGAGATTCTTCTCCGTCATGTTGGGGGGATCCAGAGCCGACAAGTACCAAGATGGTGGAGCTGAAGAGGAAGGATGAGGCGGATCTGGAGATTTTTGAAGCAAGAAAGCATGAGCAAGGAAGGGGATCTCGAGCAAGGAGAATGAAAGCAATGAAGGTAAGCCTAACCCAGGCCAACCTTTTGTCAGTCGGGCAGTTGCCGAGGTAGCATGGGGAAGTGGAGACGCCCACGTCCAATCAACCGCCATGCGGCGACCAAGGCTGCAGGCTATTGGGGCCCACGACGCTCCACACTTCCCCTTTGGCTTCGCTGCTAAGCCAAGTCCGAGCGCTCCTTGGGCCCGAGAGCTGCTGTCGGTGTTCTGGGACCGGGGGTCCCCAGGCTTGCCAGCCTGCGGCCTACAGCATTACTCAAGCAGTGCCCCAGTACGGCCCATCTACATTGTCGGTGTTCTAGGAACGGGGGTACCCATACTTGCCTGCCTGCGGCCTGCGGCGTGGCCCAAGGAGTGGCCCACTGCGGCCCATCTTCATCAACACATGCTCAAGACACTCGCGAGGGGCCAAGCCTCACGGGGCGGACGACAGGAGGCTTCCTCGGGCATGGCCTCGTCAGCCTGGCTCGTGCGGAGGCAGAGAGATCGAGGCGGGGTACCTCACGAGGTGCCCATGACGCAAGCCATGACGACCAAGGCCAGGAGGGCGCCAGGTGGGTGCCGGCCTGCGCAGAGTCCTTATTTCCTCTTTGGTGCAAAGGGGGCAAGCGCAGGCAAGGGTATCAAGCAAAGCCAACCATTTCGGTGCAACAAGACCAAGACCAGCAGAACGGCAGAATGGAGGTCATCGTGGAGCCCAAGCCGGCGTCATCGTCAGGGTCTTTGGTAGGCGAGGACCAACTTTAGTTAGGATAAGTGTACTAGATGTTCCCCTTCAAAATGGCCAATTGTTGGCGCTCTTCCCGCTCAATATTTGGGAAGAGGCCCGGGGCCTTCGCCTATAAATAGGACTAGCCACCCACAGGGTAGAGGCATCGAAAGAACAAGGATAGAAAGACAGAGAGAGAGAGAGGCGACTGAACTCCCCCTAGCAGTTCATCGCACCAGCCAAGAACAGACCCTCGCGAGGCTGTTCTTCCATTGTACTGTTCCTCATCAGCCCCTGAGGCAATCCACACAACACAAACTGGAGTAGGGTATTACACCACAATGGTGGCCTGAACCAGTATAAATCTCGTGTCCCTTGTGTTGTTCTTCGTGTAGTTTTAGATCCTGGCAAGGCGGTGAGACATGGGTAGGCAGGAGGTGTGATCTCCGCGTGCACCCCAGTGTTCGAACCTTAAGGGTCTGCCGAAACCCGAAATCCAACATTTTGCGCGCCAGGTAGGGGTGCGCCGGAATCCGCCTTCCGTCGCCTCGTGTTTCGCTGTCCGTCGCATCATCATCATCATGTCCGGCGACCCAACGGGCAATCCCGATCCTTTGGCGGCCTGGCCTGCCCACGCAGAGCCGCTTGCCCAGGACGACCTCAACCCTGTGCCCCAGGCAGCCCACGGTCTGCAGGGTGCTGCGGGCCGCGGGCGACGCGGCCAGACGGCGCCAGCCCTCACGCCGCGGCAGGTGCGGTCGGTAGCAAGGGCCTCAAGCCATGCCGCGGCCACGGCGCCGTACTCCCGGCGGGAGAAGGCAAACTCAAGGGCCGCACTCACTATGGCCCGAGAGCTACGACGTGCTTCTGGAGCGGGTGGTGGAGCTCCTGAGCTCCGCCGCCTCGGGGGCTCACCCCTTCGACGCCCAGCCACCGCCTCAGGCCCAAGGTGGACCGCGTGGAGGCCCCACGCACGCCCGCACAGCTCCGAGCGGATTCCAGGGCCGCTCCAATGCCAACCTGGCTGTCGGCGCCTGGCTGCCAATACTGCCGCGTCCGCCTCCGACCAACGAAGGGGGATCCACTACAATCCATGGACCCCGCGGGCCGCCGTGCTACCACTCCCAGGTGGGCACCTCGAGCGAGGCTGCATGGCACATGGGGCACTACAGGGAGGTGTTCGGGGCGGCGGCCCCAGAAGCGTATGTGCCCCACATGGTGGATCAAGGCCACACGCAGGAGGAAGACCATGGCTCATTCCTTCGCCCAGGCTGGGGGGAAGAGACACGCGAAGCCGAACTCTTTCAGGAGCCAAGGGAAGGCCTCGCCGACCGCGCTGGAGGCAGCGACTATCGGGTACCACTAATCCCTTAGGAACAAGCATATGCTAACCATGGATCGCGGGAGGTACAGGTCGTCGCGCCGGATGGCCGCCCCAATCCAGTAGCTTCCTACCCCTCAAGAGGAGGGCACCGGGGGCTGCAAGAGGGGGGCCGAGATCCGGCCTCGCCCCCGCGGCGCTCGGAGCTAGGCGTCCTCAGGAGGTAGGCCCTCTGCCAGGGAGGTGCCTCACGGCCTACCCCCGACAGAGGACCCGTGGTCGTCGGGGGAACCGCTGGCGACCGCTCTATCCCATCGGTGGCGTCCTCGGTCTCCGGTCGTCATCGATGGCGATAGAGTGTGGCGCAAGGCGGGGCCCTTGTCTGGCGATATGAAGGAAGGCCAGTACATGTGAAGAAGGCCCAGTGCTTGTGAAGCTCGCCGCCCCGTGACACTCTCACGTAATAATGAGTGGGGTTGTACATGCCCCAGAGTCTCCGGAGAGCCACCCTCGGGCCTCGAGGGCTCCCGCCCACGCCCAGTGGCAGCACTTAGCTCCGCGCTGGTGAGAAGACGTCGAAGACTAGACTAGGTGCCGGACGCGGCCTTTCTGCTTTTTTGCCTTCCCTTTGGTTGTCGTTTTCCCCCCGTTCGGATTTAAGTTGGATTTGAGCGTGAGACTTGCGTGTGTTCGGGGAAGGGGTGTTTAGTCTCATTCGAGCAATCTCTCGTGTTCTGGTCACCACTTTGCATCCATCCGGCCTCATCCGCCTCCCCTCGTGAGCCCCTCGCGAGCCGGGCCAGGCCCAGCATGCGCGTAGCCCAGACTGCCATCGCCACGCCCTCTCAGGAGGTTCTCCTTGCAGGTTCAACCGGCTCGTTCAGGAGACACTCAGGACATCACAGCTCTCCGCAGGCTAGCTCAGGGCCCACGCGGGTCGAAGGTAAACAAGCCAGTCGGCTCGCCATGAACCAGCCACCTGGCGTAGGCACATGGGTGATATCATGACTACAAACACGCTAACTCAAGTTTCTACACGAGGGGCTCCCCCTCCCAAAATTATCTTACAACCTTCCCGGCCAAGCCCGAACTCTCTCTGCGGAGGGCAAAAGCAGGAACAGCACGCGGTCAATCGGATAAATCCCCCAATGCATCCTCGGGGGCACCTCCGGAGTCACCACTGGCGTAGCTAGCCTCGCCGTCGCCTTCTACGCCGCCGCCACCAGCACCTGGGCCATTCACCACTCCGCCCTCATCATCAGCTACGACCACACCTCGTCATCAGCGGTGAAGGCCCTATCAAGGGCGTCCAAGTTGTCTTCCACCCAGCGCGCCAGATTGTCCCGGATTGCCAGGGGTACCGGTGCGATGGCGGCATCAAAGTCGAAGTGGGGGCCCATGTTCTGAAGATGACTGAAGATGCGGGAAAAAGCACGCCCAAGTAGGGCACGACTCCTCTCCTCCACCAACCTGTCGGCTCTTCCCGAACGAGTCTCTAGCTGCGTCACCACGTTAGTGAAGAACTGAAGGTTACCAGCATAGTTAACCACACGAGGCTCCCCAACGTCTGCCTCGCAGATGAAGCCCAAGGCCGTGTTAGCTCTTTCCCGGAGCTCGCGGAGCTTGGGGCTGTGCATGTGTTCCAGGGTCTGCAACTGGCGTATCTCGTCCTTGTTCCGCCGCGCAACAGCCTCACCCGCGTCCACCCTTTGATGGAGAAGAAGCACCTCAGCGCGGGAGGGAGCCAGTTCCGCCTGTGCCGCGCCAAGGGCGGCCCCGACAGCGTCCGCACGCCGCGTCACTTCATCCAGCTTGGCCTTCAGGGCAGCGGTCCTGCCCTCTGCTTCAACCTTAACCAACTCCAGCCTCTCCTCGAACTCACACTCGAGGTTCAAGCGAGCCGCCGCCACCCAGTGATCAACCTCTTCTGAGGCTCGGGCCTCCCTTGCGGCAACATCATCCTCCACCTGTGCCACCAGGCGATCCCTCGTCTCCAATCGCTCGAGGTCCAGGGTGCGCTCTGTGGCCTCCAGCGTCAGTGCCTCCTCATGTTTCTGAAGCTCCGCCCGATCGACCGGGCCCCCCTTCATCGACCCAAGGGTCACCTCGCATAACTCCACCTGTTGCTCCAGAGAGCTACTCCAGGCCCGGAGCTCCCACGCCTGCTCTTCCGCGACCCTGCGCTGCTGGTCAGCCTCCTAAGCCTCCAAGATGGCCCGGGAGAAGGCCTCCCGAGAAGCTTCCAGTGACACCTCGGCCTTCTCATTGTTGAGGTCACACTGGTGGCGCGCAAGGGCAATAGCCACCTTCAGCTTGCGCCTCTCCTCGGCTAGGCAGAGGCCCTCGGCCTCAAGGCGTGTGTCCTTGTCAGCGAGCTCTACACCAAGCTGGCTCACTGCATCCGCTGCCCTCTGGAGGAACCCTTGGCGGAGGGCGTGGCACTCCCGAGCGCGCTCGAGGAAGTCTTCCGCATCACCTTCCGCCTCAGGTGCGCAAGGAGGGCCACGGACCAGCGCTCCCCCTCTGGGCAGGGGGCTGGGGGCTGGCACCCTCACAATGGCCGGATGCGCCTCACCAGAAGCCTGGCCCAGAGCCAGTTTGTCCTCCAAAGAAGAATGCAAGGCCGGCCCTAGCCAGTCGCCGTCCACAACCAATCAAAGATCCCAGGGAAGGCTGGCTATGCCCTGGGAGGGCTCGCGAAGGATGGTTGCGAGGTACGTAGAATCAGGACGCATCATAGGATGGCCCACCTCTCCAACCGGCCTCTCCACAAGGGCAGTGCAGGAGCTCGGGGCACTTGGGGCAGGTGGAGAGGGCGAGGCCTGGAGGGATGGCTCCTCAGCTATCTCCGTGAACTCAGCAGGAAGGGCCCTGCAGGGTAATGATCAGCTGAAGCAGCAGGAAAGTAAGGAGCAGAGAAAAGGAAAGGCTTACTCATCAGTGGCGAAGTACTTCCTACACTTCAATAGGTGGTAAGGGTAATCATCACCCAAGGGCTCCCTTCTCTTTCGGAGAGCCTCGAAGTCCACGCGGAAGCGGCCCAGGAGCTCTGCGCAAGGGTCAACCTGCGACGAGGAAGAAGCGCCAATGTCACCGGCATCGGGGGCATCGCCCTGGCACACGCCGCCGGACGCCGCACCATGAAGGGTGGCCGGGGCCTCAGGGGCCCCCGCCACAGGAACCGCGGGCCGCGGCTCGGTACCTTCAGCCGCCATAGGGCGGGTCTCAGGAGCTGCCGCCTCAGGGGTACCGCGTGGCGTCATCGTCCCGACGGTGGCCCCCTCAGCCCCCGACGCCCTTTGCCTCCCAGCTCCACCACTCGAGGAAGGACCATCATGGGCAACCGGAAGGGCAACCACCACAACTGGGTTCTCGCGAGGTCCCCTAAGGCCTGCAGGGCGCAGCCCCCATTCATCAAAGCTGGGCACCTGCTTCACAAAATCAGGCCTGCTTGAGCAAAGGTACAGCAGGGCGCCCCCATGCCGGATACTGCCAGGGGAAGGGTCCCCAGTCAGGATCATGAGAACCTTCCTCGGCACTTCAGGCATCAGATCTTCCTCTTGGAGCCTCGTGCGGTCTTCGCCCCCCCCCCCCCCCCCGAAGGCCCACATCCATTGGGAATGACGCTGGAGAGGGGCAATGCGGCACAGGAGGAACTCAGGTTCGCAAAGCGATGCCAGACGAAGACGAGCCGGGAGCTCGTGAGCGTCTCCTGGCCCCAGCCAGAATTGGGGATAGCGGGCAAGGTGGGCTTCGAGAGCAGGGGGCTAGGTACTCCGACATCCACGTACAACCACCGCTCTTGGAACCCAGTCGCAGGCGGAGAAAGGATAAAAATAATTCCCGAAGCTGTTGTTTCTGGTGCGGCAAGGAAACTCACGCACCCCGAGCATTGGGTGGGGTCGCTGAGGCGGAAAGAGAAGAAGTGGCGCAGCAAGGCAACCGAAGGAGGGATGCCCATCATCGCCTCACAAACAAAAGTGAAAACGACAAGAACAGTAATGGATTAGGGACCCAAATGCATCATGTGGATCTGGTAATGGGAAAGTACGACGTTGATGAAATCAGAAAAGGGGGGAACCAGTCCCGTCCACAGGGCGTCGGCGAAGTACCTGACCTCGGTGGCTATTCTGTCAATAGAGAAGTGAGACGCGGGCTAGACCATCGTCCTCCCGCACTCGTTGAAGATGGTGGCGAGAGCAGAGCTGACCTTGTCCAAGCCTTTCCGGTTGAGTATGATCGACCGGTCGACAGCAGGGGCCGTCGATGGCGACAGGCGGGGAGAGGGCACAGACTTTGGCCCTTTCCACTTCTTCGTCGGAGCCATGGCGACAGGACGGGGGAGGCTGCAAGATTGGATTGGAAGCGGAGGCTGGAGCTCGAGAGAAGGAAGAGCAGGAGGCGCGCGAGCAGCGAGAAGAGGGGAGACTGTGTGCTACCGCGGGTCGGCCTAGCTGGGCGCAAAATAAGGAGGCGTGGGGGAACAGGGACGCCCACGTCCAATCAACCACCACGCGGTGCCCAAGGCCGCAGGCTATTGGGGCCCGTGGCGCTTCGCACTTGCCTCTTCGCTTCTCTACTAAGCCAAGTCCAAGCGCGCCTTGGGCCCGAGGGCTACTATCGGCGTTCTGGGAACAGGGGTACCCAAACTTGCCTGCCTGCGGCCAGCGGCGTGGCTCAAGGAGTGGCCTAGTGCAGCCCATCTTCATCAACACATGCTCAAGACCCTCGCGAGGGGCCAAGCCTCGCGGGGCGGACGACAGGAGGCTTCCTCGGGCACGGCCTCATTAGGCTGCCTCGCGAGGAGGCGGAGAGATTGAGGCGGGTACCTCACGAGGTGGCCGTGACGCAAGCCATGAAGACCAAGGCTGGGCGGGCGCCAGGTGGGCGCCGACCTGCGCAGAGTCCTTGTTTCCTCTTTGGTGCAAAGGGAGCAAGCGCAGGCAAGGGTATCAAGCAAACGCAACCATTTCGGTGCAACAGGACCAAGACCAGCAGGACGGCAGAACGGAGGTCATCATGGAGCCCAAGCCGGCGTCATCGTCAGGGTCTTTGGCAGGCGAGGACCAACTTTAGTCAGGATAAGTGTACTAGATGTTCCCCTTCAAAATGGCCAATTGTTGGTGCCCTTCCCGCTCAATATTTGGGAAGAGGCCCGGGGCCTTTGCCTATAAATAGGACTAGCCACCCACAGGGTAGAGGCATCGAAGGAACAAGGATAGAAAGACAGAGAGAGAGAGAGAAAGGTGACTGAACTCCCCCTAGCAGTTCATCGCACCAGCCAAGAACAGACCCTTGCGAGGTTGTTCTTCCATTGTACTGTTCCTCATCAGCCCCTGAGGCAATCCACACACCACAAACTGGAGTAGGGTATTACACCACAATGGCTTGAACCAGTATAAATCTCGTGTCCCTTGTGTTGTTCTTCGTGTAGTTTTAGATCCTGGCGAGGCGGTGAGACATGGGTAGGCAGGAGGTGTGATCTCCGCGTGCACCCCAGTGTTCGAACCTTAAGGGTCTGCCGGAACCCGAAATCCGACATAGTTCAAGACCCTCGCGAGGGGCCCAGCCTCGCGGGGTGGACGACACAAGGCTTCCTTAGGGGCGGCCTCGCCTGGCAGGCTCGCGAGGAGGCAGAGAGATCAATGCAAGGAGTACCTCGCGAGGTTCTTGTGACGCAAGCCATGACGATCGAGACCAAGCGGGTGCCAGGCGGGCACCAGCCGGTGCAGTGTCCTCGTTTCCTCTTTGGTGCAAAGGAAGCAAGCACAGGTGCAGAGTACCGAGGCATCAAGCAAAGGTTTCCATATTTGTGCAACGAGACCAAGACCAGCAGGATGGCGGGACGGAGATCACCGTGGAGCCCAAGACGGCGTCATCACCAGTGCCTCTGGCAGTCGAAGACCAACTTTAGTTAGGATAGCTTGTACTAGCTGTCCACCTTCTAAATGGCCGTTGTTGGCTCCCTTCCCACTCAATATTTGGGAAGAGGACCAGGGCCTCTATATATAGAGAGATAGCCACCACAATAGAAGGGGCGATCGAATCCTTCTCTAGCACAACACCACACCAGCTCAAGAACACCCATCGCGAGGCTGCTCTTCCTCTGTACTGTTCATCATCAGCCCCAGAGGCAATCCACCACACCACACACTGGATTAGGGTATTACACCACTACGGTTGCCCAAACCAGTATAAACCTCGTGTCCCTTGTGTTGTTCATCGTGTAGCTTAGATTCACGGCGAGGTGTTGGGGCGTGGATCGGTAGGGAGTAGATCTTCGTGCGCACCCCAGAGTTCGAACCTTAAGGATTTTACCGGAACCCGATATCCAACAGATTCATAGGATAGAATGCTACAGGATTTTTTCCTATGTAATCATGTTTAATTGGCAATCTAGCATCGACTCCAACTTTTGTTTCACTTCCTTTATTCCTACGAAGAGAGTACTTGCTCTAAATGATGTGCCACTGCAAGAGCCGCCTATATTAAATAACCATGCTCTAAAAAGGTGGACCAGCTTTGGCTATAGTAGTACTCTACTAGGTTAGTAGGTGACCTTGCGCTTGGCTCTTCTCCTCTTTCGTAATTCGAAAAATAATGATGGTACTACAGTAGTACTTCTGTCAATCTGACACCAAATGAACTGATGCACGTCCACCGCTTGTAAGAAAAAGTTTCTCCTCGTGGTACGAGCCACCGTGCATGCGTTGGCGAGGGAGAAGGTATAGTAAGCAAGCTTCTCATCGAGTTGATCGGACACATCAAAGTTATTTAGTACTCTCTTCAAAAAGGGCCGACCATGTCCATGGCTACCATCCCGTGCTCTGTCATTGAGTACATACACTATTCACGTGCCATCGAGGAGAAAAAATATTGTGTAGTACTAGGTGCCATCGAAGTGCACGACTCACTTACGCACTACATATCTCCATTTTCTTGCATGACACGTCCACCTTGATGCTAGATGTCCCGCGTGTCAGCAAAAGGATGAAGAAAGCTCATGTCTTAAATGAAAGAGTGGAAGAACATAGATTCCCGACGATTGAGAAGGAGCAACAAACCTCGTGGTGGAGCGTCTTCACTCATAATATTTTTTACTATTCATCGATATAAAATCAACCAAATCTCTCCATGTTCCTATACCATTCTATAGTATGAGAATAACTTTGAACGTAAGCCATTGATTCACTCTATCCAATGGTCATAGTTGGAAAATCCAAAAATAACCAAGCATTGGATCAACTCTTTTAGCACCCAGATTGTTGCCTCCTGCCCACCTAGACCACCTAGATAACCGCTCATGTGTGATGACCATAGGAGCTATCCACTCAGATTGTATGTTAAAAAAAATAAAGGTCGATAACTAATGCGGCACCTGGGGCCAACGCGGCCATATCGAATTTTTCATGAGAAATTACACACCATGTCTCGTTGACATGTGGTCCCATTCCAACATGTCAGTGAGACGACAGCAAGTCCTTTTGTACAATTTCCGAACGGACGTTTATGTAGGCCGAGGCGCCTCTTCGTTTACCGTGGCAACCGTCCATCAACTCTTTGCCTTTACCTCTTGATTTGGAACTGCTATCGCACGCACTTCCTCCCTCCTCCATTTTCCTTCACCCTTCCTTCTGCCATTGTTCGATCATCTTCTCCTTGGAGGGAACAGTCCGAAAACGACCATGTTATTCTTTCCCCGATCTGAAAGATGACGTGGTGGAGGAACTCATTGATCGGTGCAACGTCATCACCTCGGCTAGCATGGCAAGTTCGTTCAAGACCATTCTCGACACAACTAATAACATCATTACTAGGAACCCAAGGGTCCAGGAGCGGTTTGATCTCTCATATCTTCTTCGCCGTGACCCTGCTGACCGGCGCACGGACGATAGAGGCCTCGCCTTATGCAAGTTGATGCCGCTTGATAATGATACCTGTGATGTTAAGATGCCATCACTTGAGGGTAAGGCTTGGCAGGCGCAAATGCAGATTGGGTTGTTTATATTGGGTCCAACTGCGAGTGGGAACTTGCGAATGTGTACACTCGTCACCGGGTTCCACTTCCAAAAATCTCAGACTGCCCAGAGGTTGAGCACACCGGTATTCTACGCACGTTCAAATACGATCATGGTGATTGTCATCCATGGAAGATAGCAATTTGTCGTGTTCCCAACCGCTCTTGGTATTACAGGAACTATGGAGTTGTTTCTATCCTCGACAAGCTTGTTGCCTTCCTTCATGGTTCGATTGGATGGATATTGCTCAAAAATCAGTTTCTATACAGGGATGTGTACCGTGATGCAGTTCAATGCGAGGGTCTTGTGTTTGCTGCCACCACTCGTGGCACTGTTTTTGCATGGGATCCTTATGCTTTCGGTACGTTTGTCTTCCACCATAATTATAATTGGCTAAACCACATGCAGGTGTGTTAGCTAGTTTCTCTTTACTAATTAACCTTCTTGTGTTTCCAAGGTCCTGTGAACATTCCACCACCTATACTTGAAAATTTATATAACCAAGGGGGAGATGACGATGATGATCATCATGAGCATGAAGACCCATATACTCAGTGGTGCCTGGCAACTTATTTCGATGGATCACCTCTTCTTATCTGTGTACAGGGCATTGTGGATGATACTAAGGAAGCAGGTGTTGTCTTGCACGGTCGCACTCTCCGGACCTATTCCAACATCCGTTGCAGGGTATTTGGGATGGATACTAGTGTGCTAGTGCCAACACCTTCTCACTGGTTCAGTATTGATAGTCTTGAAGGAAACTCGATCTTCCTTGGACAAAACCATGCAATGATGGTGAAAGGTCATCCAGCTGCTATTGACACAACATTACTACCATTTATGAGAAGCAATTGTATCTATACCTTGGACATTTGTCGGTGTTCTGGGAATGGTGGTCCCCAGACTTGCCTGCCTGCGGCCTGCGGCATGGCTCAAGCGGGGGCCCAGTGCAGTCCAGCTTCATCAGCTCAAGCTCAAGACCCTCGCGAGGGGCCAAGCCTCGCGGGGCGGATGACAGGAAGCTTCCTCAGGAGCAACCTCATCAGGCAGGCTCGCGAGGAGGCGGAGAGATCAAGGAAGGGCACCTCACGAGGAACCCGTGATGCAAGCCATGACGATCGAGACCAGGCGAGCGCTAGGCGGGTGCCGGCCTGCGTAGTGTCCTTATTTACCCTTCGGTGAAAGGGGGGCAAGCACAGGCCAAGGCATCAGGCAAAGGATACCGTTTCACTGCAACAAGACCAAGACCAGTAGAACGGCAGGATGGAAGCCATCATGGAGCTCAGGACGGCGTCACCGCCAGAGTCTTTGGCAGTCGAAGACCAACTTTAGTCTGGATAAGTGTACTAGACGTTCCCCTTCAAAATGGCCAATTGTTGGCGCCCTTCCCACTCATTATTTGGGAGGAGGCCCAGGGCCTCCCTCTATAAATAGGACTAGCCACCACAGTTGGTAGGGGATCTGATCCAGATTGCGCATACACTAGAGAGAGGCGACTGAACTCACCTAAGCAGTTCATCGCACCAGCTCAAGAACAGCCCCTCGCGAGGCTGTTCTCCCTTTGTACTGTTCATCGTCAGCCCCAGAGGCAATGCACCACACCACACACTGGAGTAGGGTATTACACCACAATGGTGGCCTAAACCAGTATAAATCTCGTGTCCCTTGTGTGTTCTTCTTTCTAGCCTAGATCCCTTGCGAGGCCTCGAGACACGAGTTGGTAGGGGAAAGAGGGTCTGCCGGAACCCGAAATCCCAGAGTTAGAACCTCAAGGGTCTGCCGGAACCCAAAATCCGATATTTGGCGCGCCAGGTAGGGTTGCGCCGGAATCTTTCTTCCGCTGGTCGCTTGTGATCTTCTGTCGCATCCATGGTTGACGCTTGCCGGGCTCGCACCGAGCGTCGGGCTGCCCTCGCCACCCGGGTCGCCCAGACAGTGCCTATCGGCGGACACCCCCGTCGTCCCCCATCGCATGCCGACAATGCCGCCACCGCCCCAGCGGGGAACGAGCAGCAGGCCTCGTCCCTGCATCCTTCGGTGCGGCGGGAAGGCCGCACCGCCACCCCGTCGCTGACTCCAGCCGGTTCGTCGTCCCACGCCCATCGCGCCCACACGGATGCGCACGCTGCGCTGCTCCTGGTGCGTGAGCTCC
Organism: Triticum aestivum; assembly: GCF_018294505.1. Classification (NCBI taxonomy): domain Eukaryota; kingdom Viridiplantae; phylum Streptophyta; class Magnoliopsida; order Poales; family Poaceae; genus Triticum; species Triticum aestivum. The sequence continues at coordinate 313,029,193 of NC_057801.1, forward strand.
TACACTACCGTCCCGTCAATGACATCTATGAGGACTGGCTCGCCCGCATCTCCGAGCTCGTCAACGCCGCAGGGGGCTCTCCTATGCCATCTCTCTCGCTGCCTCGCCCTCCATCCTGCGCAGGAGGCATGGATCAAGAGGTGTCTCTGCCACCTCCTCCCCAAGAAGGTGCCTTGGCTCCAAGGCGTGCGACCCCAGGACGAGACCTACCGCGTCAGGCGCCTGCACGACAAGAAAGGAGTTGCCAAGAAATCCCTTGCCCCCATGAAGGTGCCCGTGTGCTCCCAGCACTGGTGCACCATGACCGCATCCCTGCGCCACCACGTCAAGACCCCACGCTGCTCCAAGCGGCGGCGCGTTGGAATTTCCAGGAGCAAGCCCAGCACCAGCAGAGGGCTCCGGTGGCCACCGCGGGCTGCCGCGCCTTCAACCCCGGGCTATGCAGTGTCGCATGGCCAGGCAAGTTCAAGCCTAACCTGCCCCCTTGCTACGACAGCACTGCAGACCCCGCGGAGTTCCTAGAGCTCTACGAGCTGGGCATCGAAGCTGCGAACGGGGACGAAAAGGTCATGGTGAATTGGTTTCCCATGGTGCTCAAGGACGGTGCCTGCACCTGGCTCCTGAACCTGGCCCCTGGCACGATCTCCTCCTGGGACGAGATGCGCACTCGCTTCATCGCCAACTTCCAAGGCACTCGCGACCAGCCCCCGGCCATGAGTGACGTGCGCTTCATCTAGCAACAGCCAGGAGAGACCCTGTAGAACTACATCCAGCGCTTCAACAACGCTCGCCTCAAGATCCCCAGGGTGACCGAGGAAGCCATCATCTCAGCCTTCTATGATGGCGTGCGTGACATCAAGATGAAAGAGGAGCTAGCAATCCATGAAGACCTGTGCACATCCCTGGAGCTGTTCAACTTGGCGACCAAGTGCGCCAGGGCTGAGGAAGGGCGCCTCTCCCTCCTCAAGCTTCCGGCTGCCGATCTAGAAGAGAAGAAGCCCAAGGTCAAGGACGTGAAGCGTAAGGGAGCTGTTGTGCTCGCAGCAGAGCCAGACATCAAGCGAGGCAGGGATCAGCCCGAGTCATCCAAGGGCAGCCGGTACTACATGTACCACGACCTCCACACCCACAAGACCAACGAATGCCAAGAGCTCAGGGCCGTACGAGATGGGCGTATCGACCGACGCCCTGAGCGCAACGATAGGGGCTATGGCCGAGGAGGAGGAAGAGGTGGAGGACGATGGGAAGACAGTGGCCCTCACCAAGGATGGCGTGACCGACCTCGCGAGGACCGTTGGCAGGACCAGCCTCGCAAGGGCGGTTGAGGGATCAGCCTCGTGAGGATCGCCCGCACGGCAACGCAGGCCTCCCTCCTCTGCCACCACTGCCCAGGAGGAATGAAGACCAGCATCAGCACGAGGGGGTTGGGGGCTTCCACGAGCCACGCGCAATCGCTTGCATCCTGGGCAGCGCCCAGGCCCTAGCCTCATAGCGCATCTTCAAGTAGTTTGCTCGTGAGGTGAATGCAGTCCTCCCCGAGCTTGAGGCCACGTGCCCTCTCAGGTGGTCTGCGTGCGCTATTACGTTCAGCTCTACGGATCAGCTCAAGTGCGCAGCAACGGCCGGAGTCCTCCCAATGCTTTGTTCCCCAGTCATCAGCAATGTGCAAGTCACCAGGACCCTCATCTATGGTGGAGCAGGACTCAACATCATGTCCGTCGAGACATTCAACAATCTCCAAGTGCCATATGATCAGCTTCAACCGACCAAGCCTTTCTCAGGAGTCACTGATGGTTCCACGGTTCCATTAGGGCAGGTTCGCCTTTCAGTCACCTTTGGGCAGAGCAACAACTACCACACCGAGCTCATTGACTTCGACGTCGCCCACATTCGCCTGCCATACAATGCCATCCTCGGGTACCCATCCCTGGCCAAGTTCATGGCAGTGACTCACCATGGCTACAATGTCCTCAAGATGCCAGGAAGCGGAGGAGTCATCACAGTAACCTGTGAGGAAAGGGATGTAGTGTGCTCTCTTGACCGTTCCTTCCAAGCCGCGACAATCAAAGACCCAGATCATAGGAGCGGAAGGCTTCCCGAGGCGGTCCCTAAGAACAAGAAGGATTCGCCTTGCCCAAGCCATCAGGAGGCGGGTACTTCTGGAGGCGTTGCGCCAAGATTCGCGCCCGTTTGGGGGGTGCCACCCTCTGTCGCATAGGAAGGCGCGCCCGGCGCCCTCCTCAGGCAGGGCTCGTGGGCTCTTTCTTGGAGAGCCACCTACTTTGCCAAGGTCACGAGGGAGGCGCTCGGGCACCACTTGGAGGCGTGCTTCAAGGCGTGTTTCCCTCAGGAAGGTGTGCGGCAAGGAGGGCCAAACCCTTAGGAGTTCATCGCGACAAACACTTAGGAGCTACAGGAGTCAAGAGTCATGCGCGGCAGCCGCCGCCTACCCGCCGCAGCCCCCCATCCAGGTGAGGATGGCGGGCTGCGCGTCTGCATCGACGTGCCAGGGCTCAACTAAGCCGCGTCTCAGGAGAGCCTCTGGCCTTCGCGCGTGGAGTTTTGCGAGGGTCCACCTCACTGCTACGTTCGCATGCCTATCGGCCTGCCGAACGCGGTCGCCGCTCATCTGCGCCTGCTGAGGAGCATTCTGGAGGCTGAGGAGGTCAGGCATCGAGCGGTCCTGGCAGAGATGGAGATGGCCCTCGAAGATCCACCTGTGCCCCCAGAGCCTCCCGAGGCTCCAGGTCCCAAGATCTCATGAGGATTGGCTTCTTCACCATGCGTCGTCCGCTACTTCAGCATCCCTTCATCTGCAACGATATTAGGTGACATCTTTCAAAGTTCCATTTTCAGCTGGGAGCGCCCTCAGGGCTACATCATTCCCAGGTCGCGTGGGTCCATCCTTGCTGCATGTATCCGTTTTGTTCATGTTCTCTGCTTACCTTGTTGGGGGCGCCCCTCGGGCTACATTATCCCCAAGCCGCTCGGGCCTCACCCAGTGGTGTTTGCCTTTTCTGCATCTATCTAAATAGATTTGCTTCTTCATGCTTAACATGCTTGACCTAATCGCCTGCTCGATTGTCACCTAACTTTGGAGCCGCTCGCTCTGGCATGGCACTTGTGTATGGGTCCTTCCTTGCAACACTGATAAATGTGAGTGGCTGACCTCTAGCCTCGGCAGCCCCGCAAGGCGCCACCTCACCAGGCCCTCAGTGCCCCAATCACTCCCTCGGAGCGACCAAATGTTGGCTGGCAACTGTAGTGACAGACCTTGTTTCCCCTCGTGATTGGTATGCAGGATCCACTCCAGAAGAAATGCTGGGGATGTCGCGAGCTCTCTCTCCCTCTCTCTGGCATGATCCGCTCGCGTGTTGAAAGTGGGGTGCCTGAGCATCGCGACTCATGGGCCCTTACTAGCTCTCCAGCCCTCACCCCCGGGCCTTGACCCACGGCATCGCGACCTGTCATACCAGCGGCGGCTGAGCTCGCTCGAGGGCCGGGACCTGAGGACATAGAGCATGAAGGAAAGTGCGGGGGAAAGGGAAGAAGCTCACGAGGACCTAACCCAGCAACACCTCAGCTGCCGCCACGCAGGCCCGACACTTCACCGAAAACCACTCCAAACCTACAAGATAAGTCACGCAAGACTAAATCGACTCAGTGCTAAACCCTTGCCTACTGCGGCTCTGTCACGGCAACGTTGCCTGCCTTTCTTGCCCAGCGGAGGCTTCTTGAGCATCAAAGGGGACCTCCTGAGCATCGCGACTCAGGGGCTCTTACTGGACCTTGGGCCGCTCACCTCCTGGCCTTGACCACGGCATCCCGACCTGGCATACCAGCGACGACTGAAGCTTGCCTCGGGACGGGGACCTGTCGGCGTAGAGCACCAAGCCCTCGTGAGCAAAGAAAGGTGGAACTGAGCCAGGGCAGAACGCGCCTCCCGCATCGTTTCATGATAAGGATGTACAATTCACAAAAGCATGGCAGGCGCCTTACATACCCCCATGGGGTGTCATTGCGGTTCCTCGTAGGGAACAAAAGGTGATAAGGAGCAATAACTACGCGCGCCTCCGCAAGAGACGCCATCATCAACACTGGGTCATCAGGTGCCGGCGCCAACCCCATCTAGATCAGCAGTGCCGACGGCCTGATGCAGCCGCCCTGCTTCGGGCACGACGCAAGCTCGGAGGCTCATAGCTATCGTCGCTTGTCTCCGGAGTCACATGGAGCATGGCGAAGTCGCTGGACCCTCCGGTTCCTCCGCTGCTGCCTAACGAGCTGTTGGGGAAGCGGTTGGCAGGCCTGGTCCTCGCCACTCCGATGCCCCGGCCGCCTTCCTTGGCGCAGCATTCCAGCCGGCGTCCTTCCGTGTCGAAGACCTTGAAGAACATCAAGGAGGCTCCATCATATTAGAGATGGATTACGAGGGCGCCCCCGTCCGGCAGATCCGGGCGATCTCGCCCCAACCGCGGGTCAGGAAGACCTTGCCCGGGGCAACAACCTCGACCTCCGCCCTGGTCGCGGGGGTGTTGCAGTCGGCGTGCTGCAACTAGAGCTCCCAAGGCCCCCTCGACAGAATCTCGAAGGTGAATGAGGGAGGAATGCCAATCCAGGATCGAGGAGGCATGGCGGCGTGAAGCACAAGCTCGCGAGAGGAGCCCTCGACGTGGACTCCAGGAGGAACGACGCGCACCGCCGTAACTCACCAGCGGTGGCGGCGGCACCGTCGGTGTCGCTCGACGTCTTCTTCTCCAGGGCCCTCGATTCGGGCGTACAAGGGTAGCGGAAACCCAGGCGGCGGCCGCTCATATTAGGGCCTCGACGCCTCCTGCCGAGCACTCTCATCTCGGTGACAGAGGACTGGCCGCTTCTTCGGTGAAAGCGGGTCGGGACCCTCTCAGGGGGCCTTTCCCTTCTCTTCTGCAGAAAACCGGCGGATAGGCGCCATTGGCATAAGGTGGAGCAAGGGCGAGGAAGAAGAAGAAAAGGTGTAGCGGGAAGGGATGGACTGGAAGGGATCGCGCCGTTCCGTACTTATAACCGGAGAAGGCCAACCGTCGGCCACCATGATCGCAGGTAATCATGACCCATTTTTGCATGCAGGGACTTGTCAAGTCGCGCGGTTGGCGAGGCATCATGGTGATGCGGAGACGCCCACGTCCAATCAATCGCCACGCAGCACCCAAAGCCGTAGGCTATTGGGCCCCGCGGTGCTTCACACTTGCCCCTTCACTTCTCTGCTAAGCCAAGTCGGGGCGTGCCTTGGGCCCGGGGGCTACTGTCGGCGTTCTGGGAACAGGGGTCCCCAGACTTTCCTGCCTAAGGCCTGCGGCGTGGCTCAAGCGGGGGCCCAGTGCAGCCCAGCTTCATCAGCTCAAGCTCAAGACCCTCGCGAGGGGCCAAGCCTCGCGGGGCGAACGACAGGAAGCTTCCTCAGGAGCAACCTCATCAAGCAAGCTCGCGAGGAGGCGGAGAGATCAAGGCAGGGCACCTCACGAGGAGCCCGTTACGCAAGCCAGGACGATCGAGACCAGGCGGGCGTCGGCCTGTGCAGTGTCCTTGTTACCCCTTCGGTGCAAGGGGGGCAAGCACAGGCCAAGGCATCAGGCAAAGGTCACCGTTTCGGTGCAACAAGACCAAGACCAGTAGAACGGCAGGATGGAAGTCATCATGGATCCCAGGACGGCGTCACCGCCAGAGTCTTTGTCAGTCGAAGACCAACTTTAGTCAGGATAAATGTACTAGATGTTCCCCTTCAAAATGGCCAATTGTTGGCGCCCTTCCCGCTCATTATTTGGGAAGAGGCCCAGGGCCTCCCTCTATAAATAGGACTAGCCACCACAGTTGGTAGGGGATTTGATCCATATTGCGCATAGACTAGAGAGAGGCGACTGAAATCACCCAAGCAGTTCATTGCACCAGCTCAAGAACAGCCCCTCGCGAGGCTGTTCTCCCTTTGCATTGTTCATCATCAACCCCTAAGGCAATCCACCACACCACACACTGGAGTAGGGTATTACACCACAATGGTGGCCTGAACCAGTATAAATCTCGTGTCCCTTGTGTGTTCTTATTTCTAGCCTAGATCCCTTGCGAGGCCTCGAGACGTGAGTTGGTAGGGGAAAGATCTTCGCGCGCACCCTAGAGTTCGAATCTCAAGGGTCTGCCGGAACCCGAAATCCGACAACATTGCTCTACTTCCCTACCCTGGCCTTCACAATATGCATCCTGACATAGGCCGCTTCAGCCTGGATGATCAGTCCTGCGTTGGTCTTGAGATTGATAGTAGCTGGCCCTTCCTAGAGAATCACTTCTTGTCCAAATCAAGTGTTTCCAACGCCGACGAGTGGTTGAAAACTTTAGTATTTATAATGTATCCTCGTTGTCATTGTGGGTTGATGACCTATGGTATGTAATAAAATGATATGCCTGTGATAAACTTACTAAAATTATGAATTGCTTTCGAGTCGCTTCTTTGAGTGGGTGCTGCGACGAGGAAAAAAAATATTTTCCGAATACATGATTGTACATGCACTGCAACAGGTTATCAGATGAGGACAATCAACAATAGTACACTATTTGTACTAGCTTCACATGCTTTGAGCGCTGGGTGGGTGTTTTCACTGTAGCTGCGAATCCCATCATCCTAGGTCCTCATATGAGTGCAGTAGAAATTGCATTCTGATGTTTGGGTTCAAACTTTCAAAACTGCTGCACTATCTCTACATCCACGTATACGTAATACAACAAGTTTTAAACTTGAGACCTGCCACCCACCCTCACAAAGAACACTTTTTAACCTAGCATAGACTCTAGTAAATTTGGCCACAGTGTGAGGTGGGCCATATGTTAATGTGTTCGTTGTACGTAACCAGCACCTCAAATCCTTGATACTCTATAGTAGGGTAGCATGGGCCAGAACAAGCATTCACGTCCAGGAGTACGGCACACGCCACCAACATGACTTCCATTTGACACCATATTTCTTGGAGTCCATGCTACAACTATCTCTTCAACCTCGTCGTTTATGTAACTCATCAGGACCAACTGCGGTGGGCGAGGTGGGGGTTTTCCGATAGTCGATTTCCTCAACTACGGTCCCACTTGTAAGGCCAACTCCAATGCACGACCCCAAAGGGTCCTCCGTTTTGCCTGGATTATATCTGTTTGGGTAGGGAAATGGGGTCGTGTCCAGGCCATTTCTCGGATGCAGTAGTCGTGCGCCCAACACGCGGACGAATCCCGGCCATGTACATTTTTCTTTGCTCTTTTTTTCATCATAGATTTTTGGTACATGGAAATACATCACCAAAATTTGACTAGAAAAGCAAGACCAAAGAAAACAAGAACCACAAGAATAGATTTTAGAAGATATCCAACTTCCATAACTACTCCTGTAAGTTGGATTAGTGCCCTCTCGATGCATTCATTGTTGATCTACGGAGGCTCGATCTTGCGTGCTTCTTTCTTCTTTGAGTGTAAACAAGTAGACGTTGCTTCCTCGCATCTAGTCTCATGTCTAGCCTCTATTCTATCAACAAGTGCACTAGTCCCATCCCTAGCCTCTAAGCTAGCTAAAAGTGCTAGAATATCTACTAAATTGCGCTCTATTGATATATCGATGTACTATTCTTCCCAACACCAAAACTTCCTTCCATTCTACACAATAAAATTTTAAGTTAGCACAAGTAGTCTAATCCGAGAGCACAACCGAAGATTTGGTTGAGTTCATCCTCCTTTTGCCGACACGTGGGACATCCAGCATCCAGGTCGTGTCATGCAAGAAAATGGAGTGGTAGTTGAAGCCACGTGATGTGCATCTTGGGTTAAACTGTAAATAGAATCTCACTACTCTTGAGTAACTCCAAAAGCGGCCACCGAAGATCTTTATTGGACTTTTTTCATCACCAGCACGTCTAGGTGAAAGATGTGCAGGTTCGGTGGGTCCTCTTGCGTTTTCACTGGCATGTGGTACCGCATATGAGCAAATAGATGATGGGATCCGCGTGTCTGCTGGCTGGCTGAGAAGAGAGAGAGAGGAGGGTTGAGCAGAGACTCCAGGAAATTTGTTCTATGTAACCAACACCTCAATATAGGATCGATATAGTGGGGTGGCATGGGCCATAACTAGCATTCATGTCTAGAAGTACGGCACATGCCACGAACACGAGTCCCATCCGAAACCAATTTTCTTGGAGTCCATGCTACAGCCATCTCTTCTCCCTCCTTTTTCTCAGCCATCGCGCGGTGTTCGGGGTGGGGGTTTGCCGATAGTTGGTTTGCTAAACTGCGGTCCCACTTGTAAGTGTAAATGGAACACAACACGCATTCCCCATTGAGCGGTGTGCCGGACCAACTGTGTGGGGGTGCGATGTGAACACGACGGGCTTTTCCTTTTGAACTTGTAACTTGTAAAATTTGGTTCTGCTCCATGGCATGACCAATAGATAGAAATAACAATTTCCCTAGGGTAATGGGAAGTTTGGTTCTGGCGCGGTTCAAGCATGGAGTACGTACGAAAATTATGAAGTTGCTGTGAAAGGTAAGATAATTACTAGTAGTACCATATACTACTACATGGATTTGGCAGAAAGATAAAGATACATACGGATCCATCAACGACATCCTCATGCCCTACTACGCTGGGTCACCAACCGACGTGTGAGGAGCAGCGGCATTAGTGGCGAGCTCAACGTGCTTCTAAACAATGTCGTCCAAGGTTGCCCTGTGGTCCAAGAAGGCCAGCATCCTCTTGCATGTAGTAGTCCTTGTGAATGATTTGCGCGTAGACGTGGGTGATTATGTTGATGGTGTCTTGCTGCGCCAAGCGTTGTGCGGAGAGCGGGACCTCGAGGTGGACATTCTCTGGTACGATAGTGGGCAGTCGCAGGGCCACCAGTGCGTCGAAGAGGTTGTCACCATAGAGGTCATTGATGGTGGAGGGCATCAAAGAGCCAGGGTGCGTGGGCTGGAGGCATACGTCAAGGTCATCCATGAACTTCTTGATGACGGTGAACTTGTCTAGGAATCCGACGAGGACCTCGTCGAACAAGGAGACGAAGCTGTCATCCAAGAGGGCCCTCATCCTTGCGGACTCAGGCACTACTTGGAGATGTTCCTCGGTGCCGGGCCGCAGGCCGGCATCATGGACCATCTAGCACAGCCAGCTGATGCTCGCGCTCATCGCCTCCATGGGTCTAGCTTCTAGTCAACTGATCTTGTGATTGGAGTGATCACTCTTGCCCTTGGTTAGGGTGCGTAGGTGCGTAGGATTTCGTACTAGATTGGACTAGCGGGGAGCCTTTATATGAGCAGTGTTGACTGTGTTGAATTCACGTGCGTGTTGCCCATCTACTCCTCGGCCCTCTATTGCACCTGCCTTTGGTTGTACGACAGGTGGGCCAGCCACCCATTGGGCCCACATGTCATACACCCAAAGGCAGGTGCAGTAAGTAAATGAAGTTGCATCCCCTCCGTGTCGGTGCAGTATAGTCATCTAACCGGACCTCTAGTTGGGGACAAACGAGAGAACTTTGATGTTTACTGGTTTATTGGTCCCCTTTGCATTTTGCGCCAAGTTTTGACCTTTGATTTAACTAATAAAATGTTAATGCACGTAACCAAGAATGTTGTGTAAGTCACCTTACGAAAACCAAATAATCCCAAAACACTTAGGTACGGTACATTAACTCCCTCCTTGTTTCTTATTTTGTGACATATCAACCAATAAGAGATGTGGGGCATGCATGCTTTCAGTGACTTGAGACTACCAAACAAGATGTGCAGTGTTAGTTCATTGCATGTAAACCTATTAATTAGCAAAAAGACATTCCGTTCTCTCGTCGATAGGAATAAAACAATACACCATGTATTTATTTACAAAGGGAGTGGTACAATTTTGTGACATGCATTACTAGATATTGCTAGTCAATTACTAAATCCAGATGGACGCGGTAGTACTACTAAATCCAGACGGTGGTGCTAGTGCTAGTAGTAGTACTACCAATGTAGTAGCACTATACTACCCGTTGGTCAGATTATTACGTGTTGCTCCTCACAGTGAAGTGACAAGACCCTGCGCCAGAGATGACACCTGAGTATAGGAGCCGTGTTCGGCATACCATAGTCAGCCTCACCGTTGACAGTCACTATCATCATAGCTGTAGAGCTAGCCTGCTTACAACTAGACATGTTCGACATAATTTCCCGTGCGTAGATGCCCGTGCATTGCACGGAACACCAAAGACTAGGGGTGGAGGGCACCGGCAGCGGCCATCACGTCATATTGTTTCATGGCCTTCTAGATGTGGTGGGGAGGAGATAAGGCTGATTGTGACAGACAAGGAGTTGTTTGTAAATAAGGAACAAGTGCGGGCATCTTTTTACAAAACTGGAGAAGTTTGGTTTGTATGCGTCAGATCTAGATCCGACGGCTATTGCTGAAAGATGGCAGGTGCACCATCATCACCAACTCAGGACTTCTTTGATTCGCAGGATTTTGAAAACGCAGGAATAGGACACGGCAGTATTATAGGTTTCAAACTGATATTACTAATGTTAGGAGTAATGCTGCACCTATGAAGAGGGAATTATTAGGAAGTTTACGTAAGAACTTTCGATACTTTAGGTGGATGCAGCATTGTCGTACAAACTAAAATCCAACGCCTTGACAAGTCACTAATAGGCAAATAAATTTTCGATTCTCTGGCCACTTGATGTTTCAAAAACAAATTCAGCTTCTGCGGAGACTCATTTAGGCTTAGACGCTTGCGGTGATCAGCACGCCATCCATTGTTGCGCCAGAGAGCGCAAAACCTGATTACCTTGAGCACACTTGCCTCCCGAACAAAGAACCTCGCCAATTTAATCTCAGATGTGTTGCCTCGGTAGTTGATCAAATCAATTTCTATAATATGGAGATCAAGGCATTCGATGAGATTGTTATAGTGTAGCACATTTTTTACTTTCGGGTCTTTTTTTATCTGCAAAAGAAGAGAACATATTAGAGCAGCTGGCTGTATAAGATTGCCGTGTCATCAAGAAGTACCAATATCATTCGCTCATACAATAGGGTTGGCTGGCTAGTGATATTTTTTGACTCTCTCTCTTTCTCTTTCCTTTCATTTACCTAGGAGCACATGAAGATCTTGGGCATTTGTTGCCTTCCACTATGTGGCCGATGCCATATTTCTCAAAAGTATGCCACATAATATGCATCGATGTCAAATCAAAAGGTTTTGGCACCGCTCTATCGATGTGAGAGAGTTGGCATCGCTGTGCACACAGACCTACATGTATAAACAAATCAATCAAACCAACTACACCAGCCTCTCACTCTCCCAAACAAGTGTTTTTTTATTGCCTCAGTCCTCTCTCTCTCCCACGCAAGTGTTTTTCATTGCATGAGTTAATTTGGCACCGGAGCAAAGTAGGTGATCCAGATTGGGGCACCAGGTGAGCAATGGAGGGGCATCAATGCCAAATGCATCACAAGTGAATTTGGCACGTGTTTTGGCGTACATAGTGGAGGGCCTGCTGGGTATGCGCGAGTGCGTCCTTCTGTGCATGCCGTCGTGCAGTGGTGAATTGTGCGTGAGTGCGTCCTACATGCGGAAGAAGTGTGCAATGCGCCCTAAATTTACTAGCGTGCGGGGTGCTACCCCGAGTGGTTTCAACTTTGTTTACTTCACCGTGTGTCAGATGGGCCTCTAGTTTACTTATTTTCACCCACTGCCACATGGGCCAGCACACGAAGATAGAGAACACAAGATGACAAGGCAGTATGTGGACTGGTTGACCGGTCAACTAAATAATATACGAAGCTATACGCTGACATAGTGAGCATATTATCCGTCGGTATAGAGAGTTCGAGTGAGAGGGGAAGCCCGTGAGAGATAGCAGAGAGAGAGAAAGAGCTACTCCCTCTATTCGATAATGTAGTGCCAACATTTTTTTAATGTCAAACTTTTGAAACTTTGACCAAGTTTATAAAGAAATTACTTATATCTACAATACCAAAGATAAATGATAGTATGAAGTAATTACATGGTGTGATGAATCGAATGATCGTTCCAGATGTAAATGTTTTTCTCCACATATAACTGGTCAAACTTTTCTAAGGTTTGACTTTTCAAAACATCCATATGCTTATGGACGTGAGAGAGTCCCTAACTAGAGAGAGAGAGAGAGAGAGAAATAGAAAGAGCGAGTGAAAAAAGTGTGTGTGCGTGTGTGAAAGAGACATGGACAACACACGATAAAAGTAGAGAAAAAGCTTGTGTGTCTTATGCAAACATATCACACATGCATCTTCGATAACGGAAGCAAGGTGAGGAGATAGTGTGTGGTTGTTTGCAACCAAGAGAAAAAGACCCCTAGCACGTGGCCAAGAGGGGTCTGACAAACAAGGGAGAGAGGTCAAGAGAGACGTACGGAGAAAATGCAGACATGGGGAGTAGAGAGTGTATGTTTTTCATAGAGAGATCCCCTGGAGATCGTGATGGGACTACATGGGTGGGAGATCGAGTGACAAGGTGTGTGTGCAATAGAAGATACCCCGAGAGATATCAAGATAGACGTATGGAGGGAAGGACATAATACGTGTTTTCCTGATGGCTAGTGAGAGATAATCATACTTAGGGGGGAATGCTTGTGCCAATGATGGAGTGAGGGGTTATGGTACTTAGGAGGTGCGTGTCACAGAGAGAGAACAAGGGCGGAGAGTGTTGGATGGGTCTATATGTAGTCCGAGCGAGACTTGTGTATGTGTGAACCAGGGAGATATAAATTTGGAGATAGAGGAGCCCCGATAAGGCTGAGTGGTGCATCGGATAGCTGAGAGGGGGGAAGAGATATTCCATCCGCTCGATAATGCAGTGCATGTAAACTTTTTAGAAGTCAAACTTTGGAAACTTTGATCAGGTTTGTGCAAATGTTATTTATATCTACAATACCAAAGATACATCATACGAAACTACATCTCACGGTGAATCTAATGGTATATGTTTGCCGTTCTAGATGTGAATGTTTTTCTCCGCGTACATGGTCAAACTTTGTGCTGTTTGACTTTTCAATAAATCTATATGCTATGGACCGAAGAGAGTGCTTATGTCGAGAAAGATCAAGTGCGTGTGAAGGAGAATGAGTGAGTGTGCAAAAAGAGTATGTGTGTGAAAGACAAAGTGACAAAAATTGATAAATTAGATAGAGAGTGTGTTTTTTTGTTTTTTATGCAAACGTATCACGCATGCATCTCTGAGATAGAAAAGCGAGGTGAGGAGAAACACGAAGATAGCAAGGGAATGATAGTTTGCAACGGGGAGAGACACCCCTATAGCACATGTCCAATAGAGGTCTGGCCAACAAGGAACAAAGTTCGAGAGGGTGTGTTTGTGATAGAGAGATCCCCTCGAGATCGTGAGGGGACTATATGGGTGGGAGATCGAGGGAGGTGCGTGCACGATAGAAATATGCCCCGAGAGAAATCGAGATAGACCATGCAAATGTTTGTGATGGAGACTAAGATTAGCTAGTCATATAAATATAGGGGGGACTGCGCGTGCCTACAATTATGTGAGAGACCATCATACTTGGCTAGCTAGGTATGAGATTGTGTTTGTGCATGTGATATGGAGAGAGAACGAAGAAGAGAGATAGAGTTTGAGATGGGTCTATCGAGTGCGAGTGAGATATGCATGTGTATGTGTGACCCAGGTAGATGGAGAGTTTGAGAGAGAGAGAGGGAAGAGCTCCGAGACGACATAGTAGTGCGTGAGAGAGTTATGGGCGACGAGCCAAGGAATTTGTGTGCGTACGATGAGTGCACCCAAGATATCTAGCTTGGACTAGAGAGTCATACATAGTGTGCGAGAGAGACCTATAGATGGAGTATATATGCATGTGAACTACAAAGACCCCCCCCCCACACACATAAAGAGAGAGAGAAGGAGAGAGAGGGAGTGGGACCAACAAGGTTTGTGTGTTGGATGCATGCAACAGAATTGAAGATTGTCGGTGTGTGTGTGTGTGTGTGTGAGAGAGAGAGAGAGAGAGAGAGAGAGAGCAGGAGTCCGGGAGAGGGGGAGGTTGCATTTTATTCATCAAATACTAATATAAACCATGTTTCTATATAAACTTTCATTCAAATATTTAAATTGGAGAACATGTTGGCTGCAATCCACACATGAACGGAGATATGCGTATATCAAACAAGTTCATTAATTTGACTTTCAACATGTTCATGGAGTACTATAATACTGTACAACATGCTACTCGATCGAGGTGTTAAATTTTGGATTTAGTTCACTATTTTGACCTGGTGAATGATTCATTGAATCGAGATATTTCATTTTCGGTTTGATTCCCGTTTTTGAGTGGGTCAACTATTTGTCATATAGCGAATCGCTAGCAACGAGCATGTAAAAACACATTGCTCCTGAGCATCATCTCTCCATCTAAAAAAGAAGTGGCAAGCTAATATTTCAAAATTTGATTCGAATCGACTTGGTACGGTAGATGTGGATGCTCATTCTCCCAAAATTTGAACAAACCGTTAAACACCCTCTGATCGGTGGAATTTGGCCTAGCAAATAAATGGGAGACGCGAAATTACCGGCCTATGTGGGACACACATCAATTGGCCCGTTGTACATCGAGTGTAGGTTCGTAACTTCATCCAAGTGCGCCTTCTCCTTGGCCGAAATGACATGTGCCGAATAATTCATAAACCATGGTTGATAAAACACCCTCTCCTCGCCCGAAATAGTTCGCGCCCACTATTTTAAAACACGCTCTCCTCGCTCGAAATCGCTCGCGCCCACTATATTTCAAAACATGCCCTCCTCGCCCGAAATCTCTCGCTTCCACTATTTGGGGAGAAGCAAAGTTACTCTACTATCCCCGACCCTCAGTACACTGACCCAAGCCAAGAAGCTTAAAGGCGGGGGTAGAACTCTAACACACGCCCCCCCACACACATTTTTCAGACAAATGTGTCTGTAAGACATGGTTCCACTCCCCTCCCAATTCCTTCCCCATTCATACCTCGTGGGCGCCAAATCACCTTCTCCCCGGAACCTCCCTTATCCCGATCCGCGAAACCTCAGCCCCTCCTCCACGGCGCCCCCACCGCACCAATTTCACAGCCGCCCTCCTCCTAATGCCGGAGACGCTGTCCATTTGCTATCGTGCACTCGGTCATGTGCCTCTTACTCCGTGCTGCTGGAGCTGCCTCGACAACGGCCGCGTAAACCGTATCGGAGCCGATTCACCCCCACTGTTGTTCACGGCACCAGAGCGGCTCCAACTTTAGATCCGTCTAGAGCCCCGGTGCTGCTTCCCCGTAGCCGTCGACCGTCGCGACATCTCTGCTTCCCTGCCGCCGGTCGCGAACGCAACCACGTCAGCCTCACCGACTCGACAGCTGGAGCTGCCTACTTCACCGTGCTGCCAGATAGGTCGCATCCTCATCTCAAATCACTTTATTTAGGCATCAGTTGTCTGAATTTTTATTCTGGGCCAATCGATTCCCAATGGGAAGCAGCACCCCTCGAGGCGGCGGAGCTCCTAGGCTGCCGGTTGGCTGGTGTCTAACGTAAGGGTGCGGGGGCGCAATTTCACCGCGGAAGCAGCGCTTAGATGGCTATCTTAGAGTTGCGTGGGTTGAAGGTACTACCGTCGCAGGATCTGGATGACGAGGAGTCTTTGTGGATTGGCTCGGGGGCGGTGCAACCATGACAGTGTGGTGGGGCGGGGAGCAGGGTTTTGTTCAAGGCCACGGACGACGGAGGTAGGCTGCTCTGCCGTTGGTCGCTGGCTCTTCGGGGAAGATTCCAAACAGTGTCAGCCGGGAGGCACAAGACATCCATCAAGCCATCCGGCGTAGATCAGATAGTACCAAAATAAAATAAAAGTGTGTGACCCCAATTTAGTCTTCAGTCAACAGACGTGTGACCATTCTCATACGTTGCTGTTGATCTCTTAGGGTATTTCTTTAGATCAAAGAGATGTGTCGTTCTTAACATTATGCATTTTCTGCATCTTCAGCCACACCGTCTTCCGACTCACTGTAGCTCCTCCAACAAGGAAAGTGTACACCAGAAGGGAGCCATATAGATTGTATCCTCATCTTACTTGTGTGCAACAATTATGGCTTTGTTATTCATCTAAGCATGGAAAATAGATTATCACACTTCACTATATATTCAGGCTGATCTCTTATGGGTCTTGTTCAGGAGTTAATGCTGTTCCATAGTTTAGCTAAGAGACTTGTTCTTTAGGTAACGTTGTTGCATAGTTATCATCCATCAGCCAATGCTATCCCACGGGCTGGTGATTATAGTATTATACCACTTCTAGTATTACCTATGTTGTTCTTTAATACTTTTGTGTGCCATCTAGTTAATCTCGAGTACAAACGATACATATTTTGTAGCTTTCATCTGTGTTCTCCCTTTAGTATTTGAGACCTATTGCTGCTAGTTAACCCCAGTCCTACTATTTATATCATCTCCTATAGGCACTCATTACATAAATCTAACTACTAGTTGTCTTCCATGCATGTCAGATATAATTGCACACACTGATTTATGCGCAAGAACCTCACGGAGCAATGTAACGGCCAACCAACTTGACGTCAATGATACCCAATATGATGGAACATGTAAAGGAAGTTCTTCACAAGACTTGCAGAAAGATGATGAATCCTATTCACCCCACAAGGTCCTTTCTCTTACTTGGCCCTTGATATGGGTACAACATGCATATAATGTCCTGGAGTGCATCTACTATGTTACAATGCCTTGTGATTCACCTGCTGATCATGCATGTATATATGGCATGCCTTCCTGTTTTTCAG
Organism: Triticum aestivum; assembly: GCF_018294505.1. Lineage (NCBI taxonomy): Eukaryota > Viridiplantae > Streptophyta > Magnoliopsida > Poales > Poaceae > Triticum > Triticum aestivum. Next base: position 313,046,051 of record NC_057801.1, read on the forward strand.
TACCTATTCCATTCATGATAACATGTTTTCAAATTCAAGTACTGTCATTCTACTCTATCGCAATGCCATCTGCTTAGTTTGGACATCATGCTTCTGAATATCTTATGCATTGTTATTTATCAGTATGTACTTCATCTTCCTACCATACCATGCTCTCTTTTTTACATTGAAGTGTTCTTCTATTGGTCTCTTCCAATGCCATCTTAGTTCCCCAATTATACACGCATATGTTGCCTTAGTGTTTTTCTGTATGTATTCCACTAGCATATAGTTTTACATTCAAGTACTGTTTTTTTACATTGTTGTCCTGTCGTATCCCTACCTCTTACATCATACTCCCTCTGTCTGGATTACATGTCGCAGAAATGGATAAAAATGGATGTATCTAGAACTAAAATACGCCTAGGCCCATCCATTTATTTCCGGATGGAGGGAATACATGTCAATATGTCATGCCTTTCTGTTGTTCAGTACCTATTCCATCTCTACTGTAGCATGTTTTATAATTGAAGCACCATTCTTCTATATAAGGCATGAAAGGGGAAGACGGCTATGTTAGAATCTGAAGGGTTACAAACCAGGTCTTTGCAAAAGATACAAATGCCAGGAGATAATAAACCAACTCCAGTTTTCATAGATACTGCTCCAGCACAGACAAACCCAGCTCCCATTGATAATAAGCAGATTCCAATGACCAAAGAACTAGTACGCTCCAGTCCAGCAAAAGAATGTTAACTCCATTCTAAGAAGCGTGTGCGTATCCTCACATCATGAAATTTTATAGCATTCTGATCATATTTTCTACATGTTTCTGACCCATCTCTCTTTCAGAAAATAAGGTTAAATGATAGGAGACTTTCTCCATTGGGATTGTATTCGAGGAAAATATCTTGCGGGAATTCTCTGTGCTCCAATGCTGATGTAAGTACCTATTGTATATCACTATATTTTTTACATCAGCATGTATTTTGTTAATCGGTGTGAATCCAACCTTTATCTAATCTAAAATTAGTTTAACAAAATGTTAAAGGCCCCAATGTTGATTTTTGTTAGGAAAACTGCCTGGTAGTTTTGCATACTGAGCTGCATGAGTGTACAATCTCATATCATGCACATTACTGAATTGTAGTGCTGCTCTGGTTGCCCATTCATTCATTGTGTCAATGTTGCTTTCTTATTACCTTACCTAACTGATGATAATTGTGCCATATTGTGTTAATTTGGTGTAGGCTAGTTGCCCAAACATTCATTGTGTCAATTTTGCTTTCCTATTATCTTACTTGACCAATGATAACAATGCTAGTGTTTTAATTTGGTGCAGGCTGCTGAAGATAAGAAGACAAACTCTGGAAACAGCAAGGCAATCCCATTGTTTCTTTCCAATAAATATAGGCTAGGTATATGGCAATAAATCATGATTAATCTGTTTGATTCCCCTCCTAATTTATGTAATGATGAAGTGGTCAAGACACTCTCCACTATCAATAATACAAGCCTGCCAAAATCGCCATCTGAATCTGTTTAGTTTCCCCTTTCTCGAATGCAACAGAAAAAATGTATGTTTGTCAACCAATTAATGGCTGAAGCAATGATGGAAATGGTGGAGGAATCATAGGTGCACATTCGTGCGCAACCACAACTGATCAATGTTTTCAGAGATAGTATAGCAAAGCAGCAAGAACTTGCCCACATGCTTATGGGCGTCACCCACGCTGAGGTTGCAGATTGTGATGTTGTAGATCGTTAGTTTCTGTTCATTTATTTGCACTGGAATCAATCTTTGATTGCCAAGTGGATGTAATTTCCTGTAATATATGCTGGATGTGCAACATTTTCCCCTATATGCCGTACCTTTGCTTGATCAGTTTTGGTCCTGTGCATAATTGCTCGTCGTAATGGGCTCAAATGTGACAGCCTGGATATTGCCTTCTCTCTTTTTTTCGGACGTGGTTTTTATCGTGGTTTTTGCCCTGGTTTGAATTGGAGTTTGAATCATTTCAAATGGACTTGTCACTTGGGCATATTCTTGACTTTCACCCAAGTGGCCTATCTACTTATTTCCTCTGATCAATCCACAAAATAATCAAATGAATATTTTTCGTAAAAGAAAAATATTCATTTCTCTCTCTGAAACTCACTTCAGAAACTTGTGCTCCAAAGCAACCTCAATTTTTCTTGCTCAGGAAAATCTGAGATAATTCCTAAATATTCTTAGCACCTTAGGACACCTTCCCATGCAAAAATATTGCACCACTTTTTGGATTTTTTTGCTGTCGAAAATCATTTCTATTTTGGCCCAAACTTCCAGTTTGTACAGCAAGTACATTTTTCCTTGAGCTTTTAGCCTTGATCTTTCTTGAGCTTAAACACCCACCTAAGAAACACTAAACCCCAAGATATTAGCCCCAATGGCCTTCTAGAAGGTGGCCAAACTTGGCGACCAAGTTTCTGGACAGAAACTTGTCAGCTTAGTAGAGTCAAGTCTGGTCGGCTTGGGCATGAACCATCACCTCTCCTAGACTAAACGCTGCACGGTCGAGCACATAAACAAGGTTTGGCCGCTCCTGGGCATCGTTTTGACCATGCCAGCTTGGTGACCATGCGAGGACACGACGCCTAGTAGCGTCTCGACCCGCTCTGGCTGGCGCCTTGCCCTCTGTTTCGCGCGTGCTCGTTCCAGTGCTCGCCACCGGCTGCCGCACCACGCCACAAGCCCCGACCCATCACCCTTGACCGCTCCCTAGCGCTCGCCGCTGCCGGAGCCGCCGCAGCAAGCATGGGCGCATCATGGCCAAAACGCCACAGTGCGCGCTTGCGCTTGTCCACTTCCCCAACCGCCTCATGTGCTCGTCCGCAAGCGTGGGCAAGCTCCTGCATTGACGCTGAGCCTTTGCCCCCTCACCTTGGAGCTTCTCATTGCCGTTCGCTGCGTGTCTAGAGAGCTTCGGCGGCGACACGTAGACGAGCAGAAGCTCGATCGGGCAGGCCTCTGGCCGTCGCCCCGACCAGAGGACTCCGGCGATCCCCGCCATCCAGCCGCTGCTCTCCGGTGCCTCTCGAGCTCAAGCAGCTTCTTGGGCATGGCATTGTGGATCTGCTGGTGCTGCCTGGACACCTCTGAGCCCTCGGAGCCGCCTCTAGCCGTCCTCTTCAACCACTCCGGCGAAACCCTTCCGCCACCATAGCTTGCGAGCTCAACTGCGAGAAGCTCCGTCCACCCCCAAGCCAAGCTACGGGTACGGGCAGGTGCGCCTCGAGCCCCTCTTCAATCATATCCCTCTAGCCTAGCCCCAAACCCCCTCGTCGCCGGTGTGAGCTCCAGCGAAGCCCTGCCCCTCTCTGATCTTGCGCACCCCCTCACTCTCCTGATGCGCGGGACCCACCTGTCGGTCTCACCACTCGCGCCCGAGCGGTACGAGTGGAGGCGTATTTCTGTTTTATGCCTTCGACGTCACCCCCCCAGGATTTCTTTTTAATTTTCAAATATTATTCCGAAATTTGACTGAACTTCGACCAGCCACCATTTCTAAACCATAAGTCCAAATGATTTGATTCTTTTTGCATTTTCTTTGTTTCAGAAAGCCCTAGCAGCACACCAGAAGGTGGATTTTTCCATACTGCCTAGAATTTCTGGTGATTTCCAGAATGTGTTTTGACAAATATTTTTGTGGTTTAAAATCTTTTCCAAAAGGAGAAGCTTGTCTGGAAGCAAACCAAGAGGGGTGTGATCCTCCTCTACCTAAGGCAAGCCACACCAGCATTTGGATGGTGTTATTTCATTATTTATGATTTTCTACTTGAATATGCATTCTTATTTGAAATTAAAATTTGATAAATAACTTTGGTTAATTGCTAGTTACTTTATTATGCTTGATATGCTTGTTTCATTTACTTGTTGAATGCATGAACTTGTTTGGTTAAGTAGAGTAAGATTTCGCACTAAACATATTGCTATGGAAATTAATGTTAGTTATTTTACTAAATGATAGTTTCATTTAAATAAAGAACTAACAAAAATATTGCTTGATAAATAAAAATGAGTTATAACCAGAAAAGTTTTGGTTCTAAGAATTGCAAGATGCATATATTGTTAAGTTTGATCCATGAATATGAGTTGTTTGCTTTGTATGACGAGTAGTTGCATGATTCTTTCTGGGTTATATCATGTTGATGATAAAATTTTTTTATCAAAGCTAAACTTGATTAAGTTCAACTTGAATATGATGTTGATCACATCATGGTGCCACTGAATCGGGTTTTAATTCAGTGCGACCACATTTACCTTATGGGAAGGTCTTGATTCGGTCCTTTGTTGTGGCTCTCACCGGTGCCTCCCGCGAGGGAAGGTTAGGGGCGTGCATACCCTGGCCCGGTAGGCAGACATAACCTGGTGTGCTCATTTTTCTTTTTATGGTACCTTGTCCCCGTTTGGGACCGTTTTGCCACGACGGTGGCCGTTGGTGTCTTTGGTAGACACGGGGCCACCCAAGACCTAGCCCTGAGGGGGAGTTGGTCGGAGTGGCCGGGGAGAGTGCATGACAAAGGGAGGGTTTCGTCGGAAGGCTTTGATCCAACCCAATGGGAATGCGAGGCCAGGTGTTCCGTAGTGTGGGTAAAATGCGCTACCTTTGTAGAGTGTAAATAATCTATCGATAGCCGTGTCCTCGGTTATGGGAATAACTCGGGAGTAAGTCACACCATGGATCAACCTTTCTAATAAATCTTGCAAACTAAGTGAGTGTTGTGATGCATCGGTTCGTGGCGAAGCATGAACACTTGAGGTGTTCATGAGTGCTTGGTTTTAGGTGTGACCCAGGTATGGTCACCGTTTGGTTACAAGGTAACCATTTGGTAAGCAAGTCTGTGGGACTCATTGCTTGAAATGTTTAGTTTCCTTCGGTAGTAGTTTTGCATTGTATTAATCTGATTAAATATCATGATATTTTTTGTCATCGTGCTTATGTTTGTTGTGAGCTTGCAAGTTCATTCAATGTACTGACCTGGCGTGTTATGCCTGTTTTCAGCCAAGTCAGTTCGCATTGGAGCGCATCTCATGTCTAGGCCGTGTTCACGTCGGTGTCCCTGTGCTATGGAGTTCCACTTCGTCGTTCTTCCGCTGCCGCGTAGCTCATGTGATCGAGGCCCCGTCATGTTCATTAAATAATGTACATACTGTCCAGTAGCACCGTGTGTGCCTCTTGGCCCCGAATCTCGATATAATGTTAGACCTATGTAATCCGCTAGCATCAATAAAGCGGTTGTTTCTGTACCATGTAGTTGTGTATTGCCAGAAGACTTGATCTCTGGGCTGGCAATGCAAGGGAAGCCGGTTGCTCTGAGCCGGGGTGCCAGAATGCTTGGTATTAGAGCCGCGCTGATTGTAGGACACGCTAGGCCGTTAGTGCGTTATTGAAATGGTAGATAGCTTCGTTTGAGTGCCGATTGTTGCATTGCATGCATGTTTATTTGTTATTACTAACCGACTGGTTTGTGAGTGTAGATGGCACCAATACCGATCTTGTACCATCCTGAGCCAGCTCCATACACATCGCCTTATTTGAGAACGTGTGGTGACGACTCTACCCAGAGGGTGCTAATCCAGAGTATCGGGTGTATCGCGAGCACCTGGTCGGTGCATTGTATGAGTATTATGCTGAGGTCACTCTACACCACAGTTCACCTGTCGGCGCTTACACTCCTTCGACTAAGGATGGTCTTGCTTCTACGCCATCCCAGACGATTCAGTTTGCTGCTCTCGAGGCTCTTGTAGACTTGCGCAACAGCGAGGTCCACATGCATACCCACCCTGGTCTCTTATTCTACCCATCTCTGCACGAGAATGGGCTTATCTGTTTTCCTTTGATTAATCCGGCGTGCGACCGTCCCACTAGCCACCTTTCTCGCTACATCACTGCTAGTTATCTCCTGAACTACGAGTTAGCTCGGGAGCTTCCACGTGCTCGCACCGCTCTCGCAGCTGCTTATATGAGGAACCCTCTTCCCGCTGTCATCTATACTTTTGCTCTGGTTTCTTCCACCTCCGTTCCCCCGACGACCTCGCAGGGTACCATTAACCCTCTGACGGTGAACCCTCATAGCGCTCCTGCTGCATGGTCTTCCCTTGTCACTACTCCTGATGCTCCTATGCTTAGATCCCATCCCCCGCCTTCCCCTGAGGGAGAGCCCTCAAGGAAGCATTGTCGCGTCCCTCTTGACCCGGAGGACTCTGTTATCAGTTCAGGATTAGGGTCCGACTCAGGAGACGAGCCTGCAGCAGCACCGACCGAGCAGTAGACCGTTCGAGTATCGCTGTAGTCATGAGCATGATGTATGGCTGTAATCGCACTGGTCATGATGCGTAGTATCATGTACGAGGGTATTAGACCCGCTGTGATGTTTACTTTCATGTTGGGACTATGTATAATTATGTTGGAACTTTTTATTCGCCTTGGTTTCCATTCACTGCTTTCTTCCCGGATCTGTCATTGGCTTTTTCCCCCATTTTTGAATTTTCTCATCATGGTTGATATGTATTGGGAAAACAAAAAAAAATGGATGACGCATGGAGGCAGTAGCAGCCAAGCTTGTGAGGATGTCCTTGTCCGTCGTTCCGCAAGACAGGCGGGACATTCCCCTGAGCCGTACCAGCCACCTCTCCCGCCACCGCCACATCCGCCTTCCACCGATCAGATCCTGCGAATGTTTGAAGAAAGAAGGAGCAATGACCTGTTGGAAATCCTGAAGAAGGTGCAAGTTATGGTTGGGCAGAATGGAAACCAGAATTGCCATCACTCCAAACTGTCAGATTTTCAGCGAACTAAGCATCCCAGTTTCAGCCACACTACTGATCCTTTGGACGCCGACGACTGGCTAAGGACTATGGACAGGAAATTGGAGATTTCTCGCACTAAAGAAGGGGACAAGGTTCCCTTCGCAATGCATTATCTCGAAGGAGCTGCCGCGATATGGTGGGATAATGCCAAGGCAATATGGCCTGCAGACGAGGAAATTACTTGGGCAAAATTCAAGGAACAATTCCACAAGTATCATATTCCCACTAGAGCTATGAAAATCAAGCAGCGCGAATTCCTCGCTCTCACTCAAGGCAGCATGACCGTCAACGAGTACCAGAAGAAGTTCAACCATCTGGCCCGCTATTCTCTCCACGATGTTGCCACAGAATAGCGGAAGATAGACCGGTTCCTTGGAGGCCTAAATTAGCATCTCAGGTGCGCTCTCAGCATGTTTGATTTCGCAGACTTCCTAATGCTGGTGAACAAGGCCCTCATCGCCGAAAGAGAACACAAGCTCCTACACGATCACAAGCGAGATGTTAACTACCACAAGCGCAAATTCGAGCCAAAGAAGCATATGCAACCAGTGCAAAAGGCTCGTACTTGGCAATAGACTTAGGTGGAGTACAAACCAAATTGGCAGCAGAATGTCAACAAGACTACTACACAAGTAAAGAATGTCGTGACCAGCCCGATGCGCGAAGACTGTCAGCACAACAGTTCATGTTTCAGTTGTGGTCAAACCGGGCACTATGCCAGACAGTGTCCCAAGAACAACAAGCACGTAGCTCCCTTCTAGCCGCAACTCAACCACATGGAGCCGTATTCCGCCCCAGATATGATTCAAGGGAAAATTCATGACATCTCAGTAGAAGAAGCTCAAGGGGACCCGGAAGTCATCATTGGTATGTTTCTTGTTAATTACATACCCGCCGTAATCTTATTTGACTCCGGGGCTTCCCATCTTTCATATCACGGAGTTTTGCTTCCCAAAAGAATTTTACTTGCTCGATTTTCGGAAAGCACATGCTGGTACAATCCCCGGGATCCCTACTCAGAAGCAATCTCGTCTACCGAAATTTGGAAATTGACATCAAGGGCATCAAGTTTCCAACCTCGTTGATAATAATCGATTCCAACAAATTGGACGTCATTCTGGGCATGAATTGGTTAAGTCAATATCAAGTCTGCATCAGCTGTGCGACCAGAGAAGTTACCCTGAAAAATATGGAAGGTCGCACCACAAGATTTATGCCCGCAAGCGCATACCCATGAAAGATATTGTTTTCACAGCAGTGGCAGACAAAGTGGAATTAATTCCTGTGGTCAGTGAGTATCCAGACGTCTTTCTTGCAGAATTACCAGGAATGCCGCCAGACCGAGAATTGGAGTTCGCAATTGACTTGATGCCTGGAACCACTCTGATACATAAGATATATTATCGGATGCCTTCCTCAGAATTGGTGGAATTGAAGAAACAACTGGATGAGATGCTGCAGAAAGGATACATTCGTCCAAGCTCTTCACAATGGGGATCACCAGCAATCTTCGTGGACAAAAAGGATGGCAGTCTACGAATGTGTGTATACTACCGACAGCTCAATGACGTCACCATCAAAAACAAGTATCCACTGCCGAGGATCCACGATCTATTTGATCAACTTAGTGGGGACCAAGTATTCCTAAGGATATCATCAACTCATGATAAAGAAGGAAGATATTCCTAAGACCATGTTCACCACTCGATACGGTCTTTATGAGTACACTGTTATGTACTTCAGCCTCACCAACGCTCCTGCATTCTTTATGCATACGATGAACAAGGTGTTTATGGACTTCTTGGATAAATTTGTGGTGGTATTCATTGATGACATCCTCATTTACTCCAAGAGCAAGGACAAACACAAGGAGCATCTTAGAGCAGTTCTGGAAAGGCTTCGCGGCCATCAGCTTTATGCCAAATTCAGCAAATGTGAGTTCTGGCTCCAACAAGTGGGATTCCTCGGGCATGTCCTCTCGGCAGAAGGAATCTCAGTGGACCCAAGCAAGGTGAAGGATGTACCTGATTGTTCCGCACCCACCACAGTCTTAGAAATCCGGAGTTTCCTTGGACTAGCCGGATACTATCGCCGTTTTTTAGAAGGCATCTCGAAGATCGCCAAGCCTATGACTGAGCTTATAAAGAAGGATAAGAAGTTCGTATGGACTGAGGAATGCGAGTGGAGTTTCAACGAGTTAAAAATCAGGCTGACATCAACACCAGTATTGACTCTTCTAGACATCTGCTGCATTTTTTATGTCTACTGTGACGCATCCAGAAGAGGACTGGGTGCGTACTCAAGCATGATGGCAAAGTGGTGGCATATGCATCTCGACAACTACGGCAACATGAAGGAAACTACCCTTCATGATTTGGAATTGGCCACGGTGGTGCACGCTTTGAAGATCTGGAGACACTATCTGATTGGAAAGAAGTGCTACATATTCACCGATCATAAGAGTCTCAAGTATATATTCACTCAGTCCGATTTGAACCTTGGACAACGAAGATGGCTCGAATTGGTTATGGACTACGACCTCGGGATAAATTATCACCCTGGCAAAGGTTATGTGGTGGCTGACGCCCTCAGCCGCAAACCAGCCAACCTTAATGCTCTAATGGATTCCTTGCCTCCTGAGCTTTCTGAAAAAATCATGCAGCTTAATTTGGTAATCACCGACGCCCGTCTCGCCAATATATTGGAAGTCTCCCCTACTCTCGAAGAAGAAATCCACAGTGCTCAAGCGAATGATAAGATGTTAACTCAGAAGATGCACCAAGGGCGTGCACCAGACTTCTCTATGGATCAACAAGGTTCGCTAAGGTTCCGAGGAAGACTCTGCGTACCCAACCAAGAATGTGTGAACAAGAAGATATTGGCAGAAGCGCATGAAGCACCATACTCAATTCATCCCGGTGGTACCAAAATGTATGAGGACCTTGATCAGGTATTTTGGTGGGATGGAATGAAGAAAGACATCGCATACTTTGTGGCATGTTGCGACATATGCAATAAGGTAAAGGTGGAACACCAAAAACCCGCCGGACTCCTCCAACCTCTGCCAGTATCCCAATGGAAATGGGATGATATCTGCATGGACTTCATCACCAGACTACCTAGGTCTCATCGAGGAAACGACGCAATATGGATCATAGTGGACACCTTAACAAGGGTGGCACACTTTCTTCCTAGCCGGACCACATACCGTGCAAATCAACTCGCACAGTTGTATGTGTCAAGAATCGTCAGTCTGCATGGAGTACCCAAGACGATCACCTCCGACAGGGGATCTCTCTTCACCTCCGCATTTTGGTCCCGACTACATCAAGCCTTGGGGACCGTTTTGAAATACAGCACGGCCTATCATCCTTAGATAGATGGACAGACTGAATGAGTAAATCAAATACTCGAAGATATGCTCAGGGCATGTACATTGGCCCAAGAAACCAAGTGGGAAGACTGTCTACCCGATGCCAAGTTTTCCTACAACAACAGTTTCCAGGCCAGCTTAAAGATGTCACCCTATGAAGCCCTGTATGGCTGAAAGTGCCTACTCCATTGAACTGGTCTCAAACCGGAGATAGCCACATTATCAGGACTGATTTAATGCTCGAAGCGGAGAAGCATGTCAAGGAAACCCGCGACAGACTGCAATTGGCCAAATCTCGACAGAAGAGCTACTATGATGCCAAACATCGTCAGATCAGCTTCGAACCCAGAGAACACGTATATCCCCGAGTCACCCCTATGAAAGGAGTCAAGAGGTTTCAGACCCGCGGAAAGTTGGCACCCAGATATATCGGTCCATTCCCCATTCTGGCCAGAGTCGGTACGGTTGCATATCAGTTGGAATTGCCACCGGAACTGTCAAAAGTACATGACGTGTTTCACATATTGTGACACCCCAAAAATTTGGCCTTGTTTTAATGGAATAAAATTTTGCCAGGATTTGAAACTTTGAATTTTTGAGCTCCATTTTTTGTTTTTTTAAATCATTTCCTTCCCTGTTATTATGAGTTTTTCCCAGAGAGAAAATTTTTCAAATGTGTTATTGGACTTGATTAACCTCTCAAGTAAAACTTTCCCTTATCCAATATAACTAATTAACTAATTTAGTTGCTTGATCATTGTTTTCTTGAAAAATGGTTTTTTTAAGGTTAAATGGCCTTATTTGAACTACAACCATTTGATAAATTCACTTAAAATTCCCACAAAATTTTGGAGATGTCATGTGATGTTTTTAAATCACTTTTATGCAAAAATATATTTCATTCATGAAATATTTTGAGCCCTACACTCAGTTTTTCTTCTCTGATCCAGAGTGCATTTTTCACTACAACCTATTTAAATATTTCTTTAAAACTTCTACCAAAATTAGGGGAGGCCAGTAGGAGCCTATTATTTCACTTTGTGCAAAAACCTATTTATGTTCTTTGAAAAATTTGAGTGAATCAACCTCATCTTCATTCTGGACCAACTTGATGGTTTGTACAACAACCATGTTTTTACTTGCTCTTTAACCCTTGATTATTTCTCCTACTTGTAGTCCCCCATGTTAAACCCTTAAGTCCAGGAGCATGCACCTTTTGGATCATTTTTGGTTCATGAAATAATGTCATTTATTCCCTGTCCAGAATTGAAATTCTGCTAAAATTATACTAGCAAGTTTCTGCTTTTTGCCAAATAACCTCACCACTCTCTCTTGCATCTGAGGAGATCTTGATCTGGAGATTTGGGCCACCCCAAGAGTTGCTTAGAAGCCTTTAACATTTTGTCAAACACCTGGTGTGCATGGCCAGTTTTGACATGATTTTGTCTTTGCATTGTGACCTTGCACCTCGGATCATACTAGCATGTCCACTAGGATTCCAGTTGCTCCTAACCTGGGTCTGTTAATTGCCAGCCTCGACCGCGACCTCTAGCGTGCTCTGGCATAGTGTCGAACACGTCCGGTGCACTCCCGGAGCGCGAGCAGAGCGCGCGTATTGCACGACCCGCGCCCGAGCTGACACACTGGCCCCACGGCTTTGGCCCGCTCTGCAGCACCTCGCCACGCACTCCCCTTCTCACCGCAACACGCCAAGCAGCCCCGCCGCGCCCGACAGGCCAAGCGCTAGCCGCCGCCGCCGCCCGACAGCCTCTGGCCATGTCGGTGCCGCCCAAGCCACTCCCACTCGCCACCTGCCCCTGTGAGCAGTGCGTGCTCATCCACAGCTTCGTCCCCTAGCGCTCGTCGCCGCCACGTCGCCCTAGCCATAGAGAGGCGGTTCGCCGGAGAGCTTATCCACGGCCGCCGCGGAACCGACCTCGTCGCACTATAAATAGACACCCCGAGCCCCTCTGAGCACGCACGCGACCTCAGGCCACCCCCATGGGACCCCCATAGCCCGCAATCGTCAGGGAAACACTGCCTTCCTCATCTCCGGAAACTCCTGCCGCCGCCACTGTCTCATTCACTTCGGCGCCATCAGGGCTTCCCCCTCTCCGTTCTCTTCACCAAGAGCTTCCACATCCTCCCGTGAGCCTTTTCCCCTACTTTATTTTGATCGGGAGCCAACGCCGCCACAAAGTCACTTCGCCACCGAAGCCTTCTTCCGCCGCGGAGCTCGCCGCTGGCAGCTCACTCCGTCCCCGCAGACCCAACGACTACCGGGAGGACCGCCCCAACCTTACGGATCCATCCCCACCCTCGGGGGCCCGCGAGGAGCAGCCAAACGCCGGCGACGATCGCCGGAGCCCCGCTCCGCTCGGGCAAAGGAGGGAGACGACGCGCGGCGACTGGTCAAACCTGACCAGTGGGCCAGGCAGGCCCACTGTCAGTGACACCCCGCGCCATCCACGTGGTTAAGTGGAGGCGTAAAGCCTCAAGTACGCCTCCTCTGCACCGAAAGCGTATTTCTATCTGAATCGTTTTCTTTTCTGTCTTATTTTAAAAACAGATTTGACCAAATCTTTGACTGGCTATAACTTTTTAAATATAACTCCAAATGAGTTGATTCTTTTTCCTACCTTCCTTAAATTTGGTCTAGTTTATTTTAAGATTTAATTGAAAATTTTTCAAACAACTTTTTGGTTCTGTTTTTGAAATATGTGTTAATTCAAATATATTTTTAAATAGGATTTTGGGGAGAGAGAAGAAACTTTCAAAAGTTTTGGAGTGCACCCTGCCTTTCCACACATTGAAGGCAAGCATTCTGAACCCCGGCATAATATTTTTGGTGTGATCGTTGATACATTTATAACACCACCGCATTTCGAAGGACTTGTTATTTCATGTGATATGATCATATGCATAGGTGCATGTTATTGATTTCCATGCTGTTGGTAATGAACACACTTGTGATGATAATCACCCTCATATGCCTTGCATGCATACCGGCAGGAACCCGGGAAAACCTCTGCCTTGGGTAGGCATGAGTTTGTCGCCGGTCTCCGTCGGGACGGTTATGTCTGGTATGGCATGGTAAGGTGATATGAGAGGTGACTCTGCTGGATGAAATATAATCGTTATGCTAATCATGCAAGGAATACTTAAACCACCTGAGTCGACCGTAGATCGAGTCTTGTTCCAGTAAACCCCATACTTGTTTCGTACTACCACTCGTCTCTACAGCAAGTAGAGTACGGTTCAGTAAGTTGTCAACCTCTTTCCAGCACACACCGTACAGAGAGGCCATGGTGGAAGATACCGGTTGTAGCTGGTAGGCAGGCCACCTGGTCCGGGGGCATGGGTGTTTCCGGTTGGGACCGAGAGGGGAGGCCACCCCTTAGAGCGCGCGATATAAATTTGATCCCATGCTACGCGAGGTTGTAGCCTCCCCACTTAGAGTTTGCTTAACAGGTGTCGTGGGTGATTCCATACACGTGTGAGATAAGCTGGTGTGTGCAAGTTAGGTGTGTTTTCAACAAAAAGACCGTAGACGGAATTAGTCCTGCTGGACTAGAGAAATCCGTTACTCGTGGGTAAAGAGTACACCCTCTGCAGAGAATAAACCTACTCGAATAGCTGTGTCCATGGTTAAGGATTACAGTCTGGGATGGGTCAGGTGTCGGTCTTAGCGTCGGTCTTCGGAGGTGAAACGGTTAACCAGAAATGGAATTACTGCTTGTGACTTGTGATAACTATGATTATTATTATTATTGACTAACCCGTGATATTATTGTTATTATCGAATATCTCTGGGATGGTTCTACCTCCGGGATATTCATTATGATTGTTTCTTTTAAAGCCCTTTATGTGGTGTCGCCCAGACGCCCGACTGTGGCATTTCTTTTAAAGCCCTTTATGTGGTGTCGCCCAGACGCCCGACTGTGGCATTTCTTTTAAAGCCCTTTATGTGGTGTCGCTCAGACGCCCGACTGTGGCATTTCTTTTAAAGCCCTTTATGTGGTGTCGTTGAGACGCCCGACTGTGGTATTTCTTTTAAAGCCCTTTAAGTGGTGTCGCTCAGACGCCCGACTGTGGCATTTCTCTTAAAGCCCTTTATGTGGTGTCGCCCAGACGCCCGACTGTGGCATTTCTTTTATAGCCCTTTATGTGGTGTCGCTCAGACGCCCGACTGTGGCATTTCTTTTAAAGCCCTTTATGTGGTGTCGTTGAGATGCCCGACTGTGGTATTTCTTTTAAAGCCCTTTAAGTGGTGTCGCTCAGACGCCCGACTGTGGCATTTCTCTTAAAGCCCTTTATGTGGTGTCGCTCAGACGCCTGACTGTGGCATTTCTTTTAAAGCCCTTTATGTGGTGTCGCTAAGACGCCCGACTGTGGCATTGCTTGTTATTTGATTCAAATTTTTTTATACTACCATGTTATTGCATTTTTATCAATAACTTGCTTGCACGCATCAGAGTTTCATTTATCTATTGTGACTGACGTCATGAGCATAAAATATTTTTAGCACATCATTGTTATATTATACCTGTGTTCTTAATGTTTGCGAGTACATTCAAAGTACTCACTGGCTTGTCCCTGGCTATTGTCTTGGCCAGATTTTTCTTGCACGGAGAGGAGCGACGCGATGCCAGCCCCGGAACCCATAGCAGCCTCGCGAAGATAGGAATTAACTTGGTCAGCTGTTCCCGTGGGAAATGGAGTCCCATAGACACTGATGTTTCACAACCCGCTTCCGCCATCAACCACTAGAAACCATTTGTTGTACTCACAGGCCAGAATGGTCTTGTACTACATAATTTGTATTTTGCTTGGAATTTCTATATCAAGTTGGAGCCTCATCAGCTAACAGTAATCCTGGGGCTGATGAGCACGACGGTCTTTTCTGGAAATTTATTACCCGGAAAACCCGGTCGTGACAGACTTGGTATCAGAGCCAGGCTGACCATTGGCTAATCCTATCTTAGCCAGGTCAATAAACTTAGGCAAACCAACCCACCAGACCTTAACCAAACCCCAGCCAAGCTTCTCGTGCAAGATAGCCACACAGTGACCCAACTCCTTTTTACAGTCGGTGCCCAACCTATCAACCTAACCTGTCACTCATGCGCCAGTGACCGGCCCCTAAATAGTCCTTTCTCACAAGCGTGCGAAGGAAGACTCCGTCCCCTTTTTCCTTATAAAAAGGGCGCGCTAGCACCAAACCAGCACAGCACAGCCGCTACCCCAAACCGAGCCACAATGCCTGGACCTATAGTGCACAACGAAACCACAGCAACCAACCTTGGAGGTTTTGTGACCATCCTCGCAAACCTCACCCGTCGTGCCTACGCATTAGAGGAGCCACCAGAATATGTTGTGTATCATGGACCCATGAGCGGTGAAGACCGCCAATTCTGGGCCACTGTGCACATTTACGGTAGGAGTCTAGCACCCGAGCGCCCCTACCGGTTCACCGGAAGAACAACTTCCTTTGAGCCACAAGCCATCCAGCTAGCCACTAGAGAGGCTATAGTTCATCTCAGGCACTTGTCGCCCAGGGTTAACTGTCGCTCGTTCCACTACTATCCTAGACGTGAAGGGTATGGTAGACCACCCCGAGTTGCCAATGGAGATCACGAGACGGACCCCGCATTGTTGCACCTAGTGCGCTATGTAAGTGCACTAGAGGCACTGTTCGACCAGATCACTATTGATCTAATCGCAGCTTGTGGAGAGCTGGTTCGTCGAGCCCCGGCGAGAGAAGAAAACGAGCCCAACACCGACAACCCAGTTGTGCTGTTTGGACAACCGATCGAGACCCCGAGATCTGCCCCAGCCATCGGCCAAGGTGCTGCGATAACCCCAGAAGTGCTTCGTCTCCTTTTGGGAGCACACTCCAACGGGGTTGTGGCCAACAATCCCCGCGATGGTCATCATCACTACCCCGACCCTGCAGTTCCTCCGCCATCTCCGACTAATCCCGGCAGAGAGACACGTGGAGAAGCCTCGACATCCACCAGGCACGCCCGTTTAGACATAAACAAGGTAGACTAAGCCGTATGAGTAGCACCAAGTTTCAATGTATCCTCGCTTTGTAATCATGCGACCGCGTATATTAACGCAGCCTGTCTTTGTGCCTCTGTTTTAATAGTAGCCTTGCATTTTTGGTCAGTGCATAGCTGCATATTTTTCCGGGCACAACTACCAAAACCAACCCGACGACAACCAGAGTAACACGTCTCTTTATGAGATATGTGTATCTCTGACACTGACCCGACCTTTGGAGCTAAGCTGGCAAATTTATTACCTTTCACCACGGTAAAACGACCCGGCTCCATTGCTATATAAAGGCCACCTTGTGACCTTACCCAGCAACCCTCACTTTGTGCACAACACTCACCCTTTTTCTTGTCATGCCAAACCCCAGAATTCATCTGAGAACCCCAGATGCAACTCCAGGTAGCTTTGTCAAAATATTGTGGGATTTTACCCGCAGTACCATGGGTTCTACCCAGCCACCCCAGTACGAGCTGTTCAAATCAAGGATCACCCCATCCACCTCGGAATATTGGGCAGCAGTACACATTCCCCCTGTAGACCCCAACCAAGATCCAATAGAAGTTTCCTTTGTGGGGAAATCGATGCCAACCCCACACTTGGCCATAGAAGCTGCTGCGAAAGAAGCGATTTCTCGTCTTCGATCCGCAGTACTCTATGCCCGCGAACAAGGATATTATTACTTTCCGAGCCGTGCAGCACCCGGAGAAGTTACATCTTTTCCCTGTGGACGTATTGAGAGAGACCCAGTTCTGGCCAACCTTATCCAGTACATCATTGCTCAAGAGCATTTAAACCAGCGAGTGATGGATTATCTCGAGAGCCTCGCAGATTTAAATCCTCAGATTGCCATCGGCAGACCACTGAGCCCCGACACGGAGAGACGCATACATCGACTGGTCAACCCACTTCCTCCGATAGAAGAGGAGTGTATTCCTTTACCAGAGACATTTTATCAGGACTCCACCCAGTTACCATTTTCATTTTAGACGTCACTACTGTATTTGTTCTTTGCAGCATTTATTTATGTGTGTGACTTCAGCGTGATACCCTGAGTTTGTACGACGAGTCAATTATTTGGCTTCTGCTAATGTGTGTAGTTTTTGTTATGGTTTATGCTCCTTTAAATTAACTGTTTTTCCCTTGCAAAATCCTGGACTGAGACTTCTTTTCCCTGAATTGCTACACCTGCCACTTCACGACATGGATTAATTAATTTCACACAGCACCACGCAGCAGACTCACAACCATAATCTTTCGGACATATACACTGTTTGCAAAACTTTGCAACGGTGTTACATCCAGCTAATCACCCCCTAACAACAGTTAGCACCCGGCACACCCCATCTACTCTTCATGATCACCACCACCGCGGAGAGCCAACACCCGAGCCGCAGCGTCGCGATACTCGTCGAAGATCATCACGCACAGGAGCACAGAGACCCCAGCAGCGTCGCCAACCCTCCGCATATCAGGATCACAAACCAGTCCGGCATCGCCTCCGCCATTAGAGCCTCGACCGAGCTTCTGTAAGCAGTAATGGAGAAAGAAGGAGGAGGAGAAGTGAGGCCAGGTGTGAGGAAGAAGAGAGAGGCACCCCGGCCGTTTTTATAGCTCGAGCTCGGTGTACGGTGGGCGAAGTCCACCAACGCCGCTCGTCGCCGATCGCCGGTATTCGGAGTCGAATCTGCGAGCAGTGCCGACAGCGTGCTGGCCCACGAGGTGAGTGCACGCTGCACCAGCAGCTAGCACGCCGCGCACTACCACGGTACGGCCTAGATGCCCTACACACTAGGCGTCGCCGGTGGAGAAAGCGCGCGGGAGAGAGGAAGAAGAAAGGGCCAGAGGGAGAAGGAGAGGAGACTGACAGTGGACCCCGGGTCCACCTGACAGCCAGAGGGAGCACTATACTCTTGGGTATGACCAGCGTATATTTAAATTTAGGAGTTATTCTAAATTTATATCCAGCGTAGAAATCACCCGATTTTGTCCCGAACCGTAGACTCTTCCACGCAGCACCAGTTTTCACACTGTGGTTTTTCACCACTTATTGCCCTCTCACTGTAGCCACATCGTCATTGCGTAATTATTTTCTTAACACCGCTTTTACCAAATCTCGAGGACGAGATTTTTCTTAAGGGGGTTAGTATTGTGACACCCCAAAAATTTGGCCTTGTTTTAATGGAATAGAATTTTGCCAGGATTTAAAACTTTGAATTTTTGAGCTCCATTTTTGTTTTTTAAATCATTTCCTTCCCTGTTATTATGAGTTTTTCCCAGAGAGAAAATTTTTCAAATGTGTTATTGGACTTGATTAACCTCTCAAGTAAAACTTTCCCTTATCCAATATAACTAATTAACTAATTTAGTTGCTTGATCATTGTTTTCTTGAAAAATGGTTTTTTTTAAGGTTAAATGGCCTTATTTGAACTACAACCATTTGATAAATTCACTTAAAATTCCCACAAAAATTTGGAGATGTCATGTGATGTTTTTAAATCACTTTTATGCAAAAATATATTTCATTCATGAAATATTTTGAGCCCTACACTCAGTTTTTCTTCTCTGGTCCAGAGTGCATTTTGCACTACAACCTATTTAAATATTTCTTTAAAACTTCTACCAAAATTAGGGGAGGCCAGTAGGAGCCTATTATTTCACTTTGTGCAAAAACCTATTTATGTTCTTTGAAAAATTTGAGTGAATCAACCTCATCTTCATTCTGGACCAACTTGATGGTTTGTACAGCAACCATGTTTTTACTTGCTCTTTAACTCTTGATTATTTCTCCTACTTGTAGTCCCCCATGTTAAACCCTTAAGTCCAGGAGCATGGCACCTTTTGGATCATTTTTGGTTCATGAAATAATGTCATCTATTCCCTGTCCAGAATTGAAATTCTGCTAAAATTACAGTAGCAAGTTTCTGCTTTTGGCCAAATAACCTCACCACTCTCTCTTGCATCTAAGGAGATCTTGATCTGGAGATTTGGGCCACCCCAAGAGTTGCTTAGAAGCCTTTAACATTTTGTCAAACACCTGGTGTGCATGGCCAGTTTTGACATGATTTTGTCTTTGCATTGTGACCTTGCACCTCGGATCATACTAGCATGTCCACTAGGATTCCAGTTGCTCATAACCTGGGTCTGTTAATTGCCAGCCTCGACCGCGACCTCTAGCGTGCTCTGGCATAGTGTCGAACACGTCTCGTGCACGCCTGGAGCGCGAGCAGAGCGCGCGTATTGCACGACCCACGCCCGAGCTGACACACTGGCCCCACGGCTTTGGCCCGCTCTGCAGCACCTCGCCACGCACTCACCTTCTCACTGCAACACGCCAAGCAGCCCCGCCGCGCCCGACAGGCCAAGCGCTAGCCGCCACCGCCGCCCGACAGCCTCTGGCCATGTCGGTGCCGCGCAAGCCACTCCCACTCGCCACCTGCCCCTGTGAGCAGTGCGTGCTCATCCACAGCTTCGTCCCCTAGCGCTCATCGCCGCCACGTCGCCCTAGCCATAGAGAGGCGGTTCGCCGGAGAGCTTATCTACGGCCGCCGCGGAACCGACCTCGTCGCGCTATAAATAGACACCCCGAGCCCCTCTGAGCACGCACGTGACCTCAGGCCACCCTCATGGGACACCCATAGCCCGCAATCGTCAGGGAAACACCGCCTTCCTCATCTCCGGCAACTCCTGCCGCCCCCACTGTCTCGTTCACTCCGGCGCCATCAGGGCTTCCCCCTCTCCGTTCTCTTCACCAAGAGCTTCCACATCCTCCCGTGAGCCTTTTCCCCTACTTGATTTTGATCGGGAGCCAACGCCGCCACAAAGTCACTTCGCCACCGAAGCCTTCTTCCGCCGCGGAGCTCGCCGCCGGCAGCTCACTCCGTCCCTGCCGACCCAACGACTACCGGGAGGACCGCCCCAACCTTACGGATCCATCCCCACCCTCGGGGGCCCGCGAGGAGCAGCCAAACGCCGGCGACGATCGCCGGAGCCCCGCTCCGCTCGGGTAAAGGAGGGAGACAACGCGCGGCGACTGGTCAAACCTGACCAGTGGGCCAGGCAGGCCCACTGTCAGTGACACCCCGCGCCGTCCACGTGGTTAAGTGGAGGCGTAAAGCCTCAAGTACGCCTCCTCTGCACCGAAAGCGTATTTCTATCTGAATCGTTTTCTTTTCTGTCTTATTTTAAAAACAGATTTGACCAAATCTTTGACTGGCTATAACTTTTTAAATATAACTCCAAATGAGTTGATTCTTTTTCCTACCTTCCTTAAATTTGGTCTAGTTTATTTTAAGATTTATTTGAAAAATTTTCAAACAACTTTTTGGTTCTGTTTTTGAAATATGTGTTAATTCAAATATATTTTTAAATAGGATTTTGGGGAGAGAGAAGAAACTTTCAAAAGTTTTGGAGTGCACCCTGCCTTTCCACACATTGAAGGCAAGCATTCTGAACCCCGGCATAATATTTTTGGTGTGATCGTTGATACATTTATAACACCACCGCATTTCGAAGGACTTTTTATTTCATGTGATATGATCATATGCATAGGTGCATGTTATTGATTTCCATGCTGTTGGTAATGAACACACTTGTGATGATAATCACCCTCATATGCCTTGCATGCATACCGGCAGGAACCCGGGAAAACCTCTGCCTTGGGTAGGCATGAGTTTGTCGCCGGTCTCCGTCGGGACGGTTATGTCTGGTATGGCATGGTAAGGTGATATGAGAGGTGACTCTGCTGGATGAAATATAATCGTTATGCTAATCATGCAAGGAATACTTAAACCACCTGAGTCGACCGTAGATCGAGTCTTGTTCCAGTAAACCCCATACTTGTTTCGTACTACCACTCGTCTCTACAGCAAGTAGAGTACGGTTCAGTAAGTTGTCAACCTCTTCCAGCACACACCGTACAGAGAGGCCATGGTGGAAGATACCGGTTGTAGCTGGTAGGCAGGCCACCTGGTCCGGGGGCATGGGTGTTTCCGGTTGGGACCGAGAGGGGAGGCCACCCCTTAGAGCGCGCGATATAAATTTGATCCCATGCTACGCGAGGTTGTAGCCTCCCCACTTAGAGTTTGCTTAACAGGTGTCGTGGGTGATTCCAGACACGTGTGAGATAAGCTGGTGTGTGCAAGTTAGGTGTGTTTTCAACAAAAAGACCGTAGATGGAATTAGTCCTGCTGGACTAGAGAAATCCGTTACTCGTGGGTAAAGAGTACACCCTCTGCAGAGAATAAACCTACTCGAATAGCTGTGTCCATGGTTAAGGATTACAGTCTGGGATGGGTGAGGCGTCGGTCTTAGCGTCGGTCTTCGGAGGTGAAACGGTTAACCAGAAATGGAATTACTGCTTGTGACTTGTGATAACTATGATTATTATTATTATTGACTAACCCGTGATATTATTGTTATTACCGAATATCTCTGGGATGGTTCTACCTCCGGGATATTCATTATGATTGTTTCTTTTAAAGCCCTTTATGTGGTGTCGCCCAAACACCCGACTGTGGCATTTCTTTTAAAGCCCTTTATGTGGTGTCGCCCAGACGCCCGACTGTGGCATTTCTTTTAAAGTCCTTTATGTGGTGTCGCCCAGACGCCCGACTGTGGCATTTCTTTTAAAGCCCTTTATGTGGTGTCGCTCAGACGCCCGACTGTTGCATTTCTTTTAAAGCCCTTTATGTGGTGTCGTTGAGATGCCAGACTGTGGTATTTCTTTTAAAGCCCTTTAAGTGGTGTCGCTCAGACGCCCGACTGTGGCATTTCTCTTAAAG
Organism: Triticum aestivum; assembly: GCF_018294505.1. NCBI lineage: Eukaryota > Viridiplantae > Streptophyta > Magnoliopsida > Poales > Poaceae > Triticum > Triticum aestivum. The sequence goes on from NC_057801.1 coordinate 313,068,096, forward strand.
CCCTTTATGTGGTGTCGCCCAGACGCCCAACTGTGTCATTTCTTTTAAAGCCCTTTATGTGGTATCGCTCAGACGCCCGACTGTGGCATTTCTTTTAAAGCCCTTTATGTGGTGTCGTTGAGATGCCCGACTGTGGTATTTCTTTTAAAGCCCTTTAAGTGGTGTCGCTCAGACGCCCGACTGTGGCATTTCTCTTAAAGCCCTTTATGTGGTGTCGCTCAGACGCCCGACTGTGGCATTTCTTTTAAAGCCCTTTATGTGGTGTCGCTAAGACGCCCGACTGTGGCATTGCTTGTTATTTGATTCAAATTTTTTTTATACTACCATGTTATTGCATTTTTATCAATAACTTGCTTGCACGCATCAGAGTTTCATTTATCTATTGTGACTGACGTCATGAGCATAAAATATTTTTAGCACATCATTGTTATATTATACTTGTGTTCTTAATGTTTGCGAGTACATTGAAAGTACTCACTGGCTTGTCCCTGGCTATTGTCTTGGCCAGATTTTTCTTGCACAGAGAGGAGCGACGCGATGCCAGCCCCGGAACCCACTCAATGGAGATAGCAGCCTCGCGAAGATAGGAATTAACTTGGTCAGCTGTTCCCGTGGGAAATGGAGTCCCATAGACACTGATGTTTCACAACCCGCTTCCGCCATCAACCACTAGAAACCATTTGTTGTACTCACTGGCCAGAATGGTCTTGTACTACATAATTTGTATTTTGCTTGGAATTTCTGTATCAAGTTGGAGCCTCATCAGCTAACAGTAATCCTGGGGCCGATGAGCACGACGGTCTTTTCTGGAAATTTATTACCCAGAAAACCCGGTCGTGACACATATCACAGCTAAGAAGATGTATCTTGCCACCGGAGAAAAGGATTGATATGGCAGAGATAGAATTGGCCAAGGATTTGACCTATGAGGAAAAGCCAATCAGAATACTGGATCAAACAGAAAGGGTCACCTGCAGCAAAGAAATAAGGTTTTACAACGTTCAGTGGGAGCACCACACCGAAGAGGAAGCGACCTGGGAAAGAGAGGAATTTTTAAGGACTACATACCCAGAATGGTTTTCCCAACCAACCGAATATCGAGGATGAGATTCATCTTAAGTGGGGGAGGTTTGTGACAGCCTGGATCTTGCCTTCTGTCTTTTTATGGACATGGTTTTTGTCGTGGTTTTTGCCCTTGTTTGAATTGGAGTTTGAATCATTTCAAATGGACTTGTCACTTGCGCATATCCTTGACTTTCACCCAAGTGGCCTATCTACTTATTTCCTCTAATCAATTCTCAAAATAATCAAATGAATATTTTTCATAAAAGAAAAATATTCATTTCTCTCTCTGAAACTCACTTCAGAAACTTGTGCTCCAAAGCAACATCAATTTTTCTTGCACAGGAAAATCTGAGATAATTCCTAAATATACTTAGAACCTTGGCACACCTTCCCATGCAAAAGTATTGCACCACTTTTTGTAATATTTTTGCTATAGAAAATCATTTCTATTCTGGCCCATAGTTCCAGTTTATACAGCAAGTACATTTTTCCTTGAGCTTTTAGCCTTGATCTTTCTTGAGCTTAAAAACCCTCCTAAGAAATACTAAACCCCGGGAGATCATCCCTAATGGCCTTCTAGAAGGTGGCCAAACTTGGCGACCAAGTTTCTGGACAGAAACTTGTCAGCTTAGTAGAGTCAAGTCTGGTCGACCTGGGCATGAACCATCACTTCTCCTAGACTAAACACTGCACGGTCGAGCACGTAGACAAGGTTTGGCCGTTCCTGGGCATCATTTTGACCATGCAAGCTTGGTGACCGCGCGAGGACACAGCGCCTAGCCGCGTCTCGACGCGCTCTGGCTGGCGCCTTGCCCTCTATACCGCGCGTGCTCATTCCAGCGCTCGCCGCCGACTGCCACACCATGCCACAAGCCCCGACCCATCACCCTTGACCGCTCCCTGGTGCTCGCCGATTCCGGATCTGCCGCAGCAAGCACGCGCGCGTCGCGGACAAAACGCCACCATGCGCGCGTGCGCTTGTCCTCTTCCCCAACCGCCTCCTATGCTCGTCTGCAAGCGTGGGCAAGCTCCTCCGTTGACGATGAGCCTTTGCCCCCTCGCATTGGAGCTTCTCGTCGCCATTCACCGCATGTACAGTGAGCTCCAGTGGCGACACGCCTCCCCTTTCTCCGGCTATATATAGTGCTCCCCTCCTCGATTTCTAGCCAAGCACCACTCCACACCACCTCCACAAACACGTAGACGAGCAGAAGATCAGTCGGGCAGGCCTCTGGCCGTTGCCCCGACCAGAGGACTGCGGCGATCCCCACAGTCCAGCTGCCGCTCTCCGAGGCCTCTCGAGCTCAAGTAGCTACTTGGGCGGGGCATTGGGGATCTGCTGGTGCTGCCTGGACACCTCTGAGCCCTCGGAGCCGCCTCTAGCCATCGTCTTCAACCACTCCGGTGAAACCCGTCTGCCACTGTAGCTTGCGAGCTCAACTTCGAGCAGCTCCATCCACCCCAAGCCAACCTATGGGTACGGGCAGGTGCGCCTCGAGCCCTGCTTCAATCCTATCCCTCTAGCCTAGCCCCAAACCCCCTTGTCGTTGGTGTGAGCTCCAGCGAAGCCCCGCCTCTCTCTGATCTCGTGGACCCCCTATCTCTCCTGACGGGCGGGACCCACCTGTCAGTCTCACCACTCGCGCCCGAAGCGGTACGAGTGGAGGCGTATTTCTATTTTATGCCTACGACGTCACCCCCCCAGGATTTTTGTTTAATTCAAATATTATTCATAAATTTGATTGCACTTTGACAAACCACCATTTCTAAACCATAAGTCCAAATGATTTGATTCTTTTTGCATTGTATTTGTTTCAGAAAGCTCTAGCAGCACACCAGAAGATGGATTTTTCCTTGCTGCCTAGAATTTCTGGTAATTTTCAGAATGTGTTTTGACAAATATTTTTGTGGTTTAAATTCTTTTTCAGATGGAGAAGCTTGTCTGGAAGCAAACCAAGAGGGGTGTGATCCTCCTCTACACTAAGGAAAGCCCCACCAACATTTGGATGGTGTTATTTCAATATCTATGATTTTCTACTTGAATATGAGTTCTTATTTGAAATTAAAATTTGATAAATAACTTTGGTTAATTGCTAGTTACTTTATTATGCTTGATATGCTTGTTTCATTTACTGGTTGAATGCATGAACTTGTTTGGTTAAGTAGAGTAAGATTTTGCACTATACATATTTCTATGGAAATTAATGTTAGTTATTTTACTAAATGATAGTTTCATTTAAATAAAGAACTAACAACAATATTGCTTGATAAATAAAAATGAGTTATAACCAGAAAAGTTTTGGTTCTAAGAATTGTAAGATGCATATATTGTTAAGTTTGATCCATGAATATGAGTTGTTTGCTTTGTATGATGAGTAGTTGGATGATTCTTTTTGGGTTATATCATGTCGATGATAAAAAGTTTTTATCAAAGCTAAACTTGATTAAGTTCAACTTGAATACGATGTTGATCACATCATGGTGCCACTGAATCGGGTTTTAATTCAGTGCGACCAAATTTACCTTATGGGAACGTCTTGATTCGGTCCTTTGTTGTGGCTCTCACCGGTGCTTCCCGCGAGGGAAGGTCATGGGCGTGCATACCTGGCCCGGTAGGCAGAGATTATGTAACGCCCCAGATTCGATGCGCCAGGTGTCTGCTAGCTATCCGCCGTCATTGCCTTGTATTTTGCTTGCATGTTGCATTTTATAATGTCATCATGTGCATCTCATTTTGCATATGTGTTCGTTTCTTGCATCCGAGCATTTTCCCCATTGTCCGCTTTGCAATCCGACACCCCTATGCTCCCCGGCGCCCCCTTTTGCCTCTTTTCATGTGCGGATGTTAAACTTTCTCGGAATGGCCCGAGGTTTGCCAAGCAGCCTTGGTATAGCACCGGTAGACCGCCTGTCAAGTTTCGTGCCATTTGGAGGTCGTTTGATACTCCAACGGTTAACCGGGTAACCGTAAAAGCCCCTTTTGTCTTGCAGCCCAACACCCTTAGAAACTAGCCCAAAACCCATCCAAACCCCCTCCATGCTCTCGGTCGTTCGATCACGATCGTGTGGGCGAAAACCGCTCCTCATTTGGACTCTCCTAGCTCCCATAATCTATAAATATGACCTCTCCCCCAAAATTCGCGGATGAAATCCACCCCTAACTCTAAAAATTCCCCTCTCCGCGCCGGACAACGCCTGCGCCGCCGCCTCTGCACCAACCGGCGTCCCCCACGTGGCACGCCTCTGTCACCCGCGCCGTCGGCCCGCCTGGCCCGTGGCCGGCCCTCCCGAGCCCGGGACGCCGCCGCCGCTCCCAGCGGGAGCCCACGCCCCCGAGCGCCTCCCCCACCGCCGGCCTCCTCCTCGCCATCGTCCGCCTCTGCCGTCCGCCTCCACCGCGCCTCCTCGCCGACCGCCGCCGCCCGGCCAGCATCGGATCCCCGCTGCCGCGCGCCCCGCGCCGCCTCCCTGCCGGCGCTCGCCGCGCCCCCCCTCGCCGCCCCCCATCTCCGGCCTCCTTCCTCGTTGCCGGTGCCGCCCAGCTCCGGCGAGAGCTCCTGCCCAACCTCGGTTCCCGTGCACGAACCCCCAGATCCAGATCCAGTCCACGAGGTTGACCCCGGATTTTTCTCTCAAGTCATTATATTTCAGCATTTTCATGCCCTGTTCATCGCATCATAAATTGCTGCATACTGCTCCGTTTTTCGTGCATAATATATCAAAATGTTCGCCAGGAGATGTCTACATTTTGTTCCATTGTGCCATAATTGTTTGAGTTGATCTTGATGCCGGAATCATCGTTGCAAGAGTGCTATATGATGTTATTCTGCTGAAACTGTTATAACTTGGTGATTTGTCTTTTTCGTTGCATTTTGTGTGTGCATCCTATGAGGTTGATGTCTACATGTGTTTTGAACTATGTCATGCCATCTTTACAGAGGTGGCATCCATGTATTTTTGTGAGTCTTGTACTGAGTGCATCAAGCTTGTTAAGTAGGGTACTTGTTGTTACTGTTTTGCTAGGCTGAATTTGTTATTTTGTGATGCTATGTAAACCTGCTGCTACAAGTCATTCTATGCATAATCTGGAGATGTTCACTAAGGATGTTTTCTTAGTAATGTCATGCTCTATCCATCCATGCCCCTGGTTGCATTTATAGCTTGCTGTAGATTGTTGTCATCATGCTACAAAGTTGCTAAATAATGTTGATGTCAGTCTGTTATCATTAAGTTTAGTTTTGCCATGTGTTTTTCTAGTGACCCATGCACCCTATGAACTTGATCTTTCCATGATTAGCTGCACAAAAATGTCTTCTTACTGTTGGTTGCCTCGTCTTGCCATGTAATGCTCTGTGGTGAGTGGTACAAGCTCACCAACATGCCTACTTATCGTTGTTCCTGCCATGTATGAATCTGTCATATAACTTGCCATGTTTACATGGCTGCCATCATATTTTATGATCCTTTTTGGCTCATGGTCAGTAAGGGAGTTTTATTCTATTAAATTAGTAGATTAATTCCATGCCTTTAGTTGCCATTATATGTTCCTGTAACATATTGTTTGATAGCTCTAAACATTGCAACCTGATGTTATTTCTGCTAAGCCTGTAAACTGTTACTATATGGAATCTTGCGATGTGTTTTGGAGCATGTTCTAGTGATTTCCGGAGATATCTCAGTGTTCATGTTTTGTTATGATTTACCTGTACATCATGTCCATGCCTTTTTTTATCATGTTAGGGTGGTGTATTATATTGTTTTGATGCTTGCAATATGCCTAGTTGCTGTTTTGGACAGATTGTTGCTATAACTTGTATAGTGTGTGTGTGTTGAACCGTTGCTCCATTTTTGTTTGTGCTCTATATGAAACTTGCTTGATTTTGTATGTAGCTTCATGTTATCATGTTGAATCCTTGTTTTGAGGTGTTTGCTTGATGTTTGTATGCTTTTTGCATTAATGCCATGTTTAACTTGTTTTGCTCATATCTTCTAGGCCGTAGCTCCGAACTAAATGAACTTTATATGTAACTTGACTAGAATCTCGTGTAGATCATCTTGGTGCATCTTAACTTGCTGTTTAACAAATTGAACATAATGTTTATTCAGATCTGGAACAATTTTGAAATTTGCATATGAGGACTTACCGGATTTGTTATATGTTGTTTCCGGCCTCATTTAAACTTGATTTGATGTGTTGCTCTTGTTTGCATCATCTCTTGCTATGAGTAGCTTCATGTAGTCTTGTCATGCATCATGCTTGGTTGTGCATCATGTCTTGTCTATGTGTGGTGTGTTTACCATGTTGTGTGCTTCTTCTCGATAGTTATCGTTTCGTTGCGATCGTGAGGATTCGTTCGTCTACGTCTGGTTCGTCTTCGTGGCTTCATCTTCTTCATGGACTCGTTGTTCTTCCTTGCGGGATTTCAGGCAAGATGACCGCTACCCTGGATCTCACTACTATCATTGTTATGCTAGTTGCTTCGTTTTATCCCTTTGCTGCGCTACCTATCTCTTGTTCTTCAAGCCTCCCAAATTGCCATGTCAGCCTCTAACCTTTTCACCCTTCCTAGCAAACCGTTGCTTGGCTATGTTACCGCTTTTGCTCAGCCCGTCTTATAGCGTTGTTAGTTGCAGGTGAAGTTGAAGATTGCTCCGTGGTGGACAGGATTATGTTGGGATATCACAATATCTCTTATTTAATTAATGCATCTATATACTTGGTAAAGGGTGGAAGACTCGGCCTTATGCCTGGTGTTTTGTTCCACTCTTGCCGCCCTAGTTTCTGTCATACCGGTGTTATGTTCCCGTATTTTGCGTTCCTTACGCGGTTGGGTGATTTATGGGACCCCCTTGACAGTTCGCTTTGAATAAAACTCCTCCAGCAAGGCCCAACCTTAGTTTTACCATTTGCCTCACCTAGCCCTTTTTCCCTTTGGTTTCCGGAGCCCGAGGGTCATATTTATTTTAAACCCCTCCCCCCCGGGCCAGTGCTCCTTCGAGTGTTGGTCCGAAATGGGCAGACTGCGGGGCCACCTCGGGGCAACTTGAGGGCTGGTTTTACTCGTAGGCTGACCTATCCGGTGTGCCCTGAGAACGAGATATGTGCAGCTCCTATCGGGATTTGTTGGTGCATCGGGCGGCTTTGCTGGTCTTCTTTTACCATTGTCGAAATGTCTTGTAAATCGGGATTCCGAGTCTGATCGGGTCTTCCTGGGAGAAGGTATATCCTTTGTTGATCGCGAGAGCTTATCATGGGCTAAGTTGGGACACCCCTACAGGGTATAAACTTTCGAAAGTCGTGCCCGCGGTTATGGGCAGATGGGAATTTGTTAATGTCCGGTTGTAGATAACTTGACACCAGATCCGAATTAAAACGCATCAACCGCGCGTGTAGCCGTGATGGTCTCTTTTCGGCGGAGTCCGAGAAGTGAACACGGTTTTGGGTTATGTTTGACGTAAGTAGGAGTTCAGGATCACTTCTTGATCATTGCTAGCTTCACGACCGTTCCGCTTGCTCTCTTCTCGCTCTTCTTTGCATATGTTAGCCACCATATCATGCTTAGTCACTGTTGCAACCTCACCACTTTACCCCTTCCTTTCCCTTTAAGCTTTGCTAGTCTTGATACCCATGCTAATGGGATTGCTGAGTCCTCGTGGCTCACAGTTTACTACAACAACAGTTGCAGGTACAGGTTTCGCGATGATCTTGAGGCGAGAGTGATGTTTTCTTGTTTTAGAGTTCTTCTTCTGTTTCTTCTTCGATCAGGGGATAGGTTCCAGGTCGGAAGCCTGGGCTAGCAGGGTGGATGTCGTTTGAGTTTCTGTTTGTGTTTCATCCATAGTCGGATGTTGATCTTATGTATGATGATGTTGTATTCGTGTGGCATTGTATGCCTTTTGTATGTATCCCCATCTATTATGTAATGTTGATGTAATGATATCCACCTTGCAAAAGTGTGTCAAAATGGGGTTCTATCCTTGGTGGGACCTTCGAGTCTCTTTAGGATAGTATCGCATATTGGGCGTGACAAGTAGGTATCAGAGCCTCGACCGACCATAGGAGCCCCTTGATTGATCGCGTAGTTTGGCCGTTGTCTAGTCTTGAAAAAAAACTTTTTTAGAGTCTAGTTATATCGGAGAGTAGACCTTCTTTTACTCCTCAACCCCTTCATTGCTCTGGTAAGGAATCTTGACGTAGGTGTTTTGAATTACTCCTCTTCCCCTTCAAATTTTTCTTTAGGATCACGTGGTTAGTTTTCGGTTGTTGGTTCTGAGCTCTTTTCATCTGGTGCATTTCTTGTCAAGGTGATTTGACCCTCTCCATTTTTGCAAGATTCAATCCTCAGTTGTCTTATTTTCCCACCCACCCACCCTTTTCTTCCCGGAGCCAGAGCCTCTAATCGAGTATCCATCCTACTCGTAAGAAGTCTTTGCCTTCTTCCCTCAATTGTTTCAACCGGTGTCTTCTCTTCAAGTTATTCGTCGATTCCCCCTCGTGAGTTGCCTTTGTTTTTCCCACCCTCCCACCCTCTTCTTCCCGGAGCCTGAGTCTCTTTCGACCATCAATTTCATTCGTGTGGAGCCTCTTCAGTCTTTTGTCAATTATTTCAACCGGTGAATTCTCATCTCGTTCGTCAGTCTTCATCCCTTTCTTTTTTCGGTGCACTCAATTCACGTTTTTCGGGTTGATCACATTCTTTTCCTTAGATCAAGTGTTCTCCTTGCTCGTTCGCCTCTCGCCAGTTTATCCTTCTGGAGTGTTCAAGACATCTCAGGAGATTTGTCTGTGTTTGAACTTATTCGAGGTTGTCACCTCATTCAAATATTTCAATTGTTCCGGTGCTTCATCTATCTGTTCAACATCCCTTTCCAACGGTGTTTTATCTTTAGTGGGCCCTAACCCACAGGTCTTTTCCCAGGATATTACCTGACTCTTCTAATTCCACCGGAGTTATTCTCAATTCTTTTCAAGTGGGACGTAAGAATGAATTTCATCAGTCACATGCCTTCTCCAAGATCGCTTTCAAATTCTTTTCGTCTTTGGTTCAACCCTTCCTATTTTTCATTCTACCGGAGTATCTGAGTAATTTTCATGGTGTTTCTCATCGTCATTTGCCGAAGAGGAATTTTTCCTCTAAATCTTGCTCGTTCTCTCGAAGATTCGTGGTTCCAGCTTCTTGTTATCCTATCGAATTATTCCATTTGTCAGATATTCTTTCTTACCCATCCGGAGTATTTCATGAGTTGATTTCTTTTTCGTTTAACCGGAGGACATCATTCCAGTTATCGTTCGCTAGTTATCCCGGTGCTTCATTCAAGTGCTTTTTAATCAGATCGAGCTCTTCCCATTCTCTTGCATCTAAATCCCATCAAACATATTTGATCTTCTAATTCTTCCCGATGATTCATTCTCTTCCATCAATCATTTTTGAATTCTTTCAGTGGTTCATTCAAGATTCTTTTTCCTTGATTATCTTTTTAATTCATTCGCTCTTTTCAATCCTACTGTTGGTTCATGAAGACTTTCTCAAGTTTTGTGCATATACCCCTCCCCCCTCAATCCTTTTCAAGAAGAATAAGTAGTTTGCAAATCCATTTTGTCATCAAGTCAATTTGATGAAGGATAAGCATACAATAAATCTTATCCTTATTTCCTCAAAGTGATTAATCCCTTCCTTTGGAGTTTGTTCATGAGGAATAAATTCTAGTTCCAAGTGTTTTCATCTTTTCTTTTCCGGAGCTCAAAATATTTCCTCGGCCATTTCTTCGGAACCTCCATCAAAATCATCGCAAGTCTCATCTTATTCTTTTCATTATTCAATTCTATCTCATCATCCTTTTGTTACTGGAGTTCTTCACGGTGGTTCTTCATGATTTAATTCATTCTACAAGAGTTCATCAAGATTCTTGTTGGAGGAGTTCAAGTATATTCCTTCTTGCATCTCGAAGTGCAATTAATTCTCCGTATACTTTTGGAGTGGAGTTTTGCATTTCTTCATTCTTCTCAGCTATCCAGTCATTTCCGTTTGTGCCCAGTTATCACCTTATGATCTTGAGATGTTATCCATAAGACCACAACAAGTTAATTCTTTCGTTGTTGATTTTCTCAACAGCTCCGTTCAACCTTTCCTTCTAAGTTCTTTTCATTCTATTCTTTCAATTCTTCCGGAGGTTTTGTGTTGTTCCTCTCGTCAAGTATCATTCCATCCTCTCAAGCTCGTGTTCTATTCCTCCATGTTTCAGTCAGAGTGCTGCCTAAATCCTTTCAGTCTTATTCGTTTCTTATCTCGTTCTAACCGGAGTGGTTTCATAGTCCATCTGATTCTGTGCTCGTCATTCTCGTCGTTCCTCTCTTCTTCTCGAGTGCTCTCGATTCTTTTCTTCTTCTCTTGAGTTCTTGTTTCACCTCTTCCTTTTTCTCTTCCGTCTCGGTCCTAAGATCTCGGGAGGAGATCTCTTGTTAGTGTAGGAGTGTTGTAATGCACCCCATTCGATGCGCCAGGTGTCTGCTAGTTATTCACCATCATTGCTATGTCTTTTGCTTGCGTGTTGCATTTTATCATGTCATCATGTGCATCTCATTTTGCAGACGTGTTCGTTTCTTGCATCCGAGCATTTTCCCCATTGTCCGCTTTGCAATCCAACACCCCTATGCTCCCCGGCGCCCCCTTTTGCCTCATTTCATGTGCGGGTGTTAAACTTTCTCGGAATGGACCGAGGTTTGCCAAGCGGCCTTGGTATAGCACCGGTAGACCGCCTGTCAAGTTTCGTCCCATTTGGAGATCGTTTGATACTCCAATGGTTAACCGGGTAACCGTAAAAGCCCCTTTTGTCTTGCATCCCAACACCCTTCCAAACTGGCCCAAAACTGATCCAAACCCCTTCCATGCTCTTGGTCATTCGATCACGATCGTGTGGGCGAAAACCGCTCCTCATTTGGACTCTCCTAGCTCCCAGAATCTATAAATATGCCCTCTCCCCTAAAATTCGGGGATGAAATCCACCCCTAACCCTAAAAATTCCCCTCTCCACGCCTGACGTGTCCGTCCGCGCCGGACAAAGCCCGCGCCGCAGCCTCCGCACCAACCGGCGTCCGCCACGTGGTGCTCCTCCGTCGGCCGCGCCGCCGGCCTGCCTGGCCTATGGCCGGCCCTCCCGAGCCCGGGACACCGCCGCCGCTCCCCGCGGGAGCCCGCGCCCCTGAGCGCCTCCCCCGCCGCCGGCCTCCGCCTCGCCATCGGCCGCCGCCGCCGTCCGCCTCCACCGCGCCGCCTCGCCGACCACCGCCGCCCGGCCGACCCCGGATCCCCGCCGCCACTCGCCCCGCGCCGCCTCCTGGCCGGCGCCCGTCTCCCACCGGTGCTCGCCCCCCCCTCGCCAGCCCCCCCATCTCCGGCCTCCTTCCTCGTTGTCGGCGCTGCCCAACTCCGGCGAGAACTCCGGCCCGACCTCGGTTCCCGTGCCCGAACCCCCAGATCCAGATCTAGTCCACGAGGTTGACCCCAGATTTTTCTCTCAAGTCATTATATTTCAGCATTTTCATGCCCTGTTCATCACATCATAACTTGCTGCATACTGCTCCATTTTGCATGAATAATATATCAAAATGTTCGTAAGGTGATGCTCAACATTTTGTTGCATTGTACCATGCTTCTTTGAGTTGATCTTGATGCCTGAATCATTGTTGCAAGAGTGCTATATGATGTTATTCTGCTGAAACTGTTATAACTTGGTGATTTGTCTTTTTCGTTGCTTTTTGTGTGTGCATCCTATGAGGTTGATGTCTACATGTATTTTGAACTATGTCATGCCATCTTTACAGAGGTTCCATCCATGTATTTTTGTGAGTCTTGTACTGAGTGCATCAAGCTTGTTAAGTAGAGTACTTGTTGTTACTGTTTTGCTAGGCTGAATCTGTTATTTTGTGATGCTATGTAAACCTGCTGCTACAAGTCATTCTATGCATAATCGGGAGATGTTCACTAAGTATGTTTTCTTACTAATGTCATGCTCTATCCATCCATGCCCCTGGTTGCATTTATAGCTTGTTGTAGATTGTTGTTATCATGATACAAAGTTGCTAAATAATGTTGTTGTCAGTCTGTTATCATTTAAGTTCAGTTTTGCCATGTGTTTTGCTAGTGATCCATGCACCCTATGAACTTGATCTTGCCATGATTATCTGCACAAACATGTCTTCTTACTGTTGGTTTCCTTGTCATGCCATGTAATGCTCTTTGGTGAGTGGTACAAGCTCACCAACATGCCTACTTATCGTTGTTCCTGCCATGTATGAATCTGTCATATAACTTGCCATGTTTACATGGGTGCCCTCATATTTTATGATCCTTTTTTGCTCATGGTGAGTAAGGGACTTTTGTTCTATGCAATTATTAGATTCATTCCATGCCTTTGGTTGCCATGATATGTTCCTGTAACATGTTGTTTGATAGCTCTAAACATTGCTACCTGATGTTATTTCTGCTAAGCCTGTAAACTGTTACTATATGCAATCTTGCCATGTGTTTTGGAGCATGTTCTAGTGATTTCTGGAGATATCTCAGTGTTCATGTTTTGTTATGCTTTACCTGTACATCATGTCCATGCCTTTTTTTATCATGTTAGGGTGCTGTAGCATATTGTTTTGATGCTTGCAATATGCCTAGTTGCTGTTTTGGACAAATTGTTGCTATAACTTGTATAGTGTGTGTGTTGAACCGTTGCTCCGTTTTGTGTGTGCTCTATATGAAACTTGCTTGATTTTGCATGTAGCTTCATATTATCATGTTGAATCCTTGTTTTGAGGTGTTTTCTTGATGTTTGTATGCTTTTTGCATCAATGCCATGTTTAACTTGTTTTGCTCATATCTTCTAGGCCGTAGCTCTGAACTAAATGAACTTTATATGTAACTTGAGTAGAATCTCGTGTAGATCATCTTGGTGCATCTTAACTTGCTGTTTAACAACTTGAACATAAGGTTTATTCAGATCTGGACCAATTTTGAAATTTGCATATGAGGACTTACCAGATTTGTTATATGTTGTTTCCGGCCTCATTTAAACTTGCTTTGATGTGTTGCTCTTGTTTGCATCATCTCTTGCTACTAGTAGCTTCATGTAGTCTTGTATGCATCATGATTGGCTGTGCATCATGTCTTGTCTATGTGTGGTGTGTTTACCATGTTGTGTGCTTCTTCTCGATAGTTCTCGTTTCATTGTGATCGTGAGGATTCGTTCATCTACGCTTGGTTCTTCTTCGTGGCTTCATCTTCTTCATGGACTCGTTCTTCTAACTTGCGGGATTTCAGGCAAGATGACCGCTACCCTGGATCTCACTACTATCATTGTTATGCTATTTGCTACGTTTTATCGCTTTGCTGCGCTACCTATCTCTTGTTCTTCAAGCCTCCCAAATTGCCATGTCAGCCTCTAACCTTTTCACCCTTCCTAGCAAACCGTTGCTTGGCTATGTTACCGCTTTTGCTCAGCCCCTCTTATAGCGTTGTTAGTTGCAGGTGAAGTTGAAGATTGCTCCATGGTGGATAGGATTATGTTGGCATATCACAATATCTCTTATTTAATTAATTCATCTATATACTAGGTAAAGGGTGGAAGACTCGGCCTTATGCCTGGTGTTTTGTTGCACTCTTGCTGCCATAGTTTCCTTCATACCGGTGTTATGTTCCCGTATTTTGCGTTCCTTACGCGGTTGGGTGATTTATGGGACCCCCTTGACAGTTCGCTTTGAATAAAACTCCTCCAGCAAGGCCCAACCTTGGTTTTACCATTTGCCTCACCTAGCCCTTTTTCCCTTGGGTTTCCGAAGCCCGAGCGTCATCTTTATTTTAACCACCCCACCGGGCCAGTGCTCCTTCGAGTGTTGGTCCGAAACGGGCAGACTGCGGGGCCACCTCGGGGCAAGTCGAGGGCTGGTTTTACTCGTAGGCTGACATATCCGGTGTGCCCTAAGAACGAGATATGTGAAGCTCCTATCGGGATTTGTCGGTGCATCGGGCGGCTTTGCTGGTCTTGTTTTACCGTTGTCGAAATGTCTTGTAAATCGGGATTCCGAGTCTGATCGGGTCTTCCTGGGAGAAGGTATATCCTTCGTTGATTGCGAGAGCTTATCATGGGCTAAGTTGGGACACCCCTGCAGGTTATAAACTTTCGAAAGCCGTGCCCGCGGTTATGGGCAGATGGGAATTTGTTAATGTCCGGTTGTAGATAACTTGACACCAGATCCGAATTAAAACGCATCAACCGCGTGTGTAGCCGTGATGGTCTCTTTTCGGCGGAGTCTGGGAAGTGAACACGGTTTTGGGTTATGTTTGATGTAAGTAGGAGTTCAGGATCACTTCTTGATCATTGCTAGCTTCACGACCGTTCTGCTTGATCTCTTCTCGCTCTTATTTGCGTATGTTAGCCACCATATCATGCTTAGTCGCTGCTGCAACCTCACCACTTTACCCCTTCCTTTCCCTTTAAGCTTTGCTAGTCTTGATACCCATGGTAATGGGATTGCTGAGTCCTCGTGGCTCACAGTTTACTACAACAACAGTTGCAGGTACAGGTTTCGAAATGATCTTGACGCGAGACCGATGTTTGCTTGTTTTGGAGTTCTTCTTCTGCTTCTTCTTTGATCAGGGGATAGGTTCCAGGTCGGCAGCCTAGGCTAGCAGGGTGGATGTCGTTTGAGTTTCTATTTGTGTTTCATCCGTAGTCGGATGTTGATCTTATGTATGATGATGTTGTATTCGTGTGGCATTGTATGCCTTTTGTATGTATCCCCATCTATTTTGTAATGTTGATGTAATGATATCCACCTTGCAAAAGCGTTTCAATATGCGGTTCTATCCTTGGTGGGACCTTCGAGTCTCTTTTGGATAGTATCGCATATTGGGCGTGACACATAACCTTGTGTGCTCGTTTTTGTTTTTATGGTACCTTGTCCCCGTTTGGGACCGTTTTGCCACGACGGTGGCCGTTGGTGTCTTTGGTAGACACTGGGCCACCCAAGACCTAGCCCTGAGGGGGAGCTGGTCGGAGTGGCCGGGGAGAGTGCATGACAAAGGGAGGGTTTCATCGGAAGGCTATGGTCCACCCGAATGGGAATGCGAGGCCAGGTGTTTCGTAGTGTGGGTAAAGTGCGCTACCTCTGCAGAGTGTAATTAATCTATCAATAGCCACATCCTCAGTTATGGGCATAACTCGGGAGTAAGTCACACCATGGATCAACCTTTCTAATAATTCTTGCAAACTAAGTGAGTGATGTGATGCATCAGTTCGTGGCGAAGCATGAACACTAGAGGTGTCCATGAGTGATTGGTTTTAGGTGTGACCCAGGTATGGTCACCGTTTGGTTACGAGGTAACCGTCTGGTAAGCGAGTCCGTGGGACTCATAGCTTGAAACGTTTGTTTTCCTTCGGTAGTAGTTTTGCATTGTATTAATCTGATTAAATATCATGATATTGTTGGTCATCGTGCTTATGTTTGTTGTGAGCATGCAAGTACATTCAATGTACTGACCTGGCATGTTATGCCAGTGTTCAGGCAAGTCAGTTTGCATCGGAGCGCATCTCGTGTCTAGGACGTGTTCACGTCGGTGTCCCTCCGCTATGGAGTTCCACTTCATCGTTCTTCCGCTCCCGCGTAGCTCATGTGATCATGGCCCCGTCATGTTCATTAAATAATGTACATACTGTCCAGCAGCACTGTGTGTGCTGCTTGGCCTCGAATCTCGATGTAATATCATACCTATGTAATCCGCTAGCATCAGAAAAGACGTTGTTTCTATACCATATTGTTGTGTATTGCTAGAACACATGATCTCTGGGTTGTCAATGCAAGGTAAACCGGTTGCTCTGAGTCGGGGTGCCACATGAAATTATCTAATTTGGCCTAAAGACATGTATGAAATTTAATGGACCCGTTAAGTTAATGGGCGGTTACCAGGCCGAAAGTTAATGGTCGGCCCTCCTACCTCTCGGGTCGTTAGCAGGCCGACATCGAAGCGGGCAACAGGTGGGCTCATTTGATTTCACGGGCCATTAACAGGCCGTTACTAAGGTCGGGCTACATATGGCCCAACTATACCATGGGCCTTTCGCAAGCCGAAAGAGACAACGGGCTGGTACTGGACCATGAAGAGCATGGGCCGCTAAGATGCCGAAATTCAGGTCGTACTCTAAATGCGCCAACTATGTTGTGGGCCTTTAGCAGGCCGAAAGAGAAACCGGGCTGGTATTGTACGATGAAGGGTATGGGCCGTTAAAAGGCCAAAACTCAGGTCCGACTACAAATGGCCCAACTCATTTATGGGCCGTCAACAGGCTGAAAGACACACCGGACCGGGAATTGGCCCAACACTTAAATGGGTCGCTAAAAGGCCAAAACTCAGGTCCGACTACAAATGGCCCAACTCATTTATGGGTCGTCAACAGGCTGAAAGACACACCACGCCGGAAATTAGCCCAACACTTAAAAAGGCTGAAAGATGTACATCCTGAAAATTGGCCCATCCCTTGAATGGGCCGCTAAAAGGCCGAAATCACATCGGGCCAATATTGAGCCTAAATATATAGCGGGCTGTTAACGGGCTCGAACTGACAATGGGTTGCCATGGTGTCAAATCTTTAACAGGTCGTTGACGGGCCGAATTGGCACATCTCGTATGGGCCGTGGGCTTAAATGGACCTGACACAAGTTGGCCTTATATTGGCCGGCATGCTAATTTTTACTGGGCCGACCTTTTTCACCGGAATGGGCCACTATTGGGTCATGCCACGTGTTGACCTATCATAGGCGCCTCCTGTCTAATGAGTGGATGACATTTGTCCCAACGGTGAGGTAACACGTGGTTCCATTGGCCAATGAGAATTTTACACATGCAAAATCGGCATTGGTCGTGGCTATTAGTGGGTTATCGGATCTAAAATCGGACCCGATAGCTTCACAGCGTCCCATTATGGTGGATGCCACATGTCGGTCACCCATGACAAAACCACTTCTATGACGCCTGATTTATCGTCATAGAAGTGCACGCCTCCGTGATGATAATTTTGGTAATGTCATGGAACACTTCTACGGCAGTGGCCTACTATCTTGATTCTGTCCTAAGATCATCATGGATGTACATGCATGATAGAAAACGTGACCTACTATGCCAAACACGTATCATCACGGAAGTGTATTTTTTTGTAGTGATACCTCGCCGGTGGTGACGGCAACCTCTATCTCCATCCCCATGTCGTGCTCCGATGCTTCAGTGGCCCCAGCGTCGCTACTCCCTTCGATGGGGCGCTTCGGCGGCATCCACATACCCTATGACTTTGAGGACTGAGAGCAGCGTCGAGGATGCAAGCAGAGAGAGAGTATTGTGTGTGTGGCTAGGATGGGGGGTCTGGCCGCTCGGGCGCGCCATAATATGGAGTAGTGGGAGAGAGGCGGGCGACTATCAAAGCGCTGGCTCGCCTTCTGGTGAGCTTGCGCACCGGACTGCTGGCATGCCTACCGTCGTTTCACACAACTACTCGCATGCCTCCCAATGACACTGCATAGCGAGAACGCCTCTCGTCAATTCACACACCTGCACACACGCCTCCTGGTTTGCCGGCGTGGCGGACTGCTTGCATGCGTCTCGTCAACTCACGCTTTCTCGCACGGCACAGGGGTCACATGGTGACACATATATTATTTTTCTATTTGAATGATTAATGATGCCGCTTTATTATTTAACCGAAGCATGGCACGCATCTATTGTTTCTCTAATGCTCATGGTTCGAATAAAAATCCAATTGTGATATTGGTTCCCAATTATTAATAATCTCCCGTTTATAAGAAGATAAAGATTACATCAAAACTAGTCTCAAATTTGACAAAAAAAGTACAATGCTACGTTGTATTGGTGTCCATATGACAACACGGTAAGTTTCATGAATTTCAAATAAGTTTTGGATGTACTAGAATTTAAAAATCAAGATTCTCAATGTTTGAAATTTCTTGCATGGGAAGTAAACATGCACCCAGTGAGACACATGTGTTATTGCAATCCATTTAGGTGCACTGTCACGTGTGCATGTAGCTCATATTTGATTTTGCACACTATACCCCTAGAAAATCAATCAATGTACTAAAACATCTTTACGATCTCTAGTTTTTTTTCAAAATTAAAACGTCCCTCCTTTGGTAACATATGTTCACTCTGGAATAATTTAAAATGCATCGTAGTTGCGGTGGATTCATGGTGTGTGTGTGCATCTGGGGGTGGGGGTGGCTAGCAGTACACTACGAGTCGTGAGCCACTTTGTGGGTTGGCCTTTTTGTGAGGCAAGTGCCACATCAGAGTCATGAATTCGTTATTTAAAACATTACACAACCGTTTCATACATACAAGTTTTGGCCATAGGCTGTCGATGGTTGTCCTAAATGACACTCACTCGCGTGTGACACTTTCTGTGGGCCTGCAAGGTCGTCGTCCATCACTTTGACCAACAGTTGGCAGAGCGGTTAATTTGACTAGCAAGGTAGAATGTTTTTTGTTTGTGTTAAGGTGGGAGTATATAGTATGCGTCGAAGAGGTGGGAGGGGACTAGCATATATACTATGCGTATGCGTCCGTGAACAAGTACACACTCACATGGGATCCACAGCATCCAAGTCAGACCTCATCGACGACGACCATGAGGAGCGCACCCTCTCCTGCTCTTCCAAGGGGAAAGAGCCCATCTGCTCTTTCAAGGGAAAAGAGGTCGTCTGCAACATCAGGGAGGGCACCCTACAGCTGTGCTCTTCCAAGGGGAAGGAGCCCATCTGCGACAACATGGAGTGCATCCAGGGTCCGTGTTCTTCCCGCGGGAACGAGCCCATCAGTGACAAGTGAGGAAACCCATGATTTGTTTTGTCATGCCTCTTCACAGAGGGGAATCCATGATTTGTTTTGTCAAGTCCCTTTTGTAGTGTAGTGAGAATATGTACAGTTTTAATTGTTATATTTGGTTGTTTGTAGTATGCCTTGTTTATTTCAGTTGTTCACAATGTGATGCTCTATATGTGCAACTATTTACTGTGCAGTACATTTCATCAATCCAGTTTTAAACATACTGATAGGAATGCATATATTTGCTTGCTATTAAGCCTATTATAGCAAGCATATGCCTCTTTTAAAGTTTTTTGATTGTTCGGTTGTTTGTAGTTAGCATATTTCCAGTTTCAAATGCTAACTTTGGTTGTTCGTAGTATGCCTTGTTTATTCTAGTTATTCACAATGTGATGTTCAATTTCATCAAGGCATGTTTCAACAATACCACTATGAATGACTACATTTGATTGCTTCTTCTTGTAGTCAACACGCCTTTCAATTTTTATTTAACACTAACCAATGTACTTATACCAGCAAATACCAATTTGAATGACTATGTTTCCTTGTTGTTAAATGTTACGCATGTTGCAGTTAACACACCTTTCCACTTGTTTTGCTTTACTAGCCTGCTTAAACCTTGATATGTCTCCAACGTTTCTATAATTTTTGATTGTTCCATGCTATTATATTATCTGTTTTGGATGTTTAATGGGATTTAATATGCTCTTTTATATTATTTTTGGGACTAGCCTATTAAGCAGAGGCGCAGTGCCAGTTTCTGTTTTTTGCCTATTTTAGAGTTTTGCAGAAAAGGAATACCAAACGGAGTCCAAACGGAATGAAACCTTCGTGAAGATCTTTCTTGGACCGAAAGCAATCCAGAAGACTTGGATTTGAAGTCAGAAACGCCACGAGGGAGGAGTGCGCACCCACGGGGCTAGGCGTGCCCCCACCCTCGTGGGCCCCTCGTAGCTCCACCAACGTACTTCTTTCGCCTATATATACTCTTATACCCTAGAAACATCAGGGGGAGCCACGAAACCTATTTTCCACCGCCGCAACCTTCTGTACCCATGAGATCCCATCTTGGGGCCTTTTCCGGCGATCTGCCGAAGGGGGCATCAATCATGGAGGTATTCTACATCAACACCATTGCCTCTCCAATGAAGCGCGAGTACTTTACCATAGACCTTCGGGTCCATAATTATTAGCTAGATGGCTTCTTCTCTCTCTTTGAATCTCAATACAAAGTTCTCCTCGATGTTCTTGGAGATCTATTTGATGTAATACTCTTTTGCAGTGTGTTTGCCGAGATCCGATGAATTGTGGATTTATGAACAAGATTATCTATGAATATTATTTGGTTCTTCTCTGAATTCTTATATGCATGATTTGATATCTTTGCAAGTCTCTTGGAAATACCGGTTTAGTTTGGCCTACTAGATTGATCTTTCTTGCAATGGGAGAAATGTTTGCTTTGGGTTCAATCTTGCGGTGTCCTTTCCCAGTGACAACAGGGGAAGCAAGGCACGTATTGTATTGTTACCATTGAGGATAAAAAGATGGGGTTTATAACATATTCCTTGAGTGTATCCCTCTATATCATGTCATCTTGCTTAATGTGTTACTCTGTTCTTATGAACTTAATACTCTAGATGCATGCTGGACAGCGGTCGATGTGTGGAGTAATAGTAGTAGATGCAGAATCGTTTCGGTCTACTTGACACGGACGTGATGCCTATGTTCATGATCATTGCCTTAGATATCTTCATCATTATGTTCTTTTCTATCAACCGCTCGGCAGTAATTTGTTCACCTGCCGTAATACATGCTATCTTGAGAGAAGCCACTAGTGAAACCTATGACACTCGGGTCTCTTTTCTATTATATTGCATCTCTTTAAATCTCGTTTACTATTTTGCAATCTTTACTTTTCAATCTATACAAACAAAATACCAAAAATATTTACTTTACTATTTTTATTAGATCTCACTTTTGCGAGTGACTGTGAAGGGATTGACAACCCCTTTATCACATTGGTTGCAGGGTCCTTGATTTTTTGTACAGGTACTATGTGTATTGTGTGTCGTCTCCTACTGGATTGATACCTTGGTTCTCAAAACTGAGGGAAATACTTACGTTACTTTGCTGCATCACCCTTTCCTCTTCAAGGGAAAAACCAACGCAAGCTGAAAAGGTAGCAAGAAAGATTTCTGGCACTGTTGCCAGGGAGATCTACGCCAAGTCAAGCCATACCAAGTTCCCATCATAAACTCTTCTCCATTGCATTACATTATTCGCCATTCGCCTCTCGTTTTCCTCTCCCCCACTTCTAAAATGATTTTCGAAAACCTTTGCCTTTTCTTCGCCCCCCTTCTATTCGCCTCTTTTCGCTTGCTTCTTGTGTGTTCGTGTGTTAGATCCTTTGATTTGCCTTCATGGCTAGTCCTCCTATCATTGTTAGTACTCCCGATAATGAAGTTATCAATTTTAAACAAAGGGAGGGACAAAATCTAAAAGATGCTTGGTATAGAATTTGCAATGCTCAAAATAGATCTACTAGAAAGCAATCCACTTCCGTTCTTCTTCGTAATTTTTATGTAGGCATTACTCCTTGGAATAGATACATTATTGACACCATTACTGGAGGGAATTTCTGGGGAAGCCATATGTTTGATTCTTATAATGCCATGATAGATTTGTTAGGCCCACCACCTCTTTTGGTCAATGGAACTATTTTAACTTTGGAACATGTGATGCAAAGGCTTGACATTACTAAAACTAAAATTTCCACTGTTGAGTTAATCGAAAATTTGGATAAAAATATTCACAACCAAATTACTCAATATGGATCTAAGTTAGGAGTTACTCTAAAAAATCTTAGGGAAAAGGAACCCATAGTTAATGAAAAGATAGATCAAGATTCTACTAGAATTGATAAACTCGAAGATATTATTACCAACTTGGGCTCTGCTTTATCTGCCGTTAAAAATACCTCAAATCCTCCTCTTACGAAACTTGCCAAGTTTATCTACGTTCTTAAGAATAACATTGAATCTTCTAGTAAGTAAAATGAAGATCTCAAATCAATAAGTGCTCACCTCAATTGTTTCAATATCATTAACGAAACTTTTGACAAATGAATTTCTTGATTTCTTGCCTATGAGTTTGATCATTAACAAAACCAAAGAACCTCCTAAGGGTTATGTATGTTCAATTGAAGAATTGCATACCAAAGATGGCAATACCTAGATCTATTCGTGTTTTTATGCCTAGCTAGGGGCGTTAAACGATAGCGCTTGTTGGGAGGCAACACAATTTTATTTTTGTTCTTTGATTTTTGTTATTGTTTAGTAAAAAAATCATCTAGCTTCTGTTTATATGTGATTTTATGTTTTAGTTAGTCTTTCTTCCAAGTAGAACCTTTGGAAAGACTTGGGTGAAGTCTTTACGATCTTGCTGTAAAAAAACAGAAACTTTTGTGCTCACGAGAATAGCTGTCATGTTTTACAGGAGAGTGATTTTAGGTTGATTATTTTCGCAGAGGATTAATAGACAAATACTCACGTCCACCTATTTATTTGAGAATTTTTAGAGTCACAGAAGTAGTCTAGAGTTACAGATTCCTACAGACTGTTCTGTTTTTGACAGATTCTGTTTTTGGTGTGTTGTTTGCTTATTTTGATGAATCTATGAGTAGTATCGGGGGGTATGAACCATAGAGAAGTTGGAATACAGTAGGTTTAAAACAAATATAAATAAATAATGAGTGCATTACATTACCTTAAAGTGGTGGTTTATTTTCTTATACTAACGGAGCTCATGTGATTTTCTATTGAAGTTTTGTGTTGTGAAGTTTTCAAGTTTTTGTGTAAAGATTTGATGGATTTTGGAATAAGGAGTGCCAAGAGCCTAATATTGGGGATGCCCAAAGCACCCCAATGTAAAATTCAAGGACAACCAAAAGCCTAAGCTTGGGGATGCCCCGGAAGGCATCCCCTCTTTCGTCTTCGTCTATCGGTAACTTTAGTTGAGGCTATATTTTTATTCACCACATGATATGTGTTTTGCTTGGAGCGTCTTGTATGATTTTAGTTTACCACAATCATCCTTTCTGTACACACCTTTTGGGAGAGACACGCATGAATCGGAAATTATTAGAATACTCTATGTGCTTCACTTATATCTTTTGAGCTAGACAATATTCCTCTAGTGTTTCACTTATATCTTTTTAGAGCACAGTGGTGGTTTTATTTTATAGAAATTGTTGATCTCTCATGCCTCAATTATATTATTTTGGGAGTCTTTTAGAACAGTATGGTAATTTCCTTTGGTTATAAAATTAGTCCTAATATGATGGGCATCCAAGATGGGTATAAAAAAACTTCCATATAAAGTGCATTGAATACTATGAGAAGTTTGATTCTTTATGATTATTTTGAGATATGAAGATGGTGATATTAGAGTCATGCTAGTAGAGTAGTTTTGAATTTGATAGATACTTGTGTTAAAGTTTGTGATTCCCGAAGCATGCACGTATGCTGAACCGTTATGTGATGAAGTTGGAGCATGATTTATTTATTGATTGTCTTCCTGATGATTGGCGGTCGAGGACGAGCGATGGTCTTTTCCTACCAATCTATCCCCCTAGGAGCATATGCATAGTACTTCGTTTTGATAACTAATAACACTTTTCAATAAGTATGTGAGTTCTTTATGACTAATGTTGAGTCCATGGATTATACGCACTCTCACCCTTCCACCATTGCTAGCGTCTCTAGTACCGTGCAACTTTTGCCGGTACCATACACCCACCCTATACCTTCCTCAAAACAGACATCGTACCTACCTATTACGGCATTTCCATAGCCATTCTGAGATATATTGCCATGCAACTTTCCATTGCTCCATTTGTTATGACATGCTCCATCATTGTCATATTGCCTTGCATGATCATGTAGTTGACATCGTATTTCTGGCAAACCCATCGTTCATAATTTTTCATACATGTTGCTCTTGAATCATTGCACATCCCGGTACACCGCCGAAGGCATTCACATAAAGTCATATTTTGTTCTAAGTATTGAGTTGTAATTCTTGAGTTGTAAGTAAATAAAAGTGTGATGATCTTCATTATTAGAGCATTGTCCAAGTGAGGAAAGGATGATGGAGACTATGATTCCCTCGCAAGTTGGGATGAGACTCCGGATGAAAAATAAAAAAAAGGAAAAAAAGAGGCCATAAAAAAAAAGAGAAAAGGCCCAAATAAAAAAATAAAAAATGAGAGAAAAGAGAGAAGGGGCAATGCTACTATCCTTTTACCACACTTGTGCTTCGAAGTAGCACCGTGATCTTCATGATAGAGAGTCTCCTATGTTGTCACTTTCATACTAGTGGGAATTTTTTATTATAGAACTTGGCTTGTATATTCCAATGATGGGCTTCCTCAAAGTGCCCTAGGTCTTCGTGAGCAAGCAAGTTGGTCGCATACCCACTTAGTTTCTTTGTTGATCTTTCATACACTTATAACTCTGGTGCATCCGTTGCATGGTAATACCTACTCACTCACATTGATATCTATTGATGGGCATCTCCATAGCCCGTTGATATGCCTAGTTGATATGAGACTATCTTATCCATTTTGTCTTCTCCACAACCACCATTCTATTCCACCTATAGTGCTATGTCCATGGCTCACACTCATGTATTGCGTGAAGGTTGAAAAAGTTTGAGAGCATCAAAAATATGAAACAATTGCTTGGCTTGTCATCGGGGTTGTGCATGATTAAATACTTTGTGTGATGAAGATAGAGCATAACCAGACTATATGGTTTTGTAGGGATAGATTTCTTTGGCCATGTTATTTTTAGAAGACATGATTGCTTTGTTAGTATGCTTGAAGTATTATTATTTTGATGTCAATATTAAACTTTTCTCTTGAATCTTTCGGATCTGAATAGTCATGCCACAATAAAGAAAATTACATTGATAAATGTGCTACGTAGCATTCCACATCAAAAATTCTATTTTTATCATTTACCTACTCCAGGACGAGCAGGAATTAAGCTTGGGGATGCTTGATACGTCTCCAACGTATCTATAATTTTTTATTGTTCCATGTTATTATATTATCTATTTTGGATGTTTAATGGGCTTTAATATGCTCTTTTATATTATTTTTGGGACTAACGTATTAACCTGAGGCCCAGTGCCAGTTTTTGTTTTTTGCCTATTTTAGAGTTTTGCAAAAAAGGAATACCAAACAGAGTCCAAACGGAATGAAATCTTCGTGGTGATCTTTCTTGGACCGAAAGCAATCCAGAAGACTTGGAGTTGAAGTCACAAACGCCACGAGGCGTCCACGAGGCAGGAGGGTGCGCCCGGGGGGGGAGGCGCACCCCCCACCCTCGTGGGCCCCTCGTAGCTCCACCGGCGTACTTATTTCGCCTATATATACTCTTATACCCTAGAAACATCAGGTGGAGCCACGAAACCACTTTTCCACCGCCGCAACCTTCAGTACCCGTGAGATCCCATCTTGGGGCCTTTTCCGGGAATCTGCCAGAGGGGGAATTGATCACAGAGGGCTTCTACTTCAACACCATTGCCTCTCTGATGAAGCGTGAGTAGTTTACCACAGACCTTTGGGTCCATAGTTATTAGCTAGATTGAAAGTGCAACTATCCCTGTGTGGTTTTGGTAATGATTAATAACATATAGCTCATTGAACTAATGCTATTTCAAGATAAATATTTCAGGAAAGTTCAATGGTTAGCATGGCATGGACTAGGAATGTGGACCCCTCAAAATACTAAGGACAAAAGATTGGCTCAAGCTCTAAAGTTCAAGACTCTACATTTTATATTTCAGTGATCCAAGATTGAGTCTATAGGAAAGCCAATACTATTAAAAGGGGATGAGGTGTTGCTTAATGGCTTGCTTGCTCAAAATGCTTAGTGATATGCTCCAAAGCCCTCAACCACTTTCTCATATCCACATATGTCCCAAACCAAAAGTCAAACTCGGCCCCACCGATTTGATCCATCCGGTGCCACCGAGTTCATTTGACATAGCCACTACCAGAAACCCTAGTCACTTCGCTCCAGCCGAGATGGGTTTGCAAACTCTCTATTTCCCTTCGTAACATTTTGGTCTGACCAAGATGAGTGATTGGTCCCATCGAGTCTGCAATGCAAACTCCATGTTTCCTTTTCGTAACGCTTCAGTCCCACCGAGACGAGTGAATCGGTCCCACCGAGTTTTCTTGACCAAATCCCTGGTTTTCTTATTACCAAACCTGGTCCAAACGAGTTTGTGTAATCAGTCAAACCGAGATTACGTTATGCATAACGGTCACATTATGAAATAAATCGGTCCGACCGAGTTTTCTGATTCGGTCCCACCGAGTTTGGTAAATTGTGTCTAACGGTTAGATTTTGTGTGGAGGCTATATATACCCCTCCACTCTCTCCTCATTCGTGAGGAAAGCCATCAGAACGTGCCTACACTTCCAGCATTCATTTTCTGAGAGAGAACCACCTACTCATATGTTGAGGCCAAGATATTCTAATCCAAACATATGAATCTTGATCTCTAGCGTTCCCCAAGTTGCTTTTCACACAAATCATCTTTCCACCAAATCCAATCCTGTGAGATAGAGTTGAGTGTTGGGGAGACTATCATTTGAAGCACAAGAGCAAGGAGTTCATCAACAACACACCATCGATTACCTTTTGGAGAGTGGTGTCTCCTAGATTAGTTAGGTGTCACTTGGGCTCCGACAAGATTGTGGAGTGAACCAAGGAGTTTGTAAGGGCAAGGAGATCGTCTAGTTCGTGAAGATCTACCCTAGTGGGGCAAGTCCTTCATGGGCGATGGCCATGGTGGGACAGACAAGGTTGCTTCTTCATGGACCCTTCATGGGTAGAGCCCTCCATGGACTTGCGCAACCGTTACCCTTCGTGGGTTGAAGTCTCCATCAACGTGGATGTACGATACCACCACCTATTGGAACCATGCCAAAAACATCAGTGTCTACAATAGTGTTTGCACACTACAATCCCATCCCTTTACTTTCTCGCAACTTGCATGCTTTACTTTCCGCTGCTCATATACTCTTTGCATGCTTGCTTGAATTGTATTTAGATTGCTTTACTTGTGCTAAGTTGCTAAAATCTTCCAAGAACTAAAATTGGGAAAAGGTTAAGTTTTTGTTTGGTCAAGTAGTCTAATCACCCCCCTCTAGACATACTTTTGATCCTACAATTCATATCAGAGCTTTGGTCTCCATTTGCCTTGATTCCATAGCTTTTGGTGATCATAGCCTTGGTTTCACAACCTAGGAGAGTATGGCGTCTAGCGAGGGAAATTACCACCATAGAGGTCCTTACTTTGATGCTACTAATTTTGCTAGTTGGAAGCATAAGATGAAAATGCCCCGCCATTTGGGCTATTGTGTGTATTGGCTTGCAAGGTGAATTCTTCGATGGGAGAGAACCGAACCGTGAAGCTACCGCGGAAGAGTTGAAGATGCTACAATACAACACTCAAGCTTGTGATATCCTCTTTAGCGGATTGTGCCCCGAATAATTCAACAAAATCAGCCGCCTTGAGAATGCAAAGGAAATTTGGGATCCTTTGATTGATATGCACGAAGGTATCGACTCCGTCAAGGAATCAAAATTGGATGTGCTTTAAAGTCAACTTGACAAGTTCAAAATGAAGGATGGTGAAGGTCTCGCTGAAATGTACTCTAGGCTTGCTCTCATCACAAATGATATTGCCGGATTAGGAAGTTAAGAGATGACCAATAAATTCATCATCGAGAAGATCCTAAGAGCCTGGGATGGAAAATATGATACAGTGCACATTGATCCAAATGATGCCCAATTACAAAGATCTCAGCCAACGGAAGTCATTGGAAGAATTGTTGCGCATGAGATGTCACTCAAGGATAAGGAAGAGCTTCACAACAAGTCAAGTGGTGCATACAAAGACTCATGTGATCCTCCTACATCATTAAGAGAAACAAACCTTCAAAGAGAAATCGAGCCTAATGGTGAAAAACTTCAACAAGTTCTACAAGAGTAGAAGCAAGGAAAGAAGTTCCAAGTCAAGGTCCTACAATGACAAAAGATCTTCGAGTCATGAACGTAATTTCTACAATTGTGGAAGACCCAGACACTACTCCAACGAGTGTACGGCTCCCTACAAAAGAAGAGAAGGTTCACCTAAAAGAAGTAGAAGAGAATAATCACAACCAAGAGATAGACGGAGTAGAGATGATCGTTATGAACGAAGAACCTCGAGGAGAAGCAAGGATTCGGAAAGGAAGGACAAATCATCAAAGAGATACACAAAGCGAAGACATCAAGCTCATGTTGGTGAATGGGTATCCGGCTCCGACTCCGACCATCACTCCGTGAGAAGTTATCACTCTGACTCCGAATATACTCAAGATGAAGTTGTTGCCGGTCTAGCACTTGTGTCAACCAACTCCTACGACATATTTGACTCACCAAATGAAGGAATTGGAAGATGCTTCATGGCTAAAGGCCCAAAGGTATCACACCCCGAATATGTTGATTTCAATAATGATGAAGATGACTTGTTAGGTGATGATGATTTACTTGTTGACAACTCTAGTGATGAATACTATGATGAAACATCAATTAATCATGCTAATCAAGATAAAACAAATGACAATGATAAGGAGAATATTGAGCGTCTAACTAAAGAACTACACACTCTTAAGTTAGCTCATGAAACTACCTTGGAAGATCATCGAGAACTTTTAAGAACTCATGAGAAGTTACGCTTTGAAAAGCTCAACCTTGAGCAAGAGCATGAGTTTTTAAAGGCAATCAATGATGATCTTCGCAATAAAAGTTCTTCTGACATTGCCAAGCGTTTACTCTTATCTACTTACATGCCTCAAGTAAAATCTAGCAACAAGAGTAAGAAAGATTCTTCTTCTAGTAGTAACAATAATCATGCTAAATCCAATGTTGTTGCTTCTAGTAGTTCTCTTGATTCCACTAATGATTCTCTTAGCCAAGGTACACTTGAGCAAGAAAATAGATTATTGAAGGGAATTATAGAGAAAGGTGTTTACAGGAGCCTTGCCGAAAGTAAGCAATTTGAGGAAATTGTACGCAAGCAAGGAAGGCACCGAAAGAATCAAGGTGTTGGTTTTGAACGAAAGTTCAATGACAATGGAGTTGAGTGGGAAGAAGATGAATACCCCAAGACGAAGTTTGTTCCTCAACAAGAGAAGTATGATCCTACTTCTTTTCAAGGGACACAAGCTCAAGATGATCTTCCACCACAAGACCACACGCAAAAAGGCAAGGAAAAGCTTCAAGAGGAGATTGATACATTTGAAGAAGCTCCCAAGGCCTTGGTCAAGTGGGTTCCCAAGACTTCATCAAGTTCTACTACAACCCCAAGGATTCCCATCAAGATGATGTGGATCCCAAAGAAGAAGAACTAGAGAGTTCTTGACGGTGTCTCCGCCAATACACTTCACTCATATCATTTTGGCGAGGACAAGTGCAATGAACTTCGACATCTTTCACTAGTTCAAGAAGTCACAAACCCTCTTGTTGGTAAGACAAGGGACAAGGTAACCTAATGTTTTCATGGAAAACATCGTGTGTGTGCTTCACTCTATGTCTATGGATATCCTTGTTTGTTCCTTGTGGGACTAACCCGTGTAGGTATTTAAAGTGCAACTTACTCCAATGGATAGCTCTGAAAGATCTACATCAACATTGAGCATCCACATCTTCAACACCTACATGAAATCATCATCGACAAAACCCAAGGTCAGTTCATCCCTCTTAGGGGGATATCACATCTAGGGGAGCTTTACTCTAAAGAATTGAGCTAAAGAAACTCTAATGGTGTGAACACAACAATGCTTTATGTAAAAGTGGTAACCCCACTTGTGCTTAAACGATGAGTATGACCTATGTTCAAATGTTCTCATTTGACTCCTAAGTCAATATACTCATATATAGATGACCTAGTCATCGCCAATTGATTAATAGATGCTAGAGTGTTTGTGCATGCTTTGCCACATATTTCATTTGCCATTTTACTGTGTGAGCATGTTGGTTGCATATTTTACTCATTCAAGGACATCCACTTGTTGCTTTGATTGTTTGGATCTTATTCTTTTGCCAAGTGGATGGACAAGAATGCCTAAGAACCTTCTCTAGCTATCTATGCTTTTCTCGTCTCAAACTCTATTCATGCTACATCAAGTTTGATCAAGTCAGATTCGAACCACTCTGTGTGAGGAGCACTCAGAGTCCCCGATTCGTCGTAGACTTAAACTTCCAAAACCTCTTTGTGCATTTTCGTCTGATCGGGACATCCATTTCGGTCAAACCGAGTTCACTAAGTTGATCTAGCTTTTCATCTCGGTGCAACCGATTTTAACACTTCGGTCACACCGAGTTGCAGCAACTGCTTGCGATTCTGCAATCTCGGTGCCACCGAGTTGCTCCACTTGGTCACACCGACAGGGTCGGCATATAAATACCCACGGGTGAGATTTTGGAAAATACTTTAAAACCCCTCAGCCCGTGCGTGTCCTGCTCTACCTTCTCGGGTCTCCGGATCGCCTCCTTGCCACCAGCGACCTCCCGCTGCTGGTTTCTGTCACCATCGATGAAATCTGCTCCGCCGTTGCCGCCGTAGCGAACACCCACCGAACTAGGGTAAGTGTTCGACCCCTTGTGCTGTCCTTTCAACTCTGATTCCTAGCACGAGGACAATGCCATGATTCTTGCCACGGATGAGATTGATATATCCACCTAAATCTTCCTTAGGCCTAGTTTGATTCGAAAATTTTAGGGTTAGCTCTCCGCGGAACTCATCTCGAACCGACCGACTCATAGAAATCGGTCTCACCGATTCGGCTTTGTCCATTGCACATGCGCTTTTCGGACTGACCAAAAACTGCAAATCGGTGCGACCAAGTTAAAGATTCTATGAAACCCTAGCAATGTCGGTGCCACCGAACTGTGACTCGGTCTGACCGAGTTCAGTAGTTTAGGTTCCAAGAGTTGCTTCGGTATCATCGGGTTTGTTAATTCGGTAGCTTCGAGATCATTTCTGTATAGAACTAAAACTAAGTTTTTGACACAATTTGTTTTGCAAAACCTCTATACTTTGTGATGCTCACCTACTCTACCTCATCTACAACCTATTCACAGGGTTTGCTGTTAGTTGCCTGCCAAGATGTCTGACCAGAGTGACAACCAGAACAGATCTGAACAGCAAGAGCAGTTGAGTGAGGGCACTAGTCCCTCAAGAAGCTATGATGAGGGCAGCAGGAACACACCTAGTAACTTGCCCAAGGCAACCACTAGAGCAAGGAAGAAGAGAACTTCAGATTCTGAAGATGAAGATTATGTTGCAGCTGAAGGTGAGGCCATCTCAAAGAAGAGAGTGGTGAAGAAGGAGTTTGGCACTGCTGCATCTACAAAGGCAGGCATGAACAGGAAGGCACCAGCAAGGAGAATCCCTACATCCAAGCCAAGAAAAGTTGCCACAGGAGAAACCATGAAACCCACTGTAGAATCATATGATGGTGAGGTAGTTGGAGATGGCAAGAAGAAGAGAAAGGATAGAGTCAGGAAGACCATTGCTAGAGTCATTGGCAAGCCCTCCATGATGAGAGATTCTGAAGAGGAAGAGGAAGAGGATGCTGCTCCAGCACCAAAGGCACAAAAGCTTACGGGAGATGCAATCAAGTCAGGGGCTGCTCCCAAGCCCAAACCTGCTCCCAAAGTTGCTACTCCAGCCACCAAGTCTGCACAGAAGAGGAGCACAAGAAACATCCCTGCCGAGGAGAAGAAAAAGGCCCCAGTGTCTGAAGTTGAAGAAGAAGAAGCTGAAGCCCAAGTTCTAACAAAGGTCAAACCAAAGATTCCAGATGACAATGACACACACCAAGTGGCAGGGGACATGAGAATTAGGAAGGATGCAGGTCTTAGACTTCGGAGAAGAAATGACCCTTATGCTGTGAGAAGGAGAACTGCTATGGATTACAGGTTCCACACTAAGGAACATCAAGACTTTTATGAGACCATTCTGCTTGACAAGAAGCCAATAGTCTGTGATATGAGATGGGTTGACTGGACATACATCAGAGAGAATGAAGATCACTTTCCAGGTGTCTATGATAGCTTCAAGGCTTGTGGAGTGGACAAGTTTGTTGGCCAGAAGCTCACTAAGTTGAATGATGAGCTGATCATGCAATTCTACTCTACAGCTCACTTCAATCCTGATGGTAGGATTGTCTGGATGTCAGAAGGTACTAGGTACCAATCCACTGTTGATGAAACGGCCAGGTTGATAAATGCCCCAGTAGCTTATGCGGATGACTTGGATGTGTATGCCAAGAAGAAGAAAGACCACAACTCAATGGCATGTATGTACAAGGAAATTTCTGATGATGCCCTGGAAACTCATAAGTTGGGCTCAGTGAAGTTTCTGTTGTCTGGTTTGCCTACAATCAACACTATCCTGAGGCATACTCTTTTGCCCAAGTCTGGAGATCACAGAATGATAAGAGGAAATTCCATCAACTTGCTACGCATTTTTTATGTCCCTCAGAAGTTCAAGGTGATGAGTCTGATTGTGGAAACAATCAAGAGGACAGATGTAGATCAGAAGAGGTCTTGTGGTTATGCTCCACAAATTCAGGTGCCCATCAACTCAAAGATGGGCACATGCACTTATTTGTTGGACAAGGAGCATTTACCTCTCAAGCCAGATTTGAGGATAACACTATGGTCATGGATGAGAAAGATCCTTCCTTAGTGCAAGCACATGAGAAGAGAGAAAAGGCAAGGGAAGAGAAAGTTGCAAAGATGCCAAGTGCTGAAGAGGCATCTCAGGTGTTCCGAAAGAGCAAACAAGATCAACTTGGATATCTGATCCAATCCACCTTGAGGATTGAGAAGGGCTTGGCCACCCTGACTCAAAATCAGGAGAGTTTGGAGAGAATCATTGAGCAGAAGTTCTATGATCTTGATGTCAAAGTAACTGAGATTGAGTCAGCAGTAGAGTAGCTCCAGGAGGAAGCAGAGGAGAAGATGGGAAAGACAACAACAAATGTCTTTCAGCGAGTGCATGTGCCAAGAGGTCAGAGGTCTGATGCAGTGCCTGTTCCTAACACTAGAGCAACTACTTCTGCACCAGCAGCCATAGCTTCAGTGCCACCTCCAGCAGCCACTCCACCAGC
Source organism: Triticum aestivum (assembly GCF_018294505.1). Classification (NCBI taxonomy): domain Eukaryota; kingdom Viridiplantae; phylum Streptophyta; class Magnoliopsida; order Poales; family Poaceae; genus Triticum; species Triticum aestivum. The sequence continues at coordinate 313,101,279 of NC_057801.1, forward strand.
TCTAGCTACATAAATAGAAGCCTTCGTCCTAGGAGTCATCACTAGACCACCTCATGGAGACCAAGCTTGAGAGACGCATAGCACTATGCATATTTTTAACTTTTTGGTAACTTGTTGCCAAAGGGGGATATGTATAGATCATAGTCTTCGAGAGAGTGTTGCTATTTGTCTCTCTTTGCACTTTATTTGGTTGAACTTTATTGTGTGTTTGCTTGATACATTATGCCCTTTTGTGAGATACTTGGATGATCGTGTGGTTGATCATATGGTACCTTAATGTGTGCTTGAATGATATTATCCCATATATCCATTTATGATCATTCACTTTGCTTGGTGATGAGTGCATGTTCTCTATTGTTATCATTTTGAGCGCTCCACCAAGATGTATGTGATATGGAAGAGTGACCCATGATCCTAACAGATTGTTCATTTGCAGTCCAAAGCAAATTCAAAATAAAGCACAAATTTAGGGGGAGCTCTTGCTTATCACATACTTCTCAAAGAGAATGATGTATTTCAGTCTTATTATCATTTGTCGAAGCTTTGATCTATATATTGTCATCAATTACCAAAAAGAGGGATATTGAAAGTGCAACTATCCCTGGGTGGTTTTCGTAATGATTAACAACATCTAGCTCATTGAACTAATGCTATTTCAAGATAAATATTTCAGGAAAGTTCAATGGTTGGCATGGCATGGACTACGAATGTGGACCCCTCAAAATGCTAAGGACAAAAGATTGGCTCAAGCTCTAAAGTTTAAGACTCTACATTTTACATTTCAGTGATCCAAGATCACATTGAGTCTATTGGAAAGCCAATACTATTAAAAGGGAATGAGGTGTTGCTTAATGGCTTGCTTCCTCAAAATGCTTAGTCATATGCTCCAAAGCCCTCAACCACTTTCTCATATCCACATATGTCCTAAACCAAAGGTCAAACTCGGCCCCACTGATTTGATCCATCCGTCGCCACCGAGTTCATTTGACATAGCCACTGCCAGAAACCCTAGTCATTTTGGTCCAGCCGATAGGGATCTCGGTCTCACGGAGATGGGGTTGCAAACTCTCTGTTTCTCTTCGTAACGTTTCGGTCTAACTGAGATGAGCGATCAGTCCCACCGAGTCTACAATGCAAACTCCCTGTTTCCTTTCCTTAACGCTTCGGTCCCACCAAGACGAGCGAATCGGTCGCACCGAGTTTGGCTGACCAACTCCCTGGTTTGCTTATTACCAAAGTCGGTCCAACCGAGTTTGTGTAATCAGTCAGACCGAGATTACGTTATGCCCTAACCCTAATGATTCCGGTCCCACCGAGTTGACATGTCGGTCCCACCAAAATGCCTAATGGTAACATTATGAACTAAATCGGTCCGACCGAGTTTTTTGATATAGTCCAACCGAGTTTGGTAAATTGTGTGTAACAGTTAGATTTATTGTGGAGGCTATATATACCCCTCCACCCTCTCCTCGTTCATGAGGAAAGCCATCATAACGTGCCTACACTTCCAGCATTTTTCTGAGAGAGAACCACCTACTCATGTGTTGAGGCCAAGATATTCCAATCCAACCATATGAATCTTGATCTCTCGCCTTCCCCAATTTGCTTTCCACTCAAATCATCTTTCCACCAAATCCAATCCTATGAGATAGAGATGAGTGTTGGGGAGACTATCACTTGAAGCACAAGAGCAAGGAGTTCATCAACAACACACCATCTATTACCTTTTGGAGAGTGGTGTCTCCTAGATTGGTTAGGTGTCACTTGGGAGCCTCCGACAAGATAGTGGAGTGAACCAAGGAGTTTATAAGGGCATGGTGATCGCCTACTTCATGAAGATCTACCCTAGTGAGGCAAGTCCTTTGTAGGCGATGGCCATGGTGGGATAGACAAGGTTGCTTCTTCGTGGAGCCTTCATGGGTGGATCCCTCCGTGGACTCGCGCAACCATTACCCTTCATGGTTTGAAGACTCCATCAACGTGGATGTACGATAGCATCACCTATCGGAACCACGCCAAAAACATCCGTGTCTCCAATTCGTTTGCACACTCCAATCCCATCCCTTTACTTTCTCACCAGTTGGATGCTTTACTTTCCGCTGCTCATATACTCTTTGCATGCTTGCTTGAATTGTATTTAGATTGCTTGACTTGTGCTAAGTTGCTAAAATCTGCAAAGAACTAAAATTGGGAAAAGGTTAAGTTTTTATTTGGTCAAGTAGTCTAATCACCCCCCCCTCTAGACATAATTTGGATCCTACATAGATGGCTTCTTCTCTCTCTTTGATTCTCAATACAAAGTTCTCATCGATGTTCTTCGAGATCTATTTGATGTAATACTCTTTTGCGGTGTGTTTGCCGAGATCCAATGAATTGTGGATTTATGAAAAAGATTACCTATGAATATTATTTGGTTCTTCTCTCAATTCTTATATGCATGATTTGATATCTTTGCAAGTCTCTTCGAAATATCAGTTTAGTTTGGCCTACTAGATTGATCTTTCTTGCAATGGGAGAAGTGCTTAGCTTTGGGTTCAATCTTTCGGTGTCCTTTCCGAGTGACAGTAGTGGCATCAAGGTACGTATTGTATTTCTGCAATCGAGGATAAAAAGATGGGGTTTATATCATATTGTTGGAGTTTATCCATCTACATGACGTCATCTTGCTTAATGTGTTACTCCATTTTTGTGAACTTAATACTCTACATACATGCTGGATAGCGGTCGATGTGTGGAGTAATAGTAGTAGATGCAGAATCATTTCGGTCTACTTGACACGGACATGATGCCTATGTTCATGATCATTGCCTTCGATATCTTCATAATTATGCGCTTTTCTATCAATTGCTCGGCAGTAATTTGTTCACCCACCGTAATACATGCTATCTTGAGAGAAGGCTCTAGTGAAACCTATGGCCCCCGGGTCTCTTTTCTATTATATTGCATCTGTTTAAATCTCGTTTACTACTTTGCAATCTTTACTTTCCAATCATACAACAAAAATACCAAAAATATTTACTTTCTTATCTTTATTAGATCTCACTTTTGCGAGTGACCATGAAGGGATTGACAACCCCTTTATCGCGTTGGTTGCAAGGTTCTTGATTGTTTGTGCAGGTACTAGGTGACTTGTGCATCGTCTCCTACTGGATTTATACCTTGGTTCTCAAAACTGAGGGAAATACTTACGCTACTTTGCTGCATCAACCTTTCCTCTTCAAGGGAAAAACCAACGCAAGCTCAAGAGGTAGCAAGCCTTCACATTGAAGCTATATTTTGGAGATTATTTTGCCTGCCATGGATATATTGGTTAATGTTTAGCCTGTTGTGCTTAACATGCCTCTTGATGTACTTACACATGACAATTTTGGGAATGACTGTTGTTTTCCATCGAGGTTAGTTTCATGCCATGGCTTATATATACTCATTGTTCAGGATATCGGTAGCTGGTACCATATAGGCTGGGGGCTGATAAGGGACTAATCAACGAATCGGACTTTTAATTGAATATATCTGTAACCCATTTATCGTTAGGTTAACTAGGGCCATATGTAATATATCTGAGGCTACATAACTACATGCACTGTACTTAATGTCTAAATATGCAATCCTAGGCTAGAGCAACAAGGAAGAGTGTTACCTTAATGTTCTGATGATGTCTAGATATACATAGAAGAGTAGCAGTAGCAACAACAACAACAACAACAACAACAACAACAACAACAACAAAACAACCCTGTTTGGATACTCAACTTAGCTAGTGGTTAGAGTTAGTTTCTAGTTCATGACTAACCCTGAACTAACTCCATCCAAAGAGGTATTTGGATGACATGGTTAGATTGACAATAAATGCACTAGGAGAACTTGCTCCAATTATCACCTCTTGGGTGGGATACTTTTTTTGGGTGGGTTAGATGCAACTAGATCAAACTAGCCCTCATGTTTGGATATACTTTAGGGCTATTTGAGCCCAAACTAGCTCAAACTAACTCTAACCCAAGGATATAGTAGCAGTTAACCAGCTGATAATTTGTAAAAATGCAATAAACTCCTTCCGGCCCATAATATAAGATGTTAATTCATCTGATATGTGAGTATATTGGATGTTATAAGATATTATAAAAGAGTGTTGTACTACATCATTGTGCAATTTTTGTTTAGCTTCTAATATTAACTTGGTGCTTTTAGGTACATATGACATTGGTAAAGATCCGTGCTTCAACCCTTTCTGCGTATGGGGCAATGAGATATCAATGAACCAGCATCAAGTGAGGAAGATGATAAAGACAGTTAGTAAAATGGGTCAAAAGATTGGAATTAAACTATTTGTTTACACTTTATCCAAGACAACAGCGAATAGTAGGATGGTAAGTAAGAACTCTGCAGCCTTGTTTTTACTGCCCATAATGACTTGTGTTAGATGACAATGTCTGAATCTTTTTCCTTTGCAGTGGTACCCAAAGAAGTTTACTCAAGATTGACTCTCAAACTACATGATTGGTGGGCATGCAAAGGTTAAAGTATTTCTACCAGAACATGATGATTATCTAGATGTTTTCATGAAGACCATGAAGGATGGGCGATCGGCCATTACAAGGGGTTGGACTAGAGTCGTGCATGCCTTCTACATGGAGGAGGGCACAATATGGGCATTCTGCTTCACCTTGTTCAGCAACCGGAATGTATTTCGCCTCCTTCTTTACTGTCTTCAATAGTACAAGTATACAACTATGGTTCATCATTCTTTATTTGGTTCTTATGTAATTCTTGAACATATGTACCTATGAATCGAGTAATGCATTGTTTGTTTGAACCTGATGGATATGAATAAAGCTATATCATACATTCAAATTCAAATCCGGTACAATTTGAAATTGCATCAATTGAATTATAGTAAAATTACACTCTGCAGCGGTTGGTAAAACACAAACATTTCTGATATACACCATAATCCGACACGGTTCACAGAGAGGAAACGCGTGCAAGCATGCACACGGTTGCCGTTTGCAAAGCGTGTGCGATGTCAGACAATATCACAAACAGTGCGGGCAAACTAAACGTTTGTGATAGTTGCCTTATCATACACGATTCACAAACATGAACTGTTTCTGATGTGGTATGCGTCGTAAACTTTGCACCATAGAATAGCTTGTGCAATAGTTGTCATGTATGACTATGTTACGATGGTCCAACGTTTCGTATTCCTGTCCAACACTCGTACGATGATTAGCTAATCTTCTTAATTAGTTATCAAATACAGTTTGGGAAAAGTGAATGTGTGTGATTGTCTGCTTATCACACACGTTCTATAATCGTGAACAGTTTGTGATGGGCCGTGCATCATAAATGTAGCACCACAAAATACTGACTGCGATGGCAATGCGAGCACAAACAGGTTGCAAGGATGCAGTGTCTGGGTGGCTCCCTACCCCTGATGGTTTCTGGGTCATGTGGGAAGGACCCCCCTATTGCAGTCACTCATTTGGCGATGGTTCCAAATGCCGTTCCAGAAAGGGGTTAAAAACCGTTTGTATAGCACCTCGCTGTATCAGTGTGTGTTTTGGGGGGAGGAGCGTGTGTGTGTGTGGGGAGGTGATTTCGTTAGTGTATTTGTGGGAATATGTGTCGATGATATCTCAAAAAATGTGACACATGCAATGTGTGTGAAATAGAGGCCTAGCTATATCATATATAGAGGGGGTGATCCACGGGAAGAGAGCGAGGGATAATAGGCGTGAGATATTGATTGAATCGATGAGAGGATCAAGTGTGTGGGGTGCAAGATCGATGAAGAGAGCCATTGAAATTGTTTGTGCGCACGTCATAGATATAGGGTGATTGACCTACCGGAACATCAGAGGGGAGAGCGCAAGTTTGTGTGTGGCAGGGAGACATGACCACGGCGCTCGATGTATCGGTGTGTGTAGGGTGGGCGGGGCATAGACCTAACTAGAGAGGTAGATCGACTCGTATATATATGTGTGGAGAAGGAGAGACTTAGCTATGTCTTGAGGGAGATCGATCGCCATCCATACATAAGTGTAGGACGGGAAATTGGTTGAGAGAGAGAGAGAGTGCCGGAGTGGTGGTGGTGGTACAGTTGTTTGTCGGAGATGGTGGGAGAGGCCTGCTAGACAAACAAAGCGTACAACTGCAATATCAAGAAGAGAGGGAATGTGTTTCTGTGTGTGCGTGTGCATGTGTGTGTGCGTGATAGACATGTCAGGGGCATGCATGGATGATGAAGGGTGGCATTATGAGTTTGGTAAGCAGACCCAACAAGATCAATACATCAATTCTTATGTGTCGACGGAGGAACGAAGAGACATAACTAACGAGGTAGATCAATCGGCGCGTCGGGAAAATGAGTTATAGACGACCTAGCTAGCTATATGTATAGGTGTACATACATTTGTTAGAGGCAAATAAGGCCTAGAGAGACGGATAGAGAGAGAGGGAGAGGGATGAAGCTAGGAGGTGGTGCGAGATGACTACTAGAAAGGGGGAGGAGTGTGTGACTATGAGATCGATGAAAAGAGGGGCGAGAGTTTACCCTTGTGTGGGAACATATGAGATACATGGGACATGGACAGGGAAAGCAGGAGATGGAAAGTGTGTGTGTGTGTATGTGGTAGGCAGACCTTGCTAGAGAGGTTTATAGATTGGTGCTTGTTGGAAAGAAGGAGTTGTGAAGACCGTGGGAGAACGACCTAAAGAAAATAAACGAATGTTCGTGATGGATAGAATGTTGAGGGAGGGGTAGGGCGAGGAGGGCGTGTGCATGAACGAGAGAAAGTTAGTTCTAGTTACAAAGACAAGAGGATTGTGTGGAGTAAAGGACTAATTAACCAAGGTCATAGTCATTATAAAAGTGGATTCATATACTTGAATAAGAGACCATAGTGTTTGAAACCTATGCATGCCTGAATATATTAGTGATACACGTGGTGTGGTTTTGGACATGTTATACTATAATGTGATAATGCATGGCTATTGCAACTCACAACTAATATTGAACAATCAACAATCTCAGATTTTTGCATAATTTTGTGATAATTTGTGGCGTTTGCAGATCCCAGCTAAATACTTTGTAGACATAAGGGGCGGGGCACCATACATTATGTGATAAACACATTATACATATGAAACATGGTTTAGATTATGAAGATCTAGCTAGAGCTTGGAATGTACTATGATTTGAAATCAACATCAAGTGGATTCAAAAATCTGAGTTAAAGTTCATATAGTACACATAGTTCATATCTAACTCGACAGTAATAATGTGGTGTGTTGTGAAGATAATATACAAATGATGGTTTAACTTGACAACAATCATGATTGTAGATCTTATTCAAATAGAGAAACGAATTCAAATTTATTTCATATTGAAGCGATAGTATTTATGTTTGGAATGCACTAAAATGTTCCTAACATAGATTCAAAGTTTTGAATGACATTTTGTCACACCCTAGCTAGTCATGCATCAGAGTGTGTGCATCATGTTTAAAATTCCATTTAAATTGAAATGGGGATCTGTGAAACCCTCAGAATCATTTTTGAAAATGATCCAAATAAAAATTTCACCAAAAAGGTCCAAGAAAATGCTCATGTTGCTCTCTGAAAATATTGGACAGAGATAAAAATCAAACCAATATTTTCAAGAGCTCATAGGTATTTATTTTGGGCATCTGGAATTAATGCATAAATATTTGCATTGGAAATATATTAGTTATATATATTAATATATGTCCAAATATTATGCCTTTTATAAAGGAGCTCTGGAATAATATATCTAGCCCCTGCAAAAATTGGCATAAAGTAAATAAATGATTTAATATTTTATTTAAATCAAAACAAATGTCAGAAATTAGAAAAAGAAAAATGAATAAAAGGGAGAGCCTTACCTGGGCTCCTCCCTGTGCAGCCCAGCCAGCTGGCCGGCCCAGCCAGCAGGCGGCCCAGCCCGCCTCCCTCCTCTGTCGTCTTCGTCCTCGACAGAGGGAGGGGAGTGTGGCCGGCGCGCGCGCGCGCCACCGCGCCACGCCACCTGCTCGCCTGCCTGCCTGCCCTCCGCTCCTCGTCTCGATGCCCCGGACGACGCCACGCCCTCCCCCCTGCTCTCTCTCACTCTCCCTCAGTTCCTCCCTCCTCTCCCTCGCTCCCTCTCTCACGGCCGAACACCACCATCGCCGCCGTTCGCCATAGCAGCCGTCACCGGCCACCCCTCGCCCCTCCGCTGAGCTCAGGAGCTCCGCCTCAACCCCCTCTTCCTCCCCACCGCTCCACGGGCCTCCAGAAGCCTACATCGCCGCCCACGTCGCCGTTCCCCTCCTCGGCCATCGGAGATCGTCGCCGTTGAATCGGGAGCTACCGGACATCCCCGAGCCTGCTAACCATCCCTGCAGCTCCGCGGTGAGCCACTGACTTGATTCCCCCTTGCCCCGTCGTCCCTAGCCTCCTGTAGCTGCCGCCCCCTTGAGCTCCGAAGCTCGCCGCCGCCGTACCTCGTCTCCATCGTGGCCACAGTCACCGTAGCGCCCAACCGAGCACACCTACGTCCTCACCGCACCGCGTAGAAGCCGTAGGTGCCAACCCCGCATCTCCGCAGCCGTTGTAGCCTCGACCCCGAGCTCAACCGAGCTCCGGCAGCCGCCACGGTCGTCGCCGTCGTTGGTACCGGCCACCTCAGGCACGGCCACCACCACCGTTCGACGCGCGGGAGTAAGGGCTCTCCAACGAGCCCAAGCACGGCCTCGCCCGTGCCCCGTAGCGTGTTTCCGCATCGCGCCGCCGTCTCGGGCCCCGCCGGCGTCATGTCGCCGGTGGGTTTGACCTGTTTGACCTGGGGTTTGACCCCCCAGGGTCACTGACGCATGGGCCCCATCGGCCAGGTGGTCAGATTAGTGCTAATCACCACTTAATTAACCCCCCTGACACTGACAGTGGGCCCCAGCGCCACTAACCCCTAATTAGGAATAAATTAACCCTGTTAAACCCCCCCTGTCACTGACGTGTGGACCCCACACGTCAGGTTTGACCCCAGCCAGCCGCAGTTGACCACTGACGTCATGCTGACGTCATGCTGGCGCAATAATTATATTTCTGGATTTAATTTAAATCAGGAAATTCCAGAATATTATTTAAACTTCAAAAATTCATAACTTTTATTCTGTAACTCCAAATTGGACAAATTATATATGAAAAATGATCAGAAAAATCCAATCTATCCATCTGTAATATTTTCATGCATGATCAAACAAGTTAAATTGATGTTTTAAGCAGAACAAGGAAAAGCACTTTAAAAGGCCATGTTTGAGTTTGAAATTTGAATCTTTGATTCAAATTTGTTCAAACCCTTCTGGTTTTAGTTGCATTAGCCCAACACACTCATATTGCCATGTTTCATGCATGCATCATATTGTTGCACATTGTTTGGTGATGGTTGTGTATCGATGTCCTTTGCGACAGGTTCTGCCTCCGAGGAGTACCGTGATTACCCTAACGAAGAACCGTATCCGTGCATCGAACCATCAGGCAAGCAACCAACCATTTGATCATATCGATACAATCCCATGTTCTCGCTCCTGCTCTCTTTTACTGCATTAAGACAACGCGTTTCAAACTGCTGTGTGCTACGGTAGTTGAACCCATTTCCTCTGCATGACCTGTCATTGCCACAGTAACTAGATGAAACCCACTAGCATGTGTAGGAGTTGATTGAGCCATATGTATGTGTTGTTCCTACCTTGCTATGCCTGCTATGCTTAGAGTCGTGTCAGGTCTGGTTCATCTGGGTGATGGCTAGAGTGAAATGATTATGTCGGTAATGAGAGTGGTGTGGTGAACACGATTTGGTAAAGGTATCGATGAGAGGCCATGTAGGAGTACATGGTGGGTTGTTTCATTGAAGCCGACCTTAAGCACTGAGATCTGTATGTGTGATTTAAGATACAGCTACTACCATGCATTGGGACCTGAAATATGACCCCGCTCGACTTCTTATTCACCCTAGCTCTCTGTCCAGGAGTTGCAAGTAGTTTCTGGTGTTTGTAGCCTACTGGAGGCCGTGGACAGCGCTGACCGTAGGGGTGGGCTGTGATGCGGTAGGTACGTGGCACGGTGTACCGAATACCCGTTAGGTATCTCGGGAACCCTGTTCACATCGTTCGGGGCCGTATGGGAAACCTCGGCCGGACTCCCTGCGGATGGAACCTGAATAGGCGATAAACCTGGACTAGAGGCTTAAGTGTTTAGGTAGGTCGTGGTCTACACCCACGTCGGCTTTCGCTTGAAGTCTGCCGAGCACATGTCGTGTGCAGACGCTAAGTGGTGGAAACATGTATGAAGAAGTACACCCCTGCAGGGTTATCATAATCTATTCGAATAGCCGCGTCCGCGGTAAAGGACTACTTGGTTGCCTATACAGTTCATAGACAAGTAAATGGAAACTACTAAAAGCCTCAAGATAAGTGTGAGTGCCGAGGATGGCTCTTCCGTAGGAAGACGGAGGTGGATCCTCGGTAGTGTATTGAAGTGGTGAGTAGTGGACTCGTGTGCGCAAAACCATTTCAAGTTGAAGTATCGTAGGATAGTCTAGCCAAAGAGTCAAAGCTGGCTTGCTGCAATAACTCCACCAACCCTTCTTGATAATATGCATGTATGTAGGATCTGATGTAAGTCTTGCTGAGTACCTTCGTACTCATGTTGCTATAATCTACATTTTTACAGAAGACGCTGCAACCCCTTCTGATGGGTTCTATGTAGACGTTGACATCAACGAGTAGGCTAAAGGCCCAGGTGGTGACCCTGAGCTTGTGAAGGACCACGTAGTATAGCTAGGCTTTCCAAGCCTCTTTTATTTTACTAGTTGTCTGTACTCAGACAAGTTACTTCCGCTGCTGGTTTGTATGACTGTATGACTTGAATGTTGGGTCGTGAGACCCGTACCTTTGTGTATGTTATGTATGGCTCCCTGAGCCTTAAATAAAGTACTTGTGTCGTAGAGTCATGTTGTGATGCTTCGTTGTATTTGCACATATCGAGCATATTGTGTGTATGATTGAAATGCTTGGTATGTGTGGGATCTGACTATCTAGTTGTTTATCTTTAGTAGCCTCTCTTACCGGGAAATGTCTCCTAGTGTTACCGCTGAGCCATGGTAGCTTGCTACTGCTCTGGAACACTTAGGCTGGCCGGCATGTGTCCTTCTTCGTTCCTGTGTCTGTCCCTTCGGGGAAATGTCACGCTTTGAGTACCGGAGTCCTGTTAGCCCGCTACAGCCCGGTTTACCGGAGTCCTGCTAGCCCAGTGCTACAGCCCGGACCCACTTGCTGATGACCGACACGTTCGAAGCTGGGTCATGGATGCCTGTCCCTGTAAGTCTGTGCCACTTTGGGTTTACGACTAGTCATGTCAGCCCGGGCTCCTTATCATATGGATGCTAGCGACACTATCATATACGTGAGCCAAAAGGCGCAAACAGTCCCGGGCAAAGGTAAGGCGACACCCGTGGGGATACCGTGCGTGAGGCCGCAAAGTGATATGAGGTGTTACCGGCTAGATCGATGTGACATCGAGTCGAGGTCCTGACAGCGTTGGCATCAGAGCCGGACTGCCTGTAGGTTCTCCAAGCCAAACTGGTCGATGTTGAGTCTAGAAATTCTTTAGTTATATGTAGGGGAATTGTTTGTGGGTTGGAACGTAAGGCTCTTTTTACTCCTTTATCTTATGACATTCTGATATGAGTCAGTCCATTCTTCCACCGGGGGTTAAGGAATTAGGATCTATACTCTCTATCAGGATCACGTGTTACTAATCAGTAGTACCTTATAGGTTTGATGGATACAAGCCTAGTTCAGTTCTTCTACCATATTATGTTGCTAGGATGGTCTCAGAACTTTGATACGATGATGTTGAGTGTGTATGAAATCCTTTGTCAAATGTCTCAAAATCCTTCTTGAGCATTTACAGCTGTTATGCTGTCGAAATTTTGCTAGAAATTCTAATGCCTTTGCATTATGATTGTGCTTTCAGATGGCCACTCGCGACCTCAATCAAGTGGTTCGCCTGACTCGATGCCTAGATGTACCCGGCCATACTGCCAAGTTGGTCAGGGTAATGACTGAGGCTGGATACCGCTGGTATCCTGAGTACACGGTCGAAGAGCAATTTCGGGACTTCAATCAAAGCCAGTATCTCTGCACTGTCCGGATATTTCCATCTTATCCTGGATCCACCGAGCCCTTTCACTGCTCCTATGGACTCGGGGTTACTATTGAGATGGCTGTGCAGGACGCCGCCTACTCTATGATGACCATTATGCGAGTCAGATCTGGTCTATTTCGGGACTCTGATTTCCGGTATATGCCAGGATCACTTCTGGGAGCACAAGGGTATCTCCAAGCTATCTATGCTGACCCCACCCAGGAGGATTCACGGACTCGCACTACTGCTGATATGCTCGAGGATAAGGACCGTGAAAATCGGGCCTTGAGGTTAGAGCTCTTCAATACCCGTGCTGACCACTGGGCCACTTTGACTCGGTTCGCACTAGCTGTGTCGTCTATCGTCCCGCGTGACTCGTGGGATATGACCTAGTTTGTACTCTTTCCGGAGGTGTAGAAAAATAATGTATAGGAGCTTGGGATGCCTCCGATGAGATGTAATCCTCTTTTCACCGTAATAGTACTTTGTTTGGTCTTGTACTAAACCCTGTATGGTGTGTATGACGATGGAATAAAAGAAGCAGTTTCTGTATCTACCATGTCATACGGATGAGCATCTTGCATTTCAAGTTATTCCTTACATTTTATATCCTATGTCGGAATTTTATCATCCTGACTAAATCATTGTCTTGTTTACCTAGGATGTTCAACACGCGCACTAACCCTGCTCCTCAAGAGCAGGCCGAAGGCAGTGAAGTCAGGGATGCAAATCTGCCTCATCCTCCTTCCCTAGCCGAGGTTATGATGGAAGCTGAGAGAAACAAGCGGGAGACCAACCGTTTGTTGGAGCGTATTGAACAGAACACAACACACCATCAGAGGACTAACGTGGTGTCACTCAGTGATTTTATCAAATTACATCCACCCACGTTCCACCACTCTGTCGAGCCTCTCGACGCTGATGACTGGCTTCGCAGTATCTCTCACAAACTGCGTTCCGCGCTGGTAGCGGAGGCTGACAAGGTCACCTTTGCTGCATATCATCTTGAAGGCCCCGCCAGTCTATGGTGGGAGAATTATGGAGCTATGCGCCCAGCGGGCCATGTCACTACTTGGGCTGAATTCAGCGAGGCTTTCCGTGAACATCACATTCCGGAGGGTCTCATGGACCGTAAACGTGAAGAATTTTGCAGTTTCACCCAAGGCCGACTTTCTGTGGATGTTACAGCAGGGAGTTTGGTAACCTCGCACGATATGCAACTGAGGAAGTGTCTACTGATGCCAAGAAGCAAGCAAGGTTCCGTAAGGGCCTTAGTCCTGAGCTTCGCCGTGACCTCCGTCTGCATGAGTGCACATCTTTTCAGAAACTTGTCAACAAAGCCATCAGTGCTGAAACTGGTCAGACTGACTATGACGCAACACGCAAGCATGGCCGTGATATGGGTTCCTCATCCGGTGCTGGTCCTCAGAAGCGCCGCGTGTGGGTACCCAACACCGCCCTGCCACCCAGGTTCACACCGAGGCCATCTTTCCAGGCGCCTCGCCCTGTTCAACAGTCTGCACCGGCCAAGCCCTATGGGGGTCCAACCAACAATGCTCCTCCACGTACCAGTTCCGTGACTTGTTTCAAGTGTGGGGAATCTGGCCACTATATGCGTGAGTGTCCCCAGACCAACCCCAACCAGTCTGCTAAAGCTGTTGGCCGTGGCAAGCCGACAGGGAAAGTGTTCCACGCCAAGCCGGTCACCGCTTCACGTGGCCATGTCAACTGTATCTCTGCCGAAGAAGCTCAAGAGGATCCCAACGTCGTTCTCGGTACGCTTCTTGTTAATTGCCACCCGGCATCTGTTCTTTTCGATACAGGAGCCTCTCATTCTTTTATATCTGAAAATTATGCTCGTTTGCATAACGTCGCATTCGGTGATATGCCAACCTCTATGGTAATTCAAACTCCGGGATCCAAATGGCAAACTTCTAGAGTAAGCCATGGAAATGAAATCCAAGTCGACAGACTTGTTTTCCTTGCATCTTTGATAGCCCTTAAATCTTCAGATATTAATATCATTCTGGGTATGGACTGGATGTCAGCTCATCATGCCCAAATTGATTGCTTCTCTAGGACTGTTCAACTCACCCATCCTTCGGGGAAGATAGTCAATGTCTTGACCCGAATAGCCAAGCGACAATTATATTCTCTTAACGCCAGCCCTTTGCCAGACCTTGAGGACATTCCGGTAGTCCGTGACTTCCCGGATGTCTTCCAGAGGAATTGCCAGGTGTTCCACCTGACAGGGATGTTGAGTTCGTAATAGACCTCATTCCAGGAACCGTTCCGATTGCTAGAAGACCTTATAAGATGGCACCACTAGAACTAGCCGAGCTTAAGAAACAACTCGATGAGTCCTTGAAAAAGGGTTTCATCCGACCTAGCTCATCTCCGTGGGCTTGCCCCGTCCTATTCGTCAAGAAGAAGGATGGTACGGACCGGATGGTTGTAGATTACCGACCTGTCAATTTGGTCACAATCAAGAACAAATATCCGCTTCCCAGGATCAACGACCTGTACGATCAGCTCGCTGGATCCTCAGTCTTCTCCAAGATGGATTTGAGGTTGGGCTACCATCAAATCAAAATCAGAAACGGGGACATTCCTAAAACGGCCTTTGTTACTCGTTATGGCCAATACGAGTACACCGTCATGTCCTTCGGTTTAACCAACGCTCCAGCCACCTTTTCTCGGTTAATGAACTCAATCTTCATGGAGTATTTGGATAAATTCGTCGTGGTTTACCTCGATGATATACTCATCTACTCCAAGAACGAGGAAGAACATGCCGAACATCTAAGGCTAGTGTTGAAGAAACTTCGAGAGCATCGCCTTTATGCCAAATTTTCTAAATGTGAATTCTGGTTGTCAGAAGTGACCTATCTGGGTCATGTAATATCTGGTAAAGGTATTGCTGTTAACCCTGAGCGAGTTCAAGCCGTCCTTAATTGGACTCCACCTGAATCGGTCAAGCAAGTTCGGAGTTTTCTGGGCTTAGCGAGCTATTGTCGTCGCTTTGTCGAGAACTTCTCCAAAGTTGCCAAACCTCTAACCGAACTCCTCAAGAAAGATAAGAAGTTCGAATGGACTCCACAATGTGAGCACAGCTTTCAGGAACTGAAAAGACGCCTGACCTCTGCTCCCGTACTGGTACCGCCAGACTTCTCCAAGGACTTTGTTATCTACTGCGACGCCTCGCGACAAGGACTAGGTTGCATTCTCATGCAAGATCGACACGTAATTGCCTACGCTTCACGGCAATTGCACCCACATGAGGAGAATTATCCTACTCATGATCTAGAGCTTGCAGCCGTAGTCTATGCACTTAAGACCTGGCGACATTACCTCCTCGGTAATCGTTGCGAAATATTCACTGATCACCAAAGTCTGAAGTACATTTTCACCCAACCGGATCTGAATCTCAGGCAAAGACGTTGGGTTGAATTGATCACAGACTTCGACTTAGGAATAACCTACACCCCAGGGAAAGCCAACGTCATGGCTGATGCGCTAAGTCGTAAATCTTATTGTAACAACCTGATGTTACAACAAAGTCAACCGCTTCTCCATGAGGAATTTCGGAAGCTTAACCTTCACATTGTACCTCAAGGTTTTCTTTCCACCTTGGTAGCAAAACCTACTCTTACGGATCAAATCATCGCTGCCCAAAAGCGAGATAAGGGAATATCTAAAATCAAAGAGAACATTGCTAGCGGAGGTGCTAGTTGTTTCTCCACAAATGATCATGGTGTTGTGTACTTTGAGAACCGTCTAGTGGTTCCCAAGAACCAGCATCTACGGCAGTTGATCCTTAAGGAGGCTCATGAATCTCCTCTCACCATTCATCCCGGTAGTACTAAGATGTATCAGGACCTACGCCAGAGGTTCTGGTGGACTAGGATGAAGAGAGAAATTGCTCAGTATATTGCTAATTGCGACGTCTGTCGTCGTGTAAAAGCAGAGCATCAACGGCCTGCTGGCACCCTTCAACCCTTAGCTATTCCTGAATGGAAATGGGATAAAATTGGTATGGATTTCATTACCGGTTTTCCCAGGACCAAGAGAGGGAATAATGCTATTTTCGTCGTTGTCGATCGTCTTTCCAAAGTAGCCCATTTCTTACCTGTTCGTGAGAGTATAACCGCTAGTCAGCTGGCAGACTTATACATCTCCCGAATAGTGTCCCTCCATGGTGTTCCTTTGGAAATTAACTCGGATCGAGGAAGTCTTTTCACCTCTCGATTTTGGGAAAGTTTCCAAAATGCTATGGGAACCCGTCTCTCCTTTAGCACCGCTTTCCACCCTCAGTCGAGTGGTCAAGTGGAACGCGTCAACCAGATTCTAGAAGACATGCTTCGAGCCTCTGTTATCTCATTCGGAATGGACTGGGAGAAGTGCCTTCCATTTGCCGAATTCGCTTACAACAACAGCTATCAATCTAGCTTGGGTAAAGCCCCTTTTGAAGTTCTCTATGGACGACGGTGTCGAACACCCCTTAACTGGTCAGAGACCGGGGAAAGACAATTCTTTGGCCCGGATATGATTCAGGAAGCAGAAGAACAAGTTCGTATCGTTCGTGAAAAGTTGAAAACAGCCCAATCTCGTCAAAAGAGTCAATATGACCGAAAACATAAGGCTATGACTTTCGAGGTTGACGAGAAGGCTTATCTTCGGGTCACCCCTCTGAAGGGAACCCATCGTTTCGGTATCAAAGGCAAATTGGCTCCTCGTTACATTGGACCTTTTCGCATTCTCGCCAAACGAGGAGAAGTTGCCTACCAGTTGGAACTACCTCCGCACCTCTCCAGAGTCCACGATGTCTTCCACGTTTCTCAACTCAGGCGTTGCTTCTCGGATCCTATCCGTGGAGTGGACCACGAAACGCTTGATCTCCAAGATAATCTTACATATCGAGAGTACCCCATTCGTATCCTCGATCAGGCCGAACGTACCACCCGACGTCATAATATCAAGTTTCTCAAAGTTCAATGGTCGCACCATTCTGAGGATGAAGCAACTTGGGAAAGGGAGGATCGTCTTCGACTTGAGTATCCCGCCTTCTTCCCGGAGGAACCCAAATCTCGGGACGAGATTCTTTTGAGTGGGGGTGAGTTGTCACACCCTAGCTAGTCATGCATCAGAGTGTGTGCATCATGTTTAAATTCCATTTAATTTGAAATGGGGATTTGTGAAACCCTCAGAATCATTTTTGAAAATGATCCAAATAAAAATTTCTCCAAAAGGGTCCAAGAAAATGCTCATGTTGCTCTCTGAAAATATTGGACAGAGATAAAAATCAAACCAATATTTTTAAGAGCTCATAGGTATTTATTTTGGGCATTTGGAATTAATGCATAAATATTTGCATTGGAAATATATTAGTTATATATATTAATATATGTCCAAATATTATGCCATTATAAAGGAGCTCTGGAATAATATATCTAGCTCCTGCAAAAATTGGCATAAGGTAAATAAATGATTTAATATTTTATTTAAATCAAAACAAATGTCAGAAATTAGAAAACAGAAAATAATAAAAGGGAGAAGCTTACCTGGGCTCCTCCCTGTGCAGCCCAGCCAGCTGGCCGGCCCAGCCAGCAGGCGGCCCAGCCCGCCTCCCTCCTCTGTCGTCTTCGTCCTCGACAGAGGGAGGGGAGTGTGGCCGGCGCGCGCGCGCGCCACCGCGCCACGCCACCTGCTCGCCTGCCTGCCTGCCCTCCCCTCCTCGTCTCGATGCCCCGGACGACGCCACGCCCTCCCCCCTGCTCTCTCTCACTCTCCCTCGGTTCCTCCCTCCTCTCCCTCGCTCCCTCTCTCACGGCCGAACACCACCATCGCCGCCGTTCGCCATAGCAGCCGTCACCGGCCACCCCTCGCCCCTCCGCTGAGCTCAGGAGCTCCGCCTCGACCCCCTCTTCCTCCCCACCGATCCACGGGCCTCCGGAAGCCCTGCATCGCCGCCCACGTCGCCGTTCCCCTCCTCGGCCACCGGAGATCGTCGCCGTCGAATCGGGAGCTACCGGACGTCCCCGAGCCCGCTAACCATCCCTGCAGCTCCGCGGTGAGCCACTGACCCGATTCCCCCTTGCCCCGTCGTCCCTAGCCTCCTGTAGCTGCCGCCCCCTTGAGCTCCGAAGCTCGCCGCCGCCGTGCCTCGTCGCCGTCGTGGCCACAGTCACCGTAGCGCCCAACCGAGCACACCCACGTCCTCACCGCACCGCGTAGAAGCCGTAGGTGCCAACCCCGCATCTCCGCAGCCGTTGTAGCCTCGACCCCGAGCTCAACCGAGCTCCGGCAGCCGCCACGGTCGTCGCCGTCGTCGGTACCGGCCACCTCAGGCACGGCCACCACCACCGTTCGACGCGCGGGAGCAAGGGCTCTCCAACGAGCCCAAGCACGGCCTCGCCCGTGCCCTGTAGCGCGTTTCCGCATCGCGCCGCCGTCTCGGGCCCCGCCGGCGTCATGTCGCCGGTGGGTTTGACCTGTTTGACCTGGGGTTTGACCCCCCAGGGTCACTGACGCGTGGGCCCCGTCGGCCAGGTGGTCAGATTAGTGCTAATCACCGCTTAATTAACCCCCCTGACACTGACAGTGGGCCCCAGCGCCACTAACCCCTAATTAGGAATAAATTAACCCTGTTAAACCCCCCTGTCACTGACGTGTGGACCCCACACGTCAGGTTTGACCCCAGCCAGCCGCAGTTGACCACTGACGTCATGCTGACGTCATGCTGGCGCAATATTATATTTCTGGATTTAATTTAAATCAGGAAATTCCAGAATATTATTTAAACTTCAAAAATTCATAACTTTTATTCTGTAACTCCAAATTAGACAAATTATATATGAAAAATGATCAGAAAAATCCAATCTATCCATCTGTACTATTTTCATGCATGATCAAACAAGTTAAATTGATGTTTTAAGCAGAACAAGGAAAAGCACTTTAAAAGGCCATGTTTGAGTTTGAAATTTGAATCTTTGATTCAAATTTGTTCAAACCCTTCTGGTTTTAGTTGCATTAGCCCAACACACTCATATTGCCATGTTTCATGCATGCATCATATTGTTGCACATTGTTTGGTGATGGTTGTGTATCGGTGTCCTTTGCGACAGGTTCTGCCTCCGAGGAGTACCGTGATTACCCTAACGAAGAACCGTATCAGTGCATCGAACCATCAGGCAAGCAACCAACCATTTGATCATATCGATACAATCCCATGTTCTCGCTCCTGCTCTCTTTTACTGCATTAAGACAACGCGTTTCAAACTGCTGTGTGCTACGGTAGTTGAACCCATTTCCTCTGCATGACCTGTCATTGCCACAGTAACTAGATGAAACCCACTAGCATGTGTAGGAGTTGATTGAGCCATATGTATGTGTTGTTCCTACCTTGCTATGCCTGCTATGCTTAGAGTCGTGTCAGGTCTGGTTCATCTGGGTGATGGCTAGAGTGAAATGATTATGTCGGTAATGAGAGTGGTGTGGTGAACACGATTTGGTAAAGGTATCGATGAGAGGCCATGTAGGAGTACATGGTGGGTTGTTTCATTGAAGCCGACCTTAAGCACTGAGATCTGTATGTGTGATTTAAGATACAGCTACTACCATGCATTGGGCCCTGAAATATGACCCCGCTCGACTTCTTATTCACCCTAGCTCTCTGTCCAGGAGTTGCAAGTAGTTTCTGGTGTTTGTAGCCTACTGGAGGCCGTGGACAGCGCTGACCGTAGGGGTGGGCTGTGATGCGGTAGGTACGTGGCACGGTGTACCGAATACCCGTTAGGTATCTCGGGAACCCTGTTCACATCGTTCGGGGCCGTATGGGAAACCTCGGCCGGACTCCCTGCGGATGGAACCTGAATAGGCGATAAACCTGGACTAGAGGCTTAAGTGTTTAGGTAGGTCGTGGTCTACACCCACGTCGGCTTTCGCTTGAAGTCTGCCGAGCACATGTCGTGTGCAGACGCTAAGTGGTGGAAACATGTATGAAGAAGTACACCCCTGCAGGGTTATCATAATCTATTCGAATAGCCGCGTCCGCGGTAAAGGACTACTTGGTTGCCTATACAGTTCATAGACAAGTAAATGGAAACTACTAAAAGCCTCAAGATAAGTGTGAGTGCCGAGGATGGCTCTTCCGTAGGAAGACGGAGGCGGATCCTCGGTAGTGTATTGAAGTGGTGAGTAGTGGACTCGTGTGCGCAAAACCATTTCAAGTTGGAGTATCGTAGGATAGTCTAGCCAAGAGTCAAAGCTGGCTTGCTGCAATAACTCCACCAACCCTTCTTGATAATATGCATGTATGTAGGATCTGATGTAAGTCTTGCTGAGTACCTTTGTACTCATGTTGCTATAATTTACATTTTTACAGAAGACGCTGCAACCCCTTCTGATGGGTTCTATGTAGACGTTGACATCAACGAGTAGGCTAAAGGCCCAGGTGGTGACCCTGAGCTTGTGAAGGACCATGTAGTATAGCTAGGCTTTCCAAGCCTCTTTTATTTTACTAGTTGTCTGTACTCAGACAAGTTACTTCCGCTGCTGGTTTGTATGACTGTATGACTTGAATGTTGGGTCGTGAGACCCGTACCTTTGTGTATGTTATGTATGGCTCCCTGAGCCTTAAATAAAGTACTTGTGTCGTAGAGTCATGTTGTGATGCTTCGTTGTATTTGCACATATCGAGCATATTGTGTGTATGATTGAAATGCTTGGTATGTGTGGGATCTGACTATCTAGTTGTTTATCTTTAGTAGCCTCTCTTACCGGGAAATGTCTCCTAGTGTTACCGCTGAGCCATGGTAGCTTGCTACTGCTCTGGAACACTTAGGCTGGCCGGCATGTGTCCTTCTTCGTTCCTGTGTCTGTCCCTTCAGGGAAATGTCACGCTTTGAGTACCGGAGTCCTGTTAGCCCGCTACAGCCCGGTTTACCGGAGTCCTGCTAGCCCAGTGCTACAGCCCGGACCCACCTGCTGATGACCGACACGTTCGAAGCTGGGTCATGGATGCCTGTCCCTGTAAGTCTGTGCCACTTTGGGTTTACGACTAGTCATGTCAGCCCGGGCTCCTTATCATATGGATGCTAGCGACACTATCATATACGTGAGCCAAAAGGCGCAAACGGTCCCGGGCAAAGGTAAGGCGACACCCGTGGGGATACCGTGCGTGAGGCCGCAAAGTGATATGAGGTGTTACCGGCTAGATCGATGTGACATCGAGTCGGGGTCCTGACACATTTGTAGTAACTCATATAGTAAAACGAGACTAGACTCTCTTGTGTGGTGCTGATTTGTTTCTTTTTGTTTTATTCATCGAGGGTAGTGCGAATTGATTTGGTACAGTACTTGTTAGGCTTGTCCCATGAAATTTCAGCATGCGCCTTGTCATCCTGATATTTTAAGATATCTCTTTGTCTCGTTGTGGTTCGAAAACTCCCTCCATCTCAACCCGTGCCTTAATTTCCCAAAATCCCGTCACGCGAAACTCCCATGATACCCCTGAACCAAAAGAACCACCTAGTTCAAATCGGTGGGGGTACTTTCATAACTTACCCCACATTTCGGACAAGTGCGTCCCTAAGCCATGGTTCGTCCCTCGAATCCCCTCTGCCCCCATCCATACACCGAGGCCGCGAAAACCCGCGAAGCCCCACACCCTCATCTGTCTGCCACCCAGCGAATCACACTTTTAATTGAATATATCTGTAACCCATTTATCGTTAGGTTAACTAGGGCCATATGTAATATATCTGAGGCTACAAAACTAGATGCACTGTACTTAATGTCTAAATATGCAATCCTAGGCTACATCAACAAGGAAGAGTGTTACCTTAATGTTCTGATGATGTCTAGATATACGTAGAAGAGCAGCAGCAACAACAACAACAACATCAACAACAACAAAACAACCCTGTTTGGACACTACTGGAAACAGGGAATTTGCCATCAGTCAGCTCTTTGCCATCTGCCAGCTGATGGCAAAGAATGTCTTTGCCATCTGCTTATAAAAACAGATGGCAAAGAACTGACAGACTGCAAAGAACATGGTTGCCATCAGCCAATTCTTTGCCATCTGCTAGTGGATGGCAAATAATCTTTGCCATCTGCCAGCAGATGGCAAAGAGGTTGGCAAATCCTGTGGCCGTCAAACGTGTAACGGCGTACCGGCCCCACCTCTTTGCCATCTGCCAGCAGACGGCAAAGATTCTTTGCCATCTGCCAGCAGACAGCAAAGATTCTTTGCCATCTGCTGGCAGATGGAAAAGAGATGGGGTTATTTTTTTCCAGGTAAAAAAAGAACTGTGGGGTTATCCCCTCCCTCTCTCCCCTCCTCTCCCTCCCTCCCATGCATCTCACCCGCCGCCGCCCAAGCACCCCGCCGCCCCACCACCCCACCACCCCACCGCCCGCGCCCGCACCACCCGCCACCCCACCACCCCGCCGCCCCACCCAGCACCCCTCCCTCCCTCCTTCCCTCCCTGGCAGCAGATCAGCCCTCCCCTCCCCTTCCTCGCGCTGGAAACCCCTCGTCCCCTGGGCAGGCCATGGCGGCGCCGGCGGCCAGACGACTCCCTCCTCCCCTCCCCTCCCCTCCACTCCCCTCCCGTCACCAGGAGAGGAGAGGAGAGGAGAGGAGATGAGAGGAGAGGAGAGGGAGATCCTGCACGCAGGCCATGGCGGCGGCGAGATCCGCTCGGGGACAGGAGGACCATGGCCTGCTCTTCGTCAAGGAGACCAATGCCATGGAGCTGCTCCTCAAGGTCCGACCCTGATGAGTTCAATCTATTGGTTCCGCCATTCTTCCCTTCCCTATCTCCCTCTACTAGTAGTACTCACCGTCTCCCGCTCCCAGATCGAGACCGCCGCCATGCCAGAGGAAAGGCTGCTTCTCTTCCGGCTCACGCACGAGAGGGCGAGGCGGCGGCGCAGGTGGGCCGGCTGGGCCTTCGGTCCAGTTCCGTCGCGGGACTTTAAAAAAACAAAATTCAGCCGAAAGAAAATCCTAGTAAAATATAAAAAAATTCTTAAAATGCGAAAAACAATTTTCACCATCTAAATAAAATATTTAGAACAAAGTGAACATTTTTCTGGCCTAGAAATGCAATTTTGAAAACATGCATATTTTTCTAATTCAAATAAAATAGTAATAAAATCCAAATAAAATAAATAAGTGATTTTAACATTTTTCCTCCAATAAATAAGTGATTTTAACATTTTTTATTTTGAAGTCATTTTAGCCCCTGTCTTTTATTTTAATATTGTAAATATTAGGAGAGAAAATGATTAAAACCAAAATGATCCGCTTCTCAATATTTGAGAAAATTCAAATATGAAAATAAATGAAACCCCCAACTCTCTCTATGGGTCCTTGAGTTGCTTGGAGTTTCTAGGATCAACCAAAATGCGATAAAATATGATACGCATATGATGTTCTATGTATAACATTCCAAATTGAAAATTTGTGATGTTAGAAACCTACCCGTCTTAAGATGAATCACGCCCTCGAGATTCGGGTTGGCTAGAAAATAGGTGTTGGTGGTCCTTCCGTAGGTCTTCCTCTCGTTCCCAGGTGGCTTCATCCTCGGTATGGTGGCTCCACTGAACTTTGCAAAATTTGATAACCCTGCTGCGTGTGAAGCGGCTGGCAAACTCAAGAATCTTCACTGGTTTCTCCTTGTAAGTCAAATCACTACCCAGCTGAATCACTTCTAGTGGCACTGTATCTCTCAAAGGAATATCGGCCATCTTTGCGTGGCACTTCTTCAACTAGGAAACATGAAACACATCGTGAACTCCTGACAATCCTTCTGGTAGTTCTAGTTTGTAAGCAACTTCTCCCATACGTTCCAAAACTTTGTGTGGTCCCACAAAATGCGGTGCTAACTTTTCCTTAACTCCAAGACGCTTAACTCCTAGAAGTGGTGACACACGAAGATATACTCTGTCTCCGACTTTGTAAACTATCTCCTTGCATTTAGAATCCGCATAACTCTTTTGCCTGGACTGGGCTACCTTGAGTCTATCACGAATCAGTTTAACCTTCTCTTCAGACTCCTTAATCAAGTCTGGTCCAAACAACTGATGGTCTCCAACTTCGTCCCACAATAATGGTGTCCTGCACCTTCTTCCGTACAAGGCTTGAAAGGGTCCATCTTCAAACTGGCTTGGTAACTGTTGTTATAAGAGAACTCTGCATACGGCAAGTTGTCGTCCCAACTAGATCCTTAATCTAGCGCACAAGCTCTCAACATGTCCTCCAGAATCTGATTGACTCTCTCGGTCTGTTCATCTGGCTATGGATGAAAGGTTGTACTGAACTCTAGCGTAGTACCCAAAGTCTCATGCAACTGATTCTAGAACCTTGAGGTTAATTAGGTTCCTCTATCTGATACAATGGTCCTCGGAACTCCATGCAAACATACGATCATGGTCATGTATATGTTTGCCAACTTAGCGCTGGTATAGGTGGTCTTCACTGGGATGAAATGAGCTACTTTCTTCAACCAATCGACTACAACCCATATAGAGTCATAGCCTGAACGAGTCCTGGGCAATCCCGTGATAAAATCCATGCCAAGCTTGCCCCACTTCCATTCGGGTAACGGCAATGGCTGTAGCAATCCTGCTGGCTTCTAATGCTCTGCCTTAACTATCTGACATAAATCACATACTGCTACATATTCAGCAATATCCTTCTTCATTCCTGTCCACCAGAAACTTTCCTTCAAATCCAAATACATATTGGTGTTTCCTGGGTGAATCGAATATGGCGAATCATGTGCCTCCTACAGAATCAACTTCCTGATCTCGGGGTCATTAGGCACATATACGCGATCCTCAAACCATAAAGTGTCATGCTCATCCTCACGAAATCCTTTAGCCTTTCCTTTGCTCATCCTCTCCTTTATCTCGACAATCTCCTTGTCCATCTTCTGGGCTTCTCTGATCTTATCCATCGAAGTGGAATGAATTTCCAATGCTGCTACATAACCTCTCGGCACTATTTCCAAACATAGCTCGCGGAGATCTTCCGCTAACTCCTTGGGTAATCCTCCGATCATGAGCGTATTTATATAACTCTTGCGACTCAACGCATTGGCTACTACATTAGCCTTTCCGGGATGATAATGCAACTTCATATCATAATCCTTAATGAGATCCAACCATCTCCTTTGCTTGAGGTTCAACTCCTTCTGGGTGAAGATATATTTCAAACTCTTATGATCCATGTATACCTCATAGTGATTTCCGATGAGAAAATGTCTCCATGTCTTCAACGCATGCACTACGGCTGCTAACTCCAAATCATGCATAGCATAATTTAACTCATGAGGTTTAAGCTGTCGTGAGGCATATGAAACAACTCTTCCCTCCTGCATAAGCACTGCTCCAAGTCCTCGACGAGAAGCGTCGCAATACACTTGATAATCTTTTCGTTGATCTGGAAGAATCAACACTGGGGCTGTAACCAAACGTTTCTTCAACTCCTGAAAACTGGCTTTGCACTCCTCAGTCCATTTGAACTTGGTGTCCTTCTTCAACAACTCCGTCATGGGCTTTGCAATTCTGGAGAAATTCTCAACGAACTTCCAGTAATATCCTGCGAGTCCAAGAAAACTCCGGATCTCTCCAACTGATGTGGGTGCTACCCATTTAGTCACCGAAACAAACTTGGTGGGGTCTACTGCTATTCCTTCTACGGATATAACATTTCCGAGAAATCCAACTTCCTTCCACCAAAACTCACACTTGCTGAACTTGGCATATAACTGATGTTCACTAAGCTTCTCAAGAACCAAACGCAAATGCTCCTTATGCTCCTCTTCATTCTTCGAGTAGACCAATATATCATCAATGAACACAATCACAAAA
Source organism: Triticum aestivum (assembly GCF_018294505.1). Lineage (NCBI taxonomy): Eukaryota > Viridiplantae > Streptophyta > Magnoliopsida > Poales > Poaceae > Triticum > Triticum aestivum. Next base: position 313,127,367 of record NC_057801.1, read on the forward strand.
TTATCCAAAAATTCCATAAACACTTTGTTCATCATGTTCGTGAAATAGGCAGGCGCGTTAGTCAGACCAAATGACATAACGGTATACTCCAATAGCCCGTACCTTGTGGTAAAAGCTGTCTTAGGTATACCCTGCTCTCGAATCTTCAGCTGATGGTATCCTGATCGCAGATCAATCTTGGAAAATACTTTAGCGCCTTGCAACTGGTCAAACAAATCATTGATCATTGGCAGGGGTACTTGTTCTTGATTTTCACTTCATTCAACGCACGATAATCAAAAACCAACCTTACTGATCCATCCTTCTTCTCCACTAGAAGTACTTGGGCTCCCCAAGGTGAAGAACTTGGTCGAACGTAACCTTTATCCAGTAACTTCTTAATCTGCTTCTTAATTTCCTCCAAATATTTTGCAGGCATCTGATACGGTCTCTTTGATATTGGCCCGGTGCCTGGCAAAAGCTCAATAAAAAACTCAATGTCTCTATCCGGTGGCATGCCTGGCAACTCTTCCAGAAATACGTCGGGGTAATCCTTCACCACTGGTACTTCCTCCTGTACAACTCCTGATAAGGAATTCACTTGAGTCCTCTTCGGCACATGCCGGGATACATACTTGATCTTCCTTCCTTCTAGGGTGGTGAGCATAATCGACTTACTGGCGCAATCGATGTTTCCTCCATACATCGATAGCCAATCTGTACCCAAAATCACATCCAACCCTTGCGACTATAGAACTTTTAAATCCGAGGGGAAAACATGTCTACCTATGGTCAATGGCATCTGAAAACATCCTTGGCTTGCCATATGCTCCGCTCTTGGCGAGCTTACTAACATAGGTGTCCTATGGACTTTGGTGGGCAACTTATACTTATCCACAAATCCCCTTGATATGTACGAATGCGATGCACCAGTATCAAAAAGAATGATTGCAGTAAATGACTTAACCAAAAACTTACCTATAACTGCATCTGGCTGCTCTTCAACCTCCTCCACACTAACGTGGTTCACTTGTCCCCTGTTGAAAGGGTTGGGCTTCTTCCCAGAGCTTCCATTGCCATTTCCATTCTTTGCTTCAGAAGACTCGGTGGCGTAATGTCCATGCTTCCCGCACTTGAAACAAGTAATGTGACTTAGATCCTTCTTAGCGGGCGTTGCTGGGTTGGAATGGTTCTGGCTGTTGCTTCCTCCATTCCCATTCCCATTCTTGGGGCCACTATGGTTATGCGAACTTCCTCCATTGGAATTATGGCGTCCATGGTTATGGTGAATGTGTCCTCCCGAGTTCGGGGTAAAACGAGGTCCCTGCTGAGCTCCTGAATTGTACTTCCCTCGTCCATACTTCCTCTTGCAGCTATCTATCTGCTACTGCTTCCCTTCAATCATAAGAGCTCTATCTACCAACTCCTAGTAATTGTTGAATGTTGCCACCATCAACTGCATGCTCAGCTCATCATTCAGTCCTTCCAGAAACTTCTCCTGCTTAGCAGCATCTGTAGCCACGTCATCAGGGGCATAACGTGCTAACTTAGTAAACTCATCCACATACTAGCCCACTGTGCGTCCTCCTTGGCGCAAGTTGCGAAACTCACGCTTCTTCATGTTCATAGCTCCTGCTGAAACATGGGCAGTGTGGAAAGCCTGCTGAAATTGGTCCCATATAACAGTGTCAATGGGGTACGTGGCTGTGAAATTCTCCCACCATGATATTGCGGGTCCATCAAGCTGATGTGTGGGAAAACGCACTCTCTCCGCATCTGTGCATCCTTCCGTGGTCAGCTCCCTTCCAATATTGTGGAGCCAATCATCTGCAACAATCGGCTCGGTGCTACTAGAGAACACTAGCGGATTCAGCCTTACGAAACGGGCTAAGTGATCAACAGGTGGTGGTGGTGGTGGGTTGTTGTTGTTGTTGTTGCCTTGGTTTTGATTCTGAACTACTAGCTGCATCAAGGTATTCTGTTGCTGGATCAACTGAGTGAGCTCCGGTGGGAAGGCAAATCCATTGTCACGTCTCGGAGGCATCTGATGGGTTTAGAAAAGGTGAGAAAATATAATAGAATGAGGTCTAAGGGAAAAACACTACCCATATGCACATGAGATTAACACAGTCATATCACGTCAATCAATTCAAACAAGGGCATACAATCGGTCTAACTATTGTTACAAAAGTGCTCGGACTATTCTATGTACATGGGGGAATACTACTACTGATATGGTGGTCGACTAGAAGTTTTGATCGGTGGAAGACTCCATGATATCTGCTCCAGCTTCATCAACATAGTCATCATCGCTATCGTCGGGGTCTGAATCGGTGTCTTCGATGATGATGTAGTCCTCTGAACGAATGCCCTTGGAATGGTCGTCATCTCCTCTTGGCGCGGGGTCTCCCATAAATACTCCTAGCTTCCTCGTCAGGTCGTCATTCTTCTCCACTAGTATCGTCATTTCCTCCTCATATCCATCGCGCGTAGACTTGAGTTCCTCCTCCAGCTCCGTAATCCGGGTCATTGCCTTGTTCAGATCTATCATGCTTGCGCACATCTGGTTCTCCTAGGGACGAATGTGCTGGTTTAACTCCTGGATGAAAGCTGCAATGGACCTATCCCTCCTGGTGCTGTTCATCTCCCATTGCTCATCTCGGCGCCCACAAATCTGGTAGATAGTGTCCTTAAGATGTCACATCCCTAGCCTTACCTTGCGCTAGGCTAGCACTTGTCTGTTGCATCATGTTAAATTCTTTTGAAACTTGAAATGGGGATTGCCTAAACCCTAGCATCAAAGGAATCCACTAGGTTCAACTAAAATATTTTCAGTGAATCCAAATGGCTTTCAAAAATGTTCATCATTTCTGGAAAATGCTAGAAACCATAACCAAAGGTGTTGCACATTTTTCCATGACATATTTGCTCACTGAATTAAATAATATGCTATTTGCATTTCGGCATTTAAATGCTATATAATATTTTAAATGTCCAAATAATTCTGAATTTAAGTGAGGGCTGTTGGAAATATTTCAAAGAGAGCCCACAATTATTTTCAGGGTTTTTGAAAATGCCTTTGCATTTTAATTAAGTCAAAACAATTACAGAAAAATAGAAAACAGAAACAATTTAGAAAAGAGAGAGAGAACGCCTACTTGGGCCACTTACCTGGCCTGGCACTGTGCCGGCCCAGCCCAGCTGGCCGACGCCTATCATCGTCTCCACCGCGCCAGAAGGACACTAGGCGTGTGCCCGACGCGCGCGCGCAAGCGCCGGCCACCTCCTGCTTTCCTGCTCATCGCTGGACTCACCCGAGGGCACCCCCCCCCCTTGACCCTCTGCAGCTCCTCCCTCCTCGCAGCTCTCTCCCCTACCCTCTCTGCTCTCTTCCCAAGCGCAGCCATCGCCGCCGCTCGCCATAGCCATGGCCACCGTCCACCTATTGCCTTACCGACGTGCCCCCGAGCTCCGCCACGACGTCGCCGTCCTCTCCACCGAGCCACGCGGTGCCAGAAGCCCTGTGGCATCTCCAACGCCGTAAATTTCCCCCTCGGTCGTCCGAGATCACCGCCGCCCGTACGTCGCCGTCCGGCCTTCCCCGATCTCACTAGCCTGCTCCGCGAGTTCCCTGTCAGCCCCTCTTTCCTCCCCCCTCTCCCCGTCGTCTCTTGCAACCTCTAGCCGTGGTTCCCACCTCGGCGGGAGCCCGCCGCTGTCGCCATGAAGCTCGCCGTCGCTAGAAGCCCCGCCTGGCCAAACCAAGCACGTAGTCGTGCTCCGGGCATTCCTAGGAAGCCGCATCACGCATCAGGTCGCTCGCTAGTGCACCGTAACCCTCGCGCCCGAGCTCGCTGAGCTCCTCCCGCCGCACTTGCAATCGCCGTCGTCGCTGTACTGCACCCCAGCTGCTGCCGCTGGCCGCAATGGATGCGCGCGAGCCTGGGCCTTTCGTAGAACACCTCCGCAGTTGCTTTGGTCGCCGGAGCGCGAAACCCGTTCTGCTCCGTCGCGTCTGGCCTCGCCGCCATCATGTCGCCGGTGGGTTTGACCTCGCTGACCCGGGTTTGACCCCAGTTTGACCTCCCCTGGGTCACTGACGTGTGGGCTCCACGCCACTAACTAAACTAGATTAGTGTTAGTTTAACGCTAACTAAATTAGATTAGTTAGGTTAGTATTAACTAAGCTCGGTTAGTTTAGTTAGACACTTACACTCGGGACCCACTGGTAAATTTGACCTGGGCCGCCCGTTGACCTGCTGACATCACTAATACGTCATGCTTACGTAGTAAATATTTTCTGGGATTTAAAATAAATCAAAAATGATTTATTTATTTCAGAAAATATCCAAAACTTCTAAAATTCATAGTAAATCAACCGTAACTTCAAATGAAACAAATTATATATGAAAAATTATCAGAAAAATCCAAAGAATCTGTTTATGGCACTATCATGCATGTTTGAACAACTTAAAGCTGATGTATACAACAATTCGAATTAATGGCATTTGAAATGTCATATATGGAGTTTGAATTTGAATCTTAGATTCAAACCAACCCCATTTAACCTGCTGCTAGTTGCATTAGCTCAAACCACAGCATATTGCCATGCCATGATCATGCATCATATTGTGCATTGCATTGATTGTGTTCTTCCTTGTTTGCCGGTGTTTGTCCCCTCTCGATAGACATGGTTCTGACGATGAGTTCGATGACACCGATGAAGAACTATTCTATCTTTAGAAGTGCCAGGCAAGCAAAACCCCCTTGTTCATTCCGATAGAATCCCACTCTCTCGCTCCTGCTCTCTTTTACTGCATTAGGACAACAATGATTCATCTGTTACTTGCTATGGTAGTTGAACCCCCTTATCCTCTGCATGACCTGTCATTGCCACAGTAAATAGATGAAACCCACTAGCATGAGTAGGAGTTGTTTGAGTCCTGATGTGCTTACTCATTCATGCTTGTTTATCATGCGTACTATGCTTAGAGTTGTGTCAGGTCTAATTCATCGGGGATGAGTTGGAACAGTGATGAACATGTCCTACTATGTGTGAGCTAAGTGAACATGATTTGCTAAAGGTAGCGGTGAGAGGCCATGTAGGAGTACATGGTGGGTTGTCTCATTGAAGCCGTCCTCAGGAACTGAGTTCTGCGTTTGTGATCCATGAAACAATTACTACCATGCATTGGGCCCGAAACCAATGGGCCCTCTCGGCTTCTTAACCACCCTTGTCCTCTATCCAGGAGTGGCAAGTAGTTTCTGGTGTTTGTAGTATGCTGGAGGCCGTGCGCAGCGCTGACCCGAGGGGTGGGCTGTGATGCGGTAGGGACGTGGCCGGGCATGTCGGGTGCCCGTTTGGTGTCGCAGAACCCTGTACACATCGTTTGGGGCCGTATGTGGAAACCTCGGCCAGACTCCATGCAGATGGAACCTGAATAGGCGATAAACCTGGACTAGAGACTTGAGTGTTTAGGTAGGCCGTGGCTGACACCATCGCTGGGCTTCCGCTTGAAGGTTGCCGAGTACATGTCGTGTAAACGGCAATAAGTGGTGAGAGAATGTGTGAAGAAGTACACCCCTGCAGGGTTAACATCATCTATTCGAATACCCACGTCTGCGGTAAAGGACCTCTGGTTTGCCTAGACAGTTCATAGACAAGTGAAAGTGGATACTCTAAAATACGCAAGATAAGCGTGAGTGCTATGGATGGCGTTATCGTAGGAAGACGGGAGCGGATCCATAGTGGTGTATTGATACCCCTGAGCTAGTTGGTTAAGCTAAACAACAACTTGGAGAGTTGGAAGATAAAAAGTTTTGCCGAATTTGGTTCTTTGTGAAGGGATATCTTTGTGTTTGTGTGTGTGTTGACGAAAGATGATATATTCACCAATTGGTCCTCGTGATCAGTTGTTGGATCTATTGTCTTGCCAAAACTTTGACTTGAGTATGGGCTATCGTCAAGTCAAATCAGAACAAATGATGTTCGCAATGTTGTCATACTCGTGGTTGATCCCTCGAGCATACGGCATTACATCTTTTGGTCTGACCAATGCTATCACCGTGTTCACATAATGGTGGGAGTCCAGTGATATGGAAATTCCGATGAGTTGCCGTTGAGCCCATCAGCAGCATTTTGTCTCCTCCATGATTCATGTTGAACATTGAGCTCATGAGGTATATGTTTTGGTGAAAGAAGTTACTTTCTCCAAGTTCACGTGCATTAGGTGTAAGTTGCCGCCATGAATTTGAGAAAGGTTTGTTTTGTTTCCCCTTGAATCATCCCAAATCAGTCATGCATACGTGCGAAGTATTCTATGGCTTGGTAGATTAATTAACTCCACCCCATACGTTTCCCTAGCACACCAAGCCACTGATTGATTTGCTCAAAGAGAAGAAGATCCTGCATAAGAGCTAATCATATGACTTATGCAAGGACTTTGCTCTCCGCAAGATGGTTCCTAACTAGGACCCGGTAGTGTTTCATTGTAAGACTACTATGTGGTCATGCTTGTCTGGGATAGCATGTTCACATGTGTTTAGCAGAACCAGCTCATGTTTTGGACCATGCTACCGTAGTTCATTTCCCGAGAATCTCGCAACGTCATCTCGTTGATTTGTGTTGCTACCTTTCTTTTTCCAGAAATGCTGTCTGAAATATTCCGTTACCAACCAGATCTGAATCTCAGGTAGATATGATGGTTGGAACTTTTCCAAAACCTATGATGTAGGCCCCGACAAGGTTGATGTTCTGGCCGACACACCTAGCCAGAAGATCTATCATTGTCGTATCTTGTTTGAGCTATTTGACTATCTTCTCCATGACGATTTCGTGCGACTTATTCTTGAAGTTGCTTCTTAGGGATCCTTGTGCTCTCGATTCCCTGGGTTATGTTATAACCTTTCCAAACAGTGGGCTGACTCTCTACTGTTGGGTTTCTTCCCATTTACTAGAATCATTCCCAGCATTTTCCTTTTATTCCCATCTTGCACCACCGTTGTGCCATCCTACCATAGGTTCCATCCATTTCCAATGATAAGTAGAGATCATCCATTACGTTGTCTTCAACAAGGTAGTCCACATCATCCATTCCAGTAAGGGTATGTCATTCTTTCGAACTCCTTCAAACGATTGCTCGAGATTTGTCCTAGGCTGGTATAGAGAATTTTATTGATCTCTGAATCAAAAGTAATTCTTTTGCCACTTAAGGGATAATTCTACGAGTCATCCTTCTCTAGGGTGTCTCGTTATGGTATCATGGCAACTCAACTCCTCGCTAGGTTGACAATCGCTCACCCCCCCCTAAGTGTGGAATTGTTGTCTACCTAGTGAACCTCCGTCATCTGTTTCACTCCATCCCTTTGGATGTATGTCCCGTGTCTCACCTCAAGAGATGTTGCTATGTCTCATTCCGCAAGTTGACCCTGAGTTGTTCGATCTTCGAGAAGATCGATCATTCTAGAGTTTCTTTTTTCTCTCATTGTCATGTTGGCTGGAGTTCTCAGAGCAAGACGACAAGACCAAGATGGTGTTTGAATCAACGCCCTTATGAAGTGCAACCAGAGTCGTCAAGATTATGATAGTTTGCGTTCCCCCTTCATCTTACCCTACACTTGAATCTCGGGACGAGATTCTTGTGTAGTGGGGGTGAGTTTTCACAACCCTAGCCTTACCTTGCACTAGGCTAGCACTTGTCGGTTGCATCATGTTAAATTCTTTTGAAACTTGAAATGGGGATTGCCTAAACCCTAGCATCAAAGGAATTCACTAGGTTCAACTAAATTTTTTTCAGTGAATCCAAATGGCTTTCAAAAATGTTCATCAATTCTGGAAAATGCTAGAAACCATAACCAGAGGTGTTGCACATTTTTCCATGACATATCTGGTCACTGAATAAAATCATATGCTATTTGCATTTCGGCATTTAAATGCTATATAATATTTTAAATGTCCAAATAATTCTGAACTTAAGTGAGGGCGGTTGGAAATATTCCAAAGAGAGCCCACAATTATTTTCAGGGTTTTTGAAAATGCCTACCTGGGCCACTTAGAAAACAGAAACAATTGCAGAAAAATAGAAAACAGAAACAATTTAGAAAAGAGAGAGAGAACGCCTACTTGGGCCACTTACCTGGCCTGGCACTGTGCCGGCCCAACCCAGCTAGCCGACGCCAGTCGTCGTCTCCACCGCGCCAGAAGGACACAGGGCGTGTGCCCGACGCGTGTGCGCACGCGCCGGCCACCTCCTGCTTGCCTTCTCATCGCTGGACTCACCCGAGGGTGCCACGCACCCCCCCCCTCGACCCTCTGCACCTCCTGCATCCTCGCAACCCTCTTCCCTTCCCTCTCTGCTCTCTTCCCGAGCGTAGCCATCGCCGCCGCTTGCTGTAGCCACGGCCACCGTCCACCTATCGCCTTACCGACGTGCCCCCAAGCTCCGCCACGACGTCGTCGTCCTCTCCACCGAGCCACATGGTGCCAGAAGCCCTGTGGCATCTCCAACGCCGCCATTTTCCCCCTCGGTTGTCCGAGATCGCCGCCGCCCGTACGTCACCGTCCGGCCTTCCCCGAGCTCACTAGCGTGCTCCGCAGGTTCCCTGTGAGCCCCTCTTTCCTCCGCCCCTCTCCCCGTAATCTCTTGCGATCTCTAGCCTTGGTTACCACCTCGGCCGGAGCCCGTCGCCGCCGCCACGAAGCTCATCGTCGCTAGCAGCCCCGCCTGGCCAAACCAAGCATGTAGTCGTGCTTCGGGCATTCCCAGGAAGCCGCAGCACGCCTCAGGTCGCTCGCTAGTGCACCGTAACCCTCGCACCCGAGCTCGCAGAGCTCCGGCCGCCGCACTTGCCATCGCCGCCATCGTTGTACTGCACCCCAGCCGCTGCCGCTGGCCGCAATGGATGCGTAAGAGCCTGGGCATTTTGTAGAACGCCTCGCCGTTGCTTTGGTCATCGGAGCGCGAAACCCGCGCTGCTCCGCCGCGTCTGGCCTCACCGGCGTCATGTCGTCAGTGGGTTTGACCCTGCTGACCCGGGTTTGACCCCATTTTGACCCCCCTGGGTCACTGACATGTGGGCCCCAGGCCACTAACTAAACTAGATTATTGTTAGTTTAACGCTAACTAAATTATAATAGTTAGGTTAGTATTAACTAAGCTAGGTTAGTTTAGTTAGACACTGACACTCGGGACCCACTGGTCAATTTGACCTAGGCCGCCCGTTGACCTGCTGACGTCACTAATACATCATGCTGATGCAGTAAATCTTTTTTGGGATTTAAAATAAATCAAAAATGATTTATTTGTTTCAGAAAATATCCAAAACTTCTAAAATTCATAGTAAATCAACCGTAACTTCAAATGAAACAAATTATATATGAAAAATTATCAGAAAAATCCAAAGAATCTGTTTAGGGCATTATCATGCATGTTTGAACAACTTAAAGCTGCTGTATACAACAATTCGAATTAATGGCATTTGAAATGTCATATATGGAGTTTGAATTTGAATCTTAGATTCAAACCAACTCCATTTAACCTGCTGCTAGTTGCATTAGCTCAAACCACAACATATTGCCATGTCATGATCATGCATCATATTGTGCATTGCATTGATTGTGTTCTTCCTTGTTTGCCGGTGTTTGTCCCCTCTCGATAGACGTGGTTCCGACGATAAGTTTGATGACACCGATGAAGAACTATTCTATCTTCAGAAGTGCCAGGCAAGCAAAACCCCCTTGTTCATTCCGATAGAATCCCACTCTCTTGCTCCTGCTCTCTTTTACTGCATTAGGACAACAACGATTCATCTGTTACTTGTTGCGGTAGTTGAACCCCCTTATCCTCTACATGACCTGTCATTGCCACAGTAAATAGATGAAACCCACTAGCATGAGTAGGAGTTGTTTGAGCCCAGATGTGCCGACTCATTCATGCTTGTTTGTCATGCCTACTATGCTTAGAGTTGTGTCAGGTCTAATTTATCGGGGTTGAATTGGAACAGTGATGAACGTGTCCTATTGTGTGTGAGCTAAGTATGTGAACATGATTTGGTAAAGGTAGCGGTGAGAGGCCATGTAGGAGTACATGGTGGGTTGTCTCATTGAAGCCGTCCTCGGGAACTGAGTTCTGTGTTTGTGATCCATGAAACAGTTACTACCACGCATTGGGCCCGAAACCAATGGACCCTCTCGGCTTCTTAACCACCCTTGTGCTCTGTCCAGGAGTTGCAAGTAGTTTCTGGTGTTTGTAGTATGCTGGAGGCCGTGCACAGCGCTGACCCAAGGGGTGGGCTATGATGCGGTAGGCACGTGGCTGGGTATGCCGGGCGCCCATTTGATGTCGCGGAACCCTGTACACATCGTTCGGGGCCATATGTGGAAACCTTGGTCGGACTCCCTCCGGATGGAACCTGAATAGGCGATAAACCTGGACTAGAGACTTGAGTGTTTAGGTAGGCCGTGGCCGACACCCTTGCTGGGCTTCTGCTTGAAGGTTGCCGAGTACATGTCGTGTAAACAGCGGTAAGTGGTGAGAGTGTGTGTGAAGAAGTACACCCCTGCAGGGTTAACATCATCTATTTGAATAGCCGCGTCCGCGGTAAAGGACCTCTGGGTTGCCTATGCAGTTCATAGATAAGTGAAAGTGGATACTCTAAAATACACAAGGACTTCAGTCTCACTAGTAGTTCTACATGGACTTCGATGTTTAGCTTGTTACCTCAGCTACGATCTTGTGCCCTCGGCAGGATCTGGTAGATAGTCAGGCTTCTCAGCCTTTTCCATTTGTAGATGTCTGTACTCAGACATGTTAAGCTTCCGCTTGTGTTTTGATTTGTGTGCTCTGAATGTTGGGTCATGAGACCCATGTTTGTAATATCTCGCTCTTCGGAGCCTATTGAATAAAATACTTGAGTTGTAGAGTCATGTTGTGATGCCATGTTGTATTTGCACATATCGAGCATATTGTGTGTATGTTATTGAAATGCTTGCTATGTGTTGGATCTGACTGTCTAGTTGTTTATCCTTGGTAGCCTCTCTTATCGGGAAATGTCTCCTAGTGCTTCCACTGAGCCTTGGTAGCTTGCTACTGCTGCGGAACACTTAGGCTGGCCGGCATGTGTCCTTCTTTGTTTCTGTGTCTGTCCCTTTGGGGAAATGTCACGCGGTGTCTACCGGAGTCCTGTTAGCTTGTTATAGCCCGGTTTACCAGAGTCCTGCTAGCCCAGCTGCTACAGCCCGGATTCACTCACTGATGACCGACACGTTCGTTGCTGGGTCAGGTATGCCTGTCCCTGTAAGTTAGTGACACTTTGGGTTCACGACTAGCCATGTCAGCCCGGGGTCCTTGTCATATGGATGCTAGCGACACTATCATATACGTGTGCTAAAAGGCGCAAACGGTCCCGGGCCTGGTAAGGCAACACCCGTGGGAATACCGTGCGTGAGGCAGCAAAGTGATATGAGGTGTTACATGCTAGATCGGTGTGGCATTGAGTCGGTGTCCTGATATAAGATCCTTGTGATAAACTTCTCCAATGCGCCCCGTGGCGATGTGGGCTGCCATGCTCTTTCCTAGAATCAAGGTTGGTGCATCAAAGGAAAACTCTATGGGCTCAGTAACTGGCATGAATGTCCTTCCTGGAATATGAACTCGAATCATCCAATGCTCCTCTTTTGGTAAAGTGGTGATGTAGGTCCCGATGAAGCTTGGTATTTCGATGTTCAGGTACATAGTGACTTCCTTCAAGTGTCTTCCAAAAGGGGTGTCTTCATCCGGTTGTGTAAACTTGTTCCTTGAGTCCGCCATCCTATAGTGTGGATAAAGGAGAGGAGTCAGAAGTGAGTAGAGAAGAGTGACCTATTGTTCAACTTAGTGGTCGTGTCCTGAAGTCAGCGTGTGCTCTGATACCATCTTGTAGTGACCAGACCTTAAATGGTCTAGTATTTGTGCATCAGTGTCATCCCTGGATCGGTAATGCTGACACACACAGTACTTGAGGATTTATAACAGAGTTTCAATCACACACGTATTACATCGAATGTCTCAAAAGAGAACTTATCAATAATATGGCTTAAGGCCATCTAAATAAGATAACAGCGGAAGGCTTGGAAGATAAAGTGAGTCCATCAACTCCAACGGCATAGCTGAGTGAACGACAATGACCTATGGCACCTTACTCGTCATTTGAAAAGTCTGCAACATGATATGTTGCAGTCCGAAATGGGTCAGCACATGGAATATGCTGGCAATGTAACACAAAGAGTAATGAACAGAATAAATGCTATCACTACGTGCATATATGGCTGGTGGAAAGCTCTATGGTTACAGTTTTGCATAAAGCCAATTTTTCCCTACAACAAAGGAATAAATTTTATTTAACTATCATGGTGGTTCTTAAACATTGAGAAGGTTCCTCCAAATCAATCCCAATTAAGCAATATCAATTAAACCAACAAATTAATTTAGAGTGATGAGATCAACATGATCATCCATGAACCAGATACTCAAGATGTCCATAACCGGGGACACGGGTAACCATGATAGTTTGTAAACTCTGCAGAGGTTTGCGCACTTTCCCCACAAGACTTGATCTCCTCCGTTGGATTTTTCGCACTACATGGTGTTTGAGAAATGGATGACCGAGCCACGGTCTTTCAGAAACATTAACTCTTTACTCTGGGTGGACACTTACACCTACTTTCCCCTACATCTGCTAGCCCGCCACTGAAAGAGGTCAAGTAACCTACTCAACTATGCTAGAGCCCATAATAGCTTCTGGCTGCACGCGGAAGTTTCTAGCATGAATAATCTTATGATCCATTTGAGCCTGGGTGGCGAACCATAGGATGATCACACGGGTACTCCGAGATATCCTAGGACAACACTGGATTCTCCAGGTGCCCACAACTAATCCACCCAGATGGGTATTTAAGTAGCCACCTTAAGTTAACCATTAATTAACTACAATCATGGCATAGCAATCATGAGCATAACGTAGAAGTAACTCCCAAAGGTTTAATAATAAAAGGGCAATAGGTTCTACCTCATCATCTACTTCCCAAACCCACATTTTAATTAGGTCCTAACCATGCAATGTTTGAGTATTGTAACTAATGCATAAAAACTGGGTAATAAAGGGGTATGATCAAAGTGTTAGTTGCCTTGCTGACGGTCTGCAAAACCTAGAGACTCGTAGTAGCACGCTTTGCACTCCTGGAATTCTATCGCAAACAAACAATAGGATACATAAGCACTCAAACAAGAAGCATGGGTTAAACTCAAATAAGAAGATCCAACCAGAAATTTCAACTGAAGAACTCCGGTTTGCAAAAAGAATCAAATCAAACGGAGCAACGAAACTCAAACTACGAATGAAACAAGAATCTTTTACTAATCTGTACTAAAGTCAAATTTTACAGTAGCAAAATTATGCTCAAGCTGGTTAAACAGAAAGAGGGCTTCGAGACGAAGATTTAGGCGCTTGTTTCATCTAATTTGGGTAAACGAGCTAAAAGTTATACTAGATCGAAGATCAGGGCAGAAATCACGATCGAAATAATCGTAGATAAAACACTGGAAAATAAAACGAGACGAACAGACTAACGAATGAACGTTCGTTAACAGAACCTAAATAGTGAACGGCGTTCGTTGAAACGAATGAACGTTCGCGAGATAACTAAACAGAAAAAACTGAACCGATCTATTAAAAAACAAATCTAGGTTTTTTTTAAACGAAAGGTTAAACGAAAAAAACAAACGGCGGGATCCGGCGGGGTGGGCGGCGTCGGCGGCGTGGGGTGGTGGCACGGGGCTCCGGCGAGGCGGCGAGGGGCGACGGCGGGAGGAACGGGCGGCGTCGGCGACGAAGCGGCACGGCGGCGGCGGCTCTAGCAGCGGGGTGCGATGCAGGGCGACCTGGGGCTGCGGGGCGGCGGCGGTGGGGTATTTAAAGGGGGTAGGGGGCTGTCCGACTTGGGGGAGGGGCGACCCCGGGCGGTGGCGGCGGCAGCTTGGACTTCGGCTCGCGCATGAGCGGGCGAGGCGGCGGCACAGGTGGGCCGGCTGGGCCTTTGGCCCAGTTCGGTCCGTGAGACTTTTTTTTAAAAAAAATTCTGCCGAAAGAAAATACTAATAAACTATAAAAAAATCTAAAAATGCCAAAAACAATTTTCATCGTCTAAATAAAATATTTAGAACAAAGTGAACATTTTTCTGGCCTAAAAATGCAATTTTGAAAACATGCATTTTTTTATTCAAATAAAATAGCAATAAAATCCAAAAAATAAAAAAAAATTGATTTTAACATTTTTCCTCCAATATTTCTTTTATTTTGGGAAGTCATTTTCTCCCCTTTCTTTTATTTTAATATTGGAAATATTAGGAGAGAAAATGATTAAAACCAAAATGATCCTCTTTTCAATATTTGAGAAAATTCAAATATGAAAATAAATGAAACCCCCAACTCTCTCTGTGGGTCCTTGAGTTGCTTAGAGTTTCTAGGGTCAACCAAAATGCAATAAAATATGTTATGCATATGATGTCCTATGTATAACATTCCAAATTGAAAATTTGGGATGTTACAGAAGTTCTATTAGCTTGGTGATAGTGACTAGAGATCTCTATCAATCACGATGTTATCTGGAAGATTAACTCCCACTTGATTCAAGCGATTGTAGTGCCCAGCATTCTAAGCACATGCTCACTGGCTGAGCTATTCTCCTCCATCTTGTAGGCAAAGTAGAGGTCCTCGACATGGGCAATTGTCTGAAATACCAATTTCAACTCTTGGAACATCTCATATGCTCCGTGGCATTCAGAATGTTTTTGAAGTCCCGGTTCTAAGCCGTAGAGCATGGTGCACTAAACTATTAAGTAGTCATCATATAAAGCTTGCCAAACGTTCATAACATCTACATCTGCTTCTGCAATACGTCTGTCACCTAGCGGTGCATCATGGACATAATTCTTCTATGCAGCAATGAGGATAATCCTCAAATCACAGACCCAATCCATATGATTGCTACTATCATCTTTCAACTTAGTTTTCTCTAGGAACATATCAAAATTAGGGGAGCTAAATTGCAAGCTATTGATCTACAACATAGATATGCAAAACTATAATACTAAGTTCATGATAATTAAGTTCAATTAATCAAATTACTAATGAACTACCAGTTAAATAAACGTCCCTCAAGTTATCTAAGTGATACGTGATCCAAATCAACTAACCCATGTCCGATCATCACGTGAGGTGTGGTAGTCATCAATGGTGAACATCTCTATGTTGATCATATCTACTATATGACTCACATTTGACCTTTCGGTCTCCAGTGTCCCAAGACCATGTATGTACATGCTAGGCTCGTCAAGTTTAACCCAAGTATTCTGCATGTGGAAAACTATCTTACACCCATTGTATATGAATGTAGAGTCAATCACACCCAATCATCACGAGGTGCTTCAAAATGACGAACTTTGGCAATGGTGCATACTCGGGGAGAACACTTATATATTGAAATTTAGTGAAGGGATCATCTTATAATGCTACCGCCGTTCTAAGCAAAATAAGATGCATAAAGGATAAACATCACATGCAATCAAAATATGTGACATGATATGGCCATCATCATCTTGTGCTTTTGATCTCCATCTCCAAAGCAGCATCATGATCTCCATCGTCATCGGTTTGACACCTTGATCTCCATCATTGTATCGGGATCATCTCGCCAACTATTTCTTCTACAACTATTGCTAACGCATAGTGATAAAGTAAATCAATTACATGGTGCTTGCACTTCACACAATAAAGAGACAACCCCAAGAGTCCTACCAGTTGTCGATATTAAAAAACATGATCATCTCATACATCAACATATATCACATTTGTTGGATTAAGGGATCCGCAATCCCTTGAGAGGTTCAAACTCTGGGGTGCGTGCGGAGATCTCAACCTACCCAGCCTGCCTACTCGCAATCTTCCTAAGCCTAGCGTGACAAGCTCAGAGAGACAAAGAGACACAGTAGTTTATCCTGGTTCGGGCCACCTTGCGGTGTAATACCCTACTCCAGCGTTTTGGTGGATTGCCTCGGAGGGCTGAGGATGAACTAGTACAGTGGATGAACTGGCCTCTGGAGGTGAGGTGTTCTTGAGGTCAAGGGAGCTGGTGTGGTGTGAGCTAGTTCGACTTGTCTTGTCTCTATGGTGGTGGCTAGTCCTAATTATAGTGGCCTTAGTCCTCTTCCCAAATGTTGGCCGGAAGGGATCCCACAACGGCCGGATTCGAAAGGGGACAAGTAGTACAACTTATCCTGAAAAAAGTAGTCTTCGCCTACGAAAAGCCTCTAGTCGTGACGCTGCGGTGGGATCGTCGATGACCTCCGTCCTGCCATCCTGGCGGTCTTGGTCTCATTGCACCAGAACGGAAACCTTTGGCTGATTCCTTAGGACTCCTCGCCTGTGGCTTGCTTCCTTTGCACCGAAGAGGAAACATGCGCTCTGCGCCCGCCTGGCACCCGCCTGGCCTTGGTCATCATGGCTCACGTCAGCTGAACCTCGTGAGGTAAACCTTGCATAGAACTCTCCACCCCTCGGGAGCCAGCTTGAGGAGGCCGATCCCCTCGGGGGCCTTGGCGTCGTCTGCTTCACGATGCTTGGCCCCTTGCGAGGGTATTGACTTGTTGAAGCTGAAGCTAGGCTGTACCAGGCCATCGATGGAGCCACATGGTGGGCTGCAGGCAAGCAGGGCTGGATACCCCCATATCCAGGATGCCCACAGTAGCCCCCGGGCCCAAGGCGCGCTCGGACTTGGCTTCCAGGCGAAGCCAAAGGGCAAGTGTGGAGCGCCACGGGCCCTAACCGCCTGCGGCCTTGATGAGGCATGGCAATTGATGGGACGTGGGCGACTCCACTTCCCCACGCTGCCTCGGCAACTGTTCGACTTGACGGGACGATGCGGCATGCAGAAGGTCATGATGGCGCGAGGTCGTGGAAGCCGGTGGTTGGCGTCCCTTGGCTATAAATGTGAGGGAGGGGCGGAACCCCTCGCCCATCTCTCCTTCGTCACGCTTCCGCCTGCTTTTTCTCTTCTTCCCCTTGCGCTCATGGCGTCGCCGAGGAGGTCCTCACCGGCCGAGAAGGTGAAGGCTTCCAAGGAGGGGCCGGCCGCTCCGCCTCCCAAGAGGGGTCGCGGCCGCCCCCGTAAGCATCCTGCGGCTCCCAAGGCGGCTCCTATGGGGTGCGGGCACGAACCCCCCAGAGTCGGCACCCCTCTTGGTGCCAGTGAAGGCACCTCTTCCCGCAACAGGGGCCACCGGCTTCGGAGCAGCCCCCATGATGAAGGGAGGCGCGCCGTTATCATGCACCCGCCTCAGCCGCGCTTCTCTTTGCTAGACATGCTCACTGAATTTGTGGTCTGGTTGGCAAGCCCGGTCGACACCTCCCTCCGGCTTCCACATTTCTTCTCCAGCGAAATTCCTTCCTCGGGGCTTGATGGTCTCTGGCTGCAGGTCGACGGTTGCTGAAGTAGAGCTTCATGGGTTGGTGCCGTGGTCGCCGCCTCTGGCAGCGTGGTCTTGACCCGTGGCTGTCAGACTTCCACCCATGCGCGTGGCCTAGGCGGAAGCTGTACCCTCCACTTCAAGTACGACGGCCTGGTGACCCTCTATGTGAGGGTGTTCAGGGAGGACGACCGCCGTGTGGGGTGCTGCCCGGAGGATGGCAGCGACGACGATGGTGGCGAAGGTGAGCTTGGCCTTGGCAACGCGCGCCTCTCCTCCCACGACGGCAGCTCTTCCTCAAATGAGAGCTCGAGCAGTGGCGGCTATGACCAGCCTCCGCGTCATCGTGCCCTAGTCGAGGATGTCGGTGGTTCTACACGCCGCGGCACTCCAGTGAAGCTGGAGAGGAGCCCGGCGTGAGGCTGGGGGCCGGTGAACTTGGACTCAAGGCCGGTGGCCCCAGGTCGCCTATGGGAGAACTAGTGAAGTGCCAGGCCACCTTGAGGCACTGCTTGAGGTTGCGGCGCTAGTGCCGAGCTTGTACGCCTTCGGGCCTTCTTTGTTTCGCCTTTCCTTTCTCCTATAATTCGAAAAAAAAGATGTACACTACGGGGGCATGTAATGAACTATGGCAGTTATGCCCTTTATGCTGCGCTTGCTATCTTGATGCTGTGTTCTAACGTTTGATATCTGAGTAAGCTAAGGTAGGAAACTTAGCTTGGTGTGTGTGTAGTAGTTTTCTGCCTCACAAAAACCCGGCCTTAGGTACCCGATGGGACCCCTGTCCCGGGGAGCTATGGGTGCAGACCCCGGAAGATGCCCTGGGGTCTCAGGAGGTGCTACAGCGCTGCCTTCGAAGGAATAGAAAAAACTGGCGAGCGTCTCACTCCTCCTTATGCGAGCCCCCTGCCATAGATTAGCTCGGACTTGATGCACCGTGTCGCGCTGCCCGGGGGCACGGACATGAGGGGTGCTGGTGTCCGTGAGCTTGATCGAGGGCTCCTCGCGAGGATGAAGCCGAAGCACCAGGTTTTGGCATGGTGCGTGCGTGTGAGAGCAAGCCCAAGGCACACACACCTACCTAGCCCCACGCATGACGTGCGCGAGAAGAAGTGACGGGCGACTGCCACCTCTCTCATGCCCTTAGGCCAAAAATAGCTTAGGAGAAGGAAATAGTTCAAGGAATCAGGGTTCGAGAATACCAAATCCCTTGAAAGGTTACTAAAAAACTGCAAGCAAACTTTGTAAAGCAAATGAACAGCCGCGTCCAACACCTAATCTAGTCTTCTCACCAGCGCGGAGCTAAGTGCTGCCACTAAGACATGGGAGGGAGCCCCCATGAGGCCCCAGGGCGACTCTCAGGAGACTCTGGGGCATGTACAGCCCCACTCATTATTACATGAGAGTGTCACGAGTGGAGACCTTCACAGGCTGGAGCCTTGCTTCACAGACCGGAGCCTTTCTTTAGGGGTAGAACTTCTGGAGGTGCTGGATGTTCCAGGCGTTCTGGATGGGGACCCCGTCCTGTGTCTCCAGGCGCGCGACACCAGGCCTAGAGACACGAGCAATCCTAAATGGGCCCTCCCACATGGGAGAGAGCTTGTGCAACCCCTCCCTAGAGAGCACTGAGAGAGTCCTGGGTCCTTGGACGTACGATCTATTGACATGGGCCAGACTATTGGGCTGTGAAGATACAAGACAGAAGACGTCTTCTCATGTCCGTATGGGACTCTCCTTTGCATGGAGGGCAAGCTTGGTGCCTTTTTATGTAACCGGCTTTGTATAACCCTATCCCCCTCCGGTGTCTATATAAACCGGAGAGTTTAGACCGTAGACGCAATCATAATCATATAGGCTAGACTTCTAGTGTTTTAGCCATTACAATCTCATAGTACATCAACTCTTGTAATACTCATATTCATCAAGATCAATCAAGTAGGAAGTAGGGTATTACCTCCATAGAGAGGACCCAAACCTGGGTAAACATCGTGTCCCCCGCCTCCTCTTACCATTAGCCTTAGACGCACAGTTTGGGACCCCCTACCCGAGATCCGCCAGTTTTGACACCGACATTCGTGCTTTCATTGAGAGTTCCGCTGTGACGTCGAATATAGGATTGATGGCTCGCCTTGTTATCAAGGACAATATCACCTCCGGAGGAGCCTTGGCCTCAGGCCAAACC
Organism: Triticum aestivum; assembly: GCF_018294505.1. Taxonomy (NCBI): domain Eukaryota; kingdom Viridiplantae; phylum Streptophyta; class Magnoliopsida; order Poales; family Poaceae; genus Triticum; species Triticum aestivum. The sequence continues at coordinate 313,147,026 of NC_057801.1, forward strand.
CTCCGGCTGGGCGGCTTCACTATGACCGCCTGTTCGGCCGTTGGGCCGTCGATGACTTCTCGGGTCATCAAAAATCGCCTCCGCGTCAACTCAGAATAATCCAAATAGATGGATCCGACGGAGTTGTCTACTTTAAACGAACTCCTGGATCGCATCGCCACCTTGGGGGTCACTAAAGACTATGATCGGATTGGGCTTAAACCCAATCAGAGGGAAATTTAATCTCCGCCGATCACCCATCAGATAGCGGTAGTGGAGGAGCAATACAACAACTCCTCCACTATATTGAGGACGAACTATGTTCGGATTTCCGATCTCATAGAACCGGATACCCGTATGCTGGAAGACGTGCCCCGTACTTCGAACCTAGAGTCGGACTGTGGAACTGAAAAATTTGTCGATATCCCGGAGCCCGAACTGTTAAGCTGGAAGTTTCTCAAACTCCAGATCCCAGATTGCGTCAGGGTTCGGAATTAAACCCACCCACCCACCCAGATACACACGATCTTATGCGCATCCGATAGCAGTCTCAAGAAACAGTCCATCACTTTTGGGCTAGATTCCTCCTTATCAAAGACAAGATAAAAGACTGCCGCGATGAAGACGTGATCTCATTATTCTGCAACAATTGCACGGACGAGGGAATCCTCAATGCCATCAACCGCCATCACGTTACACTTCGCTGAGTTGGAAACCATAGTACAGAAGCACCGCGCAATGGAAAGCACCTGGAAAACTCAGGCAGCTTCTTGGGAGCCACCGGTTTCCACTCAACCCCTCGTCCGGACAAAAAGGATGCACCCTTGTCAGTCGCCTGATCCAATAGTAAAGAAATCGAAGCCCATTACCGGACAAAAAGGATGCACCCTTGTCGGTCGCCTGATCCAATAGTAAAGAAAGCGAAGCCCATTACGGGGCGCGGAACCGTTCTACAGGGATGGCTCAATAGGACATGCAGAATACACACAACAACGAATACGGTACCAACCCACAACCTTAGAGCATGTTGGATACTCTGCCATGTGGACAAGAGCGGCGAGGATCTCCTCACCAAAAATACTGCAGAGCAACACCACACGGAAGACGACTACCTTAGAGTATTGACAGTCTTTGAGACTTTCGCCTCAAACAATAGGCGCAAAAGCGCACTCCGCAGCCTCACTGAAGTCTACCAAGTCGCAGCAATAAACCCCTGGAATGACATGGCCATAAATTTCAATGCCAGTGATGAACCAAAATTCAGGACAGTCCGGGCACCAGCTGCATTGGTCCTCAGTCCAATCTTGGACAGCTTTCGGCTTACCGAAGTGCTCATGGACGGTGGCAGCGGACTAAACCTCATTTACGAGGAAACTCTCAACAAAATGGAAATAGACATGAGCCGCATTGAGCAGCGTAGCATGACCTTCCGAGGAATCATTCCTAGTCAGGAGGCGTGATAGAATTGCCGGTCCGAAGTGATAACCTTTCAAGTGCCCCCTTTCAACAGTGGATATCACGCCTTATTAGGGCGAGATGCATTTGCATGCTTCCAAGCTATACCTCATTACGGGTACATGAAGCTCAAGATGCCCGGGCCCAATGGTATTATCACTCTTGCCAGTGATCCAGACATAGCACTCCGCACCAAAAACAAAACCGCAGTCCTGGCCGTCGAGGCATTGTCTGAAGCCCTTGCGGCCGAAGAGTTAACCACATTGCGCTCCACGGACAACGTGATCCTGGATAACTGACCCAAATCCACCTCCTTTAAACCAGCAGACGAAATAGTCAAATTCCATGTCCACACTACGGACCCCAAGAAGACAGCATCCATCGAGGCACAGCTGGACCCAACGGTTGATGCCGCACTACGAGCGTTCCTACACGAAAACTAGGACATATTCGCCTAGTACCCTTCTGATATGCCAGGGATCCCACACAGGTTAGCCGAACACAAACTCAATATATTGAAGGGATATAAGTCGGTCAACCAAACACTGCGGCGCTTTTGAGAACCCAAACAACAAACTATGGGGGAGGATCTAGGCAAGTTACTCGAGGCCGGCTTCAACAGAGAAATAAAACACCCGGACTGGCTAGCAAACCTGGTGATGGTAGCAAAGAAGGATAAATCATGGCACCTATGTGTCTATTTCAAAGACCTCAACAAGGCCTGCCCTAAGGATCCCTTCCCCCTCCCCGCATCGATCACATTATCGATGCTACCGCAGGGCATGACTCACCGTGTTTCCTCGATGCATACTCTGGACACCATCAAATCAAGATGAAGGAGTCCGATCAAGACGCAATGACATTTATCACCCCATACGGGCCTTTTTCTTCAACACTATGCCATTCGGGCTAAAAAATGCCGGTGCCACCTACCAACGATTGATTCAAACATGCCTGGAGAAACAAATCGGCAAGACAGTTGAAGCATATGTGGATGACGTAGTCATCAAAACTAGTCACGTCGAGTAATTAATAGCCGATCTACATCTCACATTCAACAACCTCTGTACATATGACATCAAGCACAATCCGGAAAAGTGTGTTTTCGGCATTCCCGCTGGAAAATTGCTGGGCTTCATCGCTTCCAATAGGGGAATTGAGGTGAACCCAACTAAAATCCGAGCTTTGTCACAGTTGGCTACGCCAATAGACCTTAAACAAGTCCAAAAACTATCTGGATGTGTGGCAGCTTTAAGCCACTTTATCTCCAGACTAGGAGAAAAGGCGTTGCCACTCTATCGCCTTCTTCGACGCACCGATCACTTCAAATGGACGGACGCGGCAATGACCGGACTGGAAGAAATAAAGGCTCTTCCAGTAGGCAACCCAATCCTGGCCGCGCCAAACGTCGGCGAACCCATGTTATTATAAATATCGGCCACACACCAAGTCGTAAGTGCGGTACTCATCGTCGAACAAGAGGAGGACAGACACAAATTCCCGCTTCAGAAGCCGGTATACTATGTATCCATTGTCCTCACACCATGCAAATCCTGGTACCGTCATCCAAAAAATAGCATATGCGGTCTTCATGGCATCACAGAAGCTACAACACTATTTTCAAGAGTGCTCAATAACGGTGGCCTCCGAGGTACCACTCAATGACATAATAAAGAACTGCGGTGCCACGGGCCGGATTGCCAAGTGGGCCATTGAGCTCCTCCCATTTGACATAACATATAGATCGTGCTGGTCCATTAAATCCCAAGTACTAGCCAACTTCGTCGCTGAATGGATAGAGGCCGAACTCCCTAAAGAGTCTGTTGTCGGTGTCAAAACCAGCGGATCTCGCGTAGGGGGTCCCGATCTGTGCGTCAAGGCTGATGGTAAGAGGAAGCAAGGGACGCAGATGTTTACCCAGGTTCGGGCCCTATCGATGGAGGTAAAAGCCTACTTCCTGCTTGATTAATATTGATGATATGGGTAGTACAAGAGTAGATCTACCACGAGATCATAGAGGCTAAACCATAAGAGCTAGCCAATGATGGTATGATTGTAATTGTGATCGGCCTTCAAAGGACCAACCTCTCCGGTTTATATAGACACTGGAGAGGGCTAGGGTTTACATGGAGTCGGTTACAAGGAAGGAAATATAATATCCGGATCGCCAAGCTTGCCTTCCACGTAAAGGAGAGTCCCATCCGGACACGGGCCGAAGTCTTGAGTCTTGTATCTTCACGCCTCAATAGTCCGGACGTTGTACATAGTCCGGCTGTCCGGATACCCTCTAATCCAGGACTCCCTCAGTAGCCCCTGAACCAAGCTTCAATGACGATGAGTCAGGCACACAGTATTGTCTTCGGCATTGCAAGGCGGGTTCCTTCGCCGAATACTCCAAAGTACCTGTTATGATGAATAGTGCATGGCCTCCAATAAATGTTGTGCTCCTTGGCTTCAGCGCCTTAGTAATGACCATCTCCACGTGTCGAGCGAATGCGAGGAGTCGAGGCATTTTTTCATTTGCCACCCTCGATCCTCCGGGCCAACCGTCTATTTGAAGGGACAGGGATTCTCAGATCCAAACCTCACTCTCCTCCCTTGAGCTAGCATCCTAGAGCGCTCCGCGAAAAACCATTCCAACATGGCCGGCTGTCGCAGCTCTTCTGCTTGCCCTCCTCGCTCTAAGTCGGGGATTAGGGAGAGTGCTCAGTTCCTCACAGCCGTTTGGTAAAGTTACAAACCCAAGGGTTTCTCCCACCGGCGTTCATGGTCCCCGTCCGAGCTGGAATAGCCACTTATGATGGAGGGGAACAAGTTGAGGGATCTCCTAACCCATCTTCGGAGGAGCGGATATGCCTCATCCCGCATCTGCTGAGGGGCGTCGGGTTTCCTATCCACCCGTTTCTTCGCGGGCTCCTGGATTTCTACGGCCTCCAATTACACAATCTCACCCCTGCCTCTATTTTGCACATAGCGGGGTATGTCGCCCTTTGTGAGCTGTTTTTAGGCTGCGAACCACACTTCGGATTATGGAGGAAGTTGTTCTGCCTTGTCCCCCGCACCCAGGGATAATCCCTATGTCAAGTGGGCGGGGCCGAAGTATGGCGCATCACCGAGACTGGATATCTGTCCGGCACTCCTGAGAAGGCGCCCGAAAACTGGCCTTCAGAGTGGTTCTATATAGATGACGTTCCCCTTTCGGATCCAGTCCGGACAGCTCTCCCCAAGTTCAGCAACGCCCTGCTGAGGGCACGCTTAAGCTGGCGCCCTCGGGGCCCTCAAGAGGAGGACACAAGGGAAATACACCTCCTGATGAACATGATAAAGTTGCTGGCCAAATCCGGACTGACGATAGTTGAGGTCGGCGATATGCATAAGGCGAGGAGTGCAACCGCTCCAATATCGGGGGAAGCCCATGTGGCATTTCAACGGGGAAGACGACGCCACCCACTGCGGCCGTAAGGGTCCGGACTCCGCTGCCGCTTTGGCAAGGATATTGTCCGATTTGTACAAGGGGGAAGAGGAGGAATTCCTTCGCATAAAAACGCGTGACGGATTCTCCATGTACAACCCCCCAGAGTGGGTAAGTTGCCATCCTTTTCCCTGCTTCACTTACTCTAGCATTCTTCCGCTAAGATTACTTGCATCAATGCTTCTGAGCAGGAACTGAGGAGGGCCGTAGAAGGAATCTACAACCCCTCCCCGCAACCAGAGGACCCTAGAAGGGCCCTAGATCCTGGACCCAAAGTAGATCCGGATATTACTGTGGAGCTTGTCAACGGGGTATTTTATCAAGCGAGCTGGGATGGCGCCCTGGTGGCCATGACGGCCCACTACCCTGGACTGCTCCCCGCGTCACGTGTAAGCCGAGCTAAAAAAACCCTATCCTCCGAAGAGGACTCCCCCCAGGTACTATAATTTACCCTTGAGGCGTCATTCTATTTGCAGAAACGACGGCCGGAGTGAGGGGCCGAGCCCCTAGGGACTCGTCAACCACGGGCGTCCGGATCAAGCAAGCTCAAGAGGAAGGCAGTGAGGGTCGACACACCGCTACAGAGGTAAAGTAATAACATGTCCTGTAATTATAGAATTTGAAATGTGACAACGCCCTTTGTGTCTGGCAGGAAGAGGAATAACCGGACTATGTCCGGAGACCCCACCAATAACGCCTCCACCAGCCGGGTCCCGGAACCGGCTTCGGGGTCGGAGGCGGACACAGGGCCAGCACCGCAAAGCTCCCCGACGGAGGATGCGGATACCTGTTCGGCCACGAACTCCAAAGTGGAGAGCCACATGAATCACCGGCGCTGGAGGTCCGTGCTCCGGAACAACATATTTTTCGAAGAGGCTTTAATTGCCTTCAATTCGGCGGACGCATACATCCGAGCTGCTCGAGGCGGGCTGGCCCAGGCGACGAACCAGTACACCAAAGATATATGGGTAAGTAATTTTGACCAGTATATATAGCAGTATCCCCTAAGACTTGAAATAGTTGGGACAACTTTTTGAAGGATCAATTTATGTACAGGTCCTCGTGGACAAGAATGAACAATTGGCTCGGGAGCTGGAGGCATGTAAGGCCCAGCTGACTGATGCGGTAGCCAAGTTAGAGGGATCCCGAAAGGCCCCCTCTGGTAATATTTGTCTCCATTATACGCAGATTTACCAGTTGGAAAATGGCTGGTGCGGTTAGTCTAACAAAAAATTCTGCAGACAATCCCGGGGTGAGTCCGAAAGGCTTAATGGGCGACGACTCGCATCTCCAACGGCAGCTAAAGGCTGGCGAGCGCATCCTTGCGCACGTGACGCAAGAGAAGAACAAGCTACAAGATGCCAATATTCGTCTGGACGTGGAATTAAAGGACGTTCGCACCCAACTGGCGGACTCCGTGAAGGAGAACAAAAGGCTTCGACGCGACATTTATGGTAAGAGCTCAAGCGAACTGTGTGATAGTTCGGCGAGGAAGTCTTTTGAATTTTTTTTTCTTGCAGGAATGTTAACAGGTCTCCCTGAAGAGGAGATGCCCTCATCTGCAGGTGATTTGCTGCAAGAACTTTTGCAGATGCACGAGCGTGCTCGGCAGGTGATGCACGGTGTTGCTCAGGCCTTGTGGCCATCAAGCCTCCTGCCGAATGGCATGGGGGAGCTTGCGGACCTGCTTCAAGGAGCCCGAAGGTGATTCCGTCTGTGGAAGATATCAGCATGCCGGTAAGGAGCAAGAGAAGCCTAGGCAATGGTGAAGACGCGCTACACCAAGCTGGACCCGAACCATATGGCCGAAGTAGGACCGGCGGGGCCCGATGGGCAAGAATTTCCCGTGAGTCAGGTATATGACCAGGTAGCGTTAGCGGCTAAGTATTCTCAACTGGATTCTAGGCTAGATAGTCTATTAGATGGTATAGAGGAGGAATATAATCAGTCTCAGTGATTGCGTAGTTTAATTGGCATAAGTAGCCCCTAGCCGGATTGAAATCATTTGTCATGGCGGACCTTTTCCCTTCAGCCCACGGATCCTATAGTCCGGGTTGTGTCCGAATACCCGCTCGGTTATACAAAAACCGGGGTATGCGTGGAGACCAAGCGTAGGGGTCATAAGTGCTTGAACAGAAAAGTACCCAACTAGTTCTGTTATATTGCATGGATAGCAAGAAACATATTTTAGGGAGAATAGTTCCGTTAGGGGTTCCTTTCCCTGGGTATGCATGTGTCGATGCACATGTCCGGACTGCGAGCAATGGCGCAGGATACAAAGTTTCTGGGGTTTTTTGTTGTAACCAACGAATACATCCTTTGTTCACCGATCAAACATTCTCTTAAGGAAACTAGCTTTCGGCTTCACCCAGTCTGAGGTACACATCCGGCTTAACCGGCAGTAACAATCGCAGAGGTGCTCCCCTTATGCCCTAGCCGAATTAACGGGAACGTACGGTATAAACACAAGAGCCAGGCAACCCAGCTTGGACACATCTTAAGTCATATCGATGCATATAATGGTGAAGAAAAGGCACATATGGAAAAGGAACGCATATGCGATGGGCAAAAAGCCATTTAAAGTAATTATGTCTAGCTTCCGAATAGGAAGCCCCCGGGTACAACTTACACACATAGTACGGCCGGAATGGTCCGGGAGTCCGCACTATATTAAATATTTTGTGTGAAGAGAAAAAGGGTCAAGAAAGGAGAGAAAAGGGGTGGAGCATAATTAAAAAGGAGGGGTAAGGAGACGAACACTGAGTTCGGCGTTAGGCGTAGAATCGCCGGAGTCTTGCCGCGTTCCATGGGTTCGGCTCGAGTCTGTTATCGGATGCATTACATAGACGGTACGCTCCTCCGGTGAGAAATTTGTCAATGACGAAGGGACCTTCCCACTTGGGTTTGAGTTTGTCCTTCTTCTTCTCCGGTAGGCGTAGAACGAGCTCGCCAATATTGTAAGTTTTGGCCTGCACTTCTCTGCTTTGATATCGTCGAGCCTGCTGCTGATAGAATGCGGAACGAGCTTTTGCAACATCGTGCTCCTCCTCCAGGGCATCCAATTTATCCTGCCAATCTAACTCGGCTTCCATCTCTTCGTACATGCGTACGCGTGGAGAATCATGTATTATGTCGCAGGGTAGTACTGCTTCCACACCGTACACCATAAAAAATGGTGTGTATCTGGTGGTTCGATTCGGTGTGGTCTGCAGCCCCAGAGTACGGAGTCGAGCTCCTCTACCCAGTGCGTATCCGATTCTGTTAAAGATCGCACTAGTCTGGGTTTTATGCCGCTCATGATGAGACCATTTGCCCGTTCGACCTAGCCGTTTGTTTGGGGGTGGTAGACGGAAGCGTAGTCGAGCTTAATGCCCATTTTGCCGCACCAAGTTTTCACTTCATCAGCTGTGAAATTTGATCCATTATCAGTGATGATGCTACGGGGGACACCGTACCGGTGTACGACCCCGGATATGAAGTCTATTACTTGTCCGGATTCGGCCGTTTTAACTAGTTTGGCTTCAAACCATTTGGTGAATTTGTCCACCATGACCAATAAGTATTTTTTTCTTATGGCTCCCCCATGTAAGAGGTCCGACCATATCCAGCCCCCAGATCGTGAAGGGCCAAGTTATGGGGATTGTTTGGAGAGCGGTAGGGGGCATCCGACTCTGATTGGCGAAGAGCTGGCAGCCGACGTAATGTTGGACAAGGTCCTGTGCGTCTGCTCGGGCCGTCGGCCAATAGAAGCCTGTACGGAAGGCTTTGCTGACTAGCGCTCGAGCTGCGGCGTGGTGTCCGCCCAGTCCGGCATGGATTTCAGCCAGGAGTTGCCGCCCTTCCTCTTCGGAGATGCACATTTGGAGCACTCCGGTCATGCTTTCCTTGTAGAGTTCCCATTCATGGACTTTGTAAGCTTTAGAACGCCGGACTATGCAGTGTGCTTCATTTGGTCTTCGGGGAGCTCCTGCCTATTTAGGTAGGCCAAGAAAGGCTCGGTCCACGGGGGGATTACGACCATGATTTCGTGGGCCGAAGATGTTATTTCGGTGGCAGAGCCTCCGATTGTATTTGATGGTTCAGAGTTTGGGGGTGTATTCGGATCCATGCTGGTATTGTCAGACTCCCCTTCCCATACTACGGATGGCTTGAACAGCCTTTCCAAGAATATATTAGGTGGGACAGGGTTGCGTTTGGCGCCAATGCGGGCGAGGACGTCCGCCGCTTGATTGTTTTCTCGAGCCACATGGTGGAATTCGAGCCCCTCGAACCGAGCTGACATTTTGAGGATGGCATTACAATAGGCCGCCATTTTCGGATCCTTGGCATCAAAGTCTCCATTTATTTGTAATATTGCAAGGTTTGAATCCCCGCGCACTTCCAGGCGTTGGATGCCCATAGAGATTGCCATCCGAAGACCATGCAACAGAGGCTCATATTCGGCTGCATTGTTGGAGTCTGTATATAATATTTGTAAGACGTACTGGACCGTGTCCCCGGTGGGAGACGTCAGGACTACCCCTGCTCCCAGTCCGCCAGCATTTTGGAGCCGTTAAAGTGCATGATCCAGTTGGAGTACGCGCCATACTCTTTAGGAAGTTCGGCTTCTGTCCATTCGGCGACAAAGTCAGCCAGTACTTGCGACTTAATGGCTCGCCGTGGTTTGTATATTATGTCGAAAAACAGGAGCTCGATAGCCCATTTAGCAATCCGGCCCTTAGCGTCACGGTTATTAATTATGTCATTGAGTGGTACTTCGGAGGCGACGGTAATCAAATACTCTTGAAAGTAGTGTCTTAGCTTCCGGGATGCCACGAAGACCGCGTATGCTATTTTTTGATAGTGTGGGTATCGGGAGTTGCATGGGGTGAGGACCGTAGATATGTAATAAACCAGCTTTTGAAGCGGGAATTTTTATCCGTCCACCAATCGTTCGACGACGAGCACTGCGCTTACCACTTGATGTGTTGCAGCTATGTATAGTAGCATAGGTTCACCGATGTTTGCCGCTGTTAGGACTAGATTACTGGCCAATAAGGTCTTTATCTCATCGAGTCCGGTAGCGGCTGCATCCGTCCATACAAAGTGTTCGGTGCGCTGAAGGAGGGGGTTAAGAGGCAATGCCTTTTCTCCTAGCCTGGATATAAAGCGGCTCAAAGCGACCATGCATCCAGCTAGCTTCTGGATGTGCTTGAGGTCTGTTGGTATATTCAACTGCGACAGAGCTCGGATTTTTGCTGGATTCGCTTCGATTCCTCTATTGGAAACAATGAAGCCCAGCAGCTTCCCCGAGGGGACACCAAAAACGCATTTTTCCGGATTCAAGTTGATGTCGTATGTCCGGAGGTTATCGAATGTAAGCCTCAAGTCATTTATTTTGGTTTCGACGTGTTTAGTTTTTATGACCATGTCGTCCACATATGCTTCCACTGTTTTGTCGATTTGTTTTTCCAGGCATATTTGAATCATGCGTTGATAGGTTGCGCCGGCATTCTTGAGCCCGAAGGGCATAGTGTTGAAGCAAAAAGGGCTATATGGCGTTATAAAAGTTGTGGCAGCTTGGTTAGACTCTTCCATCTTTATTTGATGGTATCCAGAGTATGCGTTGAGAAAACACAGCGAGTCGTGTCCAGCTCTGGCGTCGTTGATTTGATCGATGCGACGGAGGGGAAAGGGATACTTGGGGCAAGCCTTGTTGAGGTCTTTGAAGTCGACGCATAGGCGCCAGGATTTGTCCTTTTTTGGTACCATTACCAAATTTGCCAGCCAATCCGGATGTTTAATATCTCTGATGAATGTGGCCTCGAGTAGCTTGGCTTGCTCTTCCCCCATGGCTTGTCGTTTGGGTTCTGAAAACCTCCTTAGAGTCTGTTTGACCGGTTTGTATCCCTTTAGTATATTGAGGCTGTGTTCGGCCAACCGGCGTTGGATGCCTGGCATGTCTGAAGGGTGCCAGGCAAAAATGTCCCAATTCTCTCGTAAGAAATCTCGCAGTGCGGCATCCATCGCGGGGCTCAACTTTGCCCCGATGGATGCTGTCTTTGTGGGGTCCGTTGGGTGGACTTGGAATTTGACTATCTCCTCTGCAGGTTTAAATGAGGTGGACTTGGGTCGCTTGTCGAGTATCACATCATCCCTGTCCACGGTGGCCCGCAGTGTTGTTAACTCTTCGGCTGTTAGGGCTTCGGATAATGCTTCCAGGGCTAGTGCTGCGGTTTTGTTTTCGGCGCGAAGTGCGACGTCCGGATCATTGGCTAGAGTGATAATTCCATTGGGTCCGGGCATTTTAAGCTTCATGTACCCGTAATGAGGTACTGCTTGAAAGCTTGTAAACGCGTCCCGCCCTAGAAGGGCGTGGTATCCGCTGCTAAAGGGATCCACTTCGAATGTGATTTCTTCGAACCTGTAATTCTCCGGGGTGCCGAATACCACATCGAGGGTGATTTTTCCCGCACACCGCGCTTCCCGAGTAGGGATGATTCCCCTGAAGGTGGTGCCACTTTGCTTGATGCGGCCTTTATCAATTTCCATCTTGTCGAGCGTTTCCTCATAGATTAAGTTTAATCCGCTTCCGCCGTCCATGAGCACTTTGGTGAGCCGAAAGCTGTCCACGATTGGGCTAAGGACCAGAGCGGCCGGTGCCCGGACAGTCTGGAATCAAGGTTCATCACTGGCATTGAAAGTTATAGCAGTGTCGTTCCAGGGGTTTATCTTCACCACATGGCAAATTTCCGTGGAGCTTCGACTAGCCCGCTTGCGCCTGTTGTTCGAGGCAAAAGTCTCGAAGACTGTTAGTACCGTATTGTGTCTGCTGGCACGATTTTGTTCCGCTTTATGGCCTACAAGAAGATCCTCGCCATTTTTTGCCACCTGCCGGAGTATCCAACATGCCTTAATGATATGAGTCGGTATTGTATCCGGTGTACTGTGGAGCTTACATGGACCGTCGAGCCATTCTTCCAATACAGATCCCCGCCTTGGGGTGGGCTTTGGTTTCTTGGGGATTGGATCAGATGACTTACGAGAGTTTGCCCGTTTAGTTCGGACAAAGGTCTTGGTGAGAGCAGTACTAACCCAAAATTCTGTTTGGATTTTCCAAGCGCTCTCCATCACACAGTACTTCCGTACCATGATTGCCAAGTCCGCGAAGCGTACTATGTCACGGCGGTTTATAGCATTGAGGAGTCCTTCGTCCGTGCATTTTTTGCAGAAGAGTGAGACCATGTTCTCCTCGCGACAGTCCTTGACCTTGTTAAGCGCAAGGAGGAATCTGGCCCAGTAGTGATGTACGGTTTCCTGGGGCTCTTGCCTGATGCGGGAGAGACAGTTTAAGTCCAGGTAGGTGTTGTTGGCAGAATACAGATTTTGATCCAATCTAACGCCCAAGGGCGCGGACAGTTCCGAGCTTAATAGCTCAGAATCCGGAGTGCTGCCCAATTTCTTCGGCCCAATGCCCGATTCTAAGTCCGGGACCTGGGTCGTGTTTTCCTTTCAGCAAGTTTTCGGCTCAAGGAGTTCAGTGATCCCAACATAATTCGTCCTCAAAGTTGAGGGACAACCCGCGTCTGGTTCCTCCACTATAGCTACCTCATGGGTGGCCGACGGGGACCTGATGTCCCTTCGGTCAGGTTTAAGCCCAATCCGGTGATAGTTCGTAGTGACTCCCAGAGCGGCGATGCGATCCAAGAGTTCATTAAGGGAGGAGAGCTCCATTGGATCTATCTGTTCGGCAAGTTCCGCACTGGTGCGAAGGTTATGATTGATGACCCGAGAGGCCATAGTCGGCGCTGCCGCCGACGGGGCGGCCATGATAAAGCCGCCGAGTCAGAGCATCTGGCCTACAGCCAGAGCTCCCTCAGAGGTAATGTCGTCCTTGATGACGAGTTGAGCCATCGAGCCTTCCGGCGATGACACATAGGAACTCTCAATGAAAGCACCAATGTCGGTGTCAAAACCGGCGGATCTCGGGTAGGGGTTCCCGATCTATGCGTCAAGGCTGATGGTAACAGGAAGCAAGGGACACAGATGTTTACCCAAGTTCGGGCCCTCTCGATGGAGGTAAAACCCTACTTCCTGCTTGATTAATATTTTTGATATGGGTGGTACAAGAGTAGATCTACCACGAGATCGTAGAGGCTAAACCCTAAGAGCTAGCCTATGATGGTATGATTGTAATTGTGATCGGCCTTCTAAGGACCAACCTCTCCGGTTTATATAGACACCGGAGAGGGCTAGGGTTTACATGGAGTCGGTTACAAGGAAGGAAATATAATATCCGGATCGCCAAGCTTGACTTCCACACAAAGGAGAGTCCCATCCGGACACGGGCCGAAGTCTTGAGTCTTGTATCTTCACGCTTCAATAGTCCGGACGTTGTACATAGTCCGGCTGTCTGGATACCCTCTAATCTAGGACTCCCTCATCCGTCACATATTCCAACTGGGTCATGCACTTCAACGGCTCCAAAATGCTGGTGAGCTTAGGATCAGGCGTTGTCCTAACATCCCCTACTGGAGATACAGTTCAGTACGTGCTCCAAATATTATGCACGGACTCCAACAATGCAGCTGAATACGAGGCCTTATTGCATGGTCTTCGGATGGCCGTCTCCATGGGCATACAATGCTTGGAAGTGAGTGGGGATTCAAACCTCGCAATATCTCAAATAAATGGAGATTTCGATGCTAAAGATCCGAAGATGGCTTCTTACCGTAACGTCGTTCTCAAAATGTAGGCTCGGTTCGAGGGGCTCGAGTTTCACCATGTGGCTCGAGAAAGTAATCAAGCGGTGGATGCCCTTGCTCGCATCAGCACCAAGCGCGACCCCGTCCCACCTAACATCTTTTTGGAAAGGCTTCTTAAGCCATCTGTGGTGTGGTAGGGGGAGAGCGGCAGCACCAAACCGGATCCGACTATAACCCTATATTCCGAACACACCGATATCATTGGGGGCTCAGCCACCGAAATTACACCATCGGCCCATCTCATCATGGCAGTCTTTGCCCCATCGACCAAACCCTTCTTGGCCTACCTTAAGAGGCGAGAACTCCCTGGGGATCAGAATGAGGCGCGACGCATTGTGCGGCACTCTAAATCCTACATGGTTCACGAGGGAGAACTCTACAAGAAAAGCGTTACCAGAGTACTTCAAAGATGTATCTCCGAGGAAGAAGGGCAGCAGCTCTTGGCTGAAATTCATGCCGGTCTCGGTGGTCACCATGCTACAGCTCGGGCCCTTATAACCAAGGCCTTCCGTACATGTTTCTATTGGCCGACGGCCCGAGCAGACGCATAGGACCTTGTCCAAGATTGCGTCGGATGCGAGCTTTTCGCCAACCAAAGCCATATGCCACCCACCGCTCTACAAACAATCCCCATCACTTGGCCTTTCGCAGTCTGGGGGCTTGATATGGTTGGACCCCTTAAAGGACGAAGCCATAAGAAAGAATATCTGTTGGTCATGGTGGATAAATTCACTAAGTGGATAGAGGCCAAACCAGTTAAAACGGACGAAGCCGGACCAGTGATAGACTTCATATCCGGTGTTGTGCACCATTATGGTGTTCGGCATAGCATCATCACCGATAACGGCTCCAATTTCACAGCCAATGAGGTGAAAACCTGGTGTGCTAATCTGGGCATTAAGATCGATTATGCCTACGTCTATCACCCACAAACAAATGGTCAAGTCGAACGAGCCAATGGTCTTATTATGAGTGGCACTAAACCCAGACTAGTGCGCTCTTTGAAAAAATCAAACAAGCACTAGGTCGAGGAGCTCAACTCTGTACTCTGGGGGCTGCGAACCACGCCCAATCGCTCTACCAGATATACACCTTTCTTCATCACGTACAGTGCAGAGGTTGTGTTACCCTGTGACATTATTCATGACTCACCTCGAGTGCGCATGTATGAAGAGAGAGAGGCCGAGCTTGATCGTCATGACAGCTTAGATGCCCTGGAGGAGGAGCGCGACGTTGCAAAAGCTCAGTCCGCATTTTATCAACAACAGGCCCGTATATATCAAAGCAGAGAAGTACGGGCCAATACTTATAATGTTGGCGAACTCGTTCTACGCTTGCCGGAGAAGAAAAAGGACAAACTCAAGCCCAAGTGGGAGGGTCCCTTCATCATTGACGAAGTCCTCGCCGGAGGAGCGTACCTCCTGCGTGATGCATCAGACAACCGCCTAGTGCCGAACCCATGAAACGTGGCTAGACTACGAAGATTCTATGCCTAGCTCTGGACTCCTCGTTCATCTCCTTTCTCCCTTTTGTTTCCATTATTTATTTTCCTCTCTTTTCACCTTTTCTATTTTTAGCCTTAAAGCTTTTGTGCGGCTAAACCATACACCTACGACGCACACATTCTCAAATATGTACATCAATTATACCTGGAGGCTTCTTGTACATAAGCTTATTATTATTATTTTTCGAGCATCAAGATCACCACATATGTGTCTTTTCCGCGTATGTACCTTTTCTTGGCCATTATATGCATCGATATGACTTAAGTTTTGTCCAACATGTGTTGCCTGGCTCCTGTGCTTATGCCCTACGTTCCCGTTAGTTTGGCTAGGGCATAAAGGGAGCACCTCTGCGATTGTTACTGCCGGGTCATCTGGATGTGTACCTCAGACTAGATGAAGCCGAAAGCTAGCGTTCTTAAGGGAATATTTGGTCGGCGGACTAAAGATGTTTTTTACTTGTTACACTATGAACCCCTAGATGTTACGTATGATCTGTTTTGTCAATCGCAGTGCGGACATGCACGTTAACGCATGCTGACCCGGGGAAAGGAACCCTTAATGGAACCAATCTCTCTGGAAGATGTTTCTTACGATCAAAATGTAATCTAACATACCTAGCTGGATACTTGTCTGTTCAAGCAATTATGACCCCTACACCTGGTTTCCACGCATACCCCGGTCTATATTATCGAGCGGGTATTCGGAAACTCTTTGCGCCTTCTGGTCCAGAGGTCGAAGCGAAA
Source organism: Triticum aestivum (assembly GCF_018294505.1). Taxonomy (NCBI): domain Eukaryota; kingdom Viridiplantae; phylum Streptophyta; class Magnoliopsida; order Poales; family Poaceae; genus Triticum; species Triticum aestivum. The sequence continues at coordinate 313,162,924 of NC_057801.1, forward strand.
AGGTCCGCCATGACAATCATTTTACAATCCGGTTAGGGACAAATTTGTCAATTAAAGTACTTAGTCACTTGGACTCAAAAAATTCTTCCTCTATGCCATCTAACAGGCTATCTAGCTAACAATCCTGTTGGGAATAATTGGCGGCTACTTGTACCTGGTCATATACCAAACTAATGGGAACTTCTTTCCCATCTGACCCTAAAGGTCCGACCTGGGCCATGTGATTCGGATCGAGCTTGGTATACCGTGTTTTCACCATGGCCCATGCCTCTCGTGCACCTTCCCCGCAGGCCGATATCTTCCATAATCGGAAGTGCCGCCAAGCTCCCTTGCATAGTTGTACAAGATCCTCCATACTAACTGGAGGGGAGCCGGACGACCATAAGGCCTTGGCAATACTTTGCATCGCCTCCCGAGCTCTCTCGTGCATTTGCGACAGCTCTCGTAGCAGATCGCCCAATGATCCGGACATCTCCTATCCAGGACGGTCGGTCAGCATACCTACAGACATAACTCTGTCAGCTCCTTTCCTCGCCAAACTACGCGAAGGTAAGTTTGAACACATACTAAATATGCCACCTCGTAGCCTCTTATTTTCCTTCACGGAGTCAGCCTGTTGGGCCCAAACATCTTTTAGTTCCACACCCAGCTGGGGTTTGGAATCTTGGAGTTTATTTTTTCTCTTCCCTGACTCGTGTTAGTATATGTTCGCCCCCGGCCAGTTGACTTTTGGCTTCGGGGTCACCCGCTTGTGCGACTTCCGGTGCCTCTCCCGGATGATCTGATGACTCTGCCATAAGATATGCACCTGTATTAATAATCCTGTTATACGATTATGTTTTCTCGATAGAGGGGAACATTACCAGAAACTGCCTTCTTGGATTTCTCCAGTTCGGAGGTAGCAGCAGCTAGCTGGGTCCAACACTTTTCCATCGCTTGAGACAACAGGTTGTTCTTCTCTGTGAGCACCTGGTCATACAACGATCCTTAAATCAGTCTTACCAATTGTTTCTAGTCTCGGGGGATACTGGTATATGATTATCAGATTTGTATAAATGTGTACATACCCGCATATCTTTCAAATACTGGTATGTGTCTCTGGTAAGCCCATCTCGAGCAGCTCGGATGTATGCATCACCCGAGCTGAAGGTGTTGAATGCCTCTTTTGAAAAACCGGGGTCGCGAAGAGCGGCCCATCGGCACCGACGATTCATGGCGCTTTCCACTTTAGAATTTGTGACAGATACATCATCTGAATCCTCTGTAGAAGGACAATCCAGTGTCACTCCCCGTCAGCCTTGGTCCTTGAGACAGGGTCTGGAATCTGGCTTGTAGAGGCATGACCGGCAGAATCCCCGGACATAGTCCGACGAATGCTTTTCCTGATAAGACACAACGGATAGTGTCACACTTCAATGTGACAGCCAAGGAGCATATTTACAAAACCATACCTCTTTGATGAAGGCTTGGCCATGTTTTTATTTGCCTTCCTTTTGAAGGCCTGCCTGGTACAGGCGCCGCTGTCTTGAGAGTCGCCTCAGGTGCAACGTGGCGCGCCGATTGCCTCCCCTTTGGAGCACGAGATAGAGCGGTGGGTGAGGCAGAATGAGGAAGTTCTTTCGAAGGGAGACGTCTCCTGATTACTTACATGTGAGGCAGGGAGAAGACTTGGATAGTCAATGATGATGGCCACTTACGTGCCGTCATGGCTCGCCTGGTAAAACACTCCTCCTCAAGCTCCACAAATATATCCGAATCCTCTTTGAATCCGGGGCCAAGGTCCCGGTTGTGGTCCTCTGGCTGTGGTGCGGGGCTGTGGAGCCCCTTGGTGATCTTCCGCCATAACTGTTATAAATGGACGGATTAATGTTCATGGAAAGTGACTCAGGGAGTAAATTGAGTAGAGTAATGGGACTGGAACTCACCCAGCTAGGAGGATTGTACATGGAAAATCCATCTCGGCGCTTAATGTGGATGAACTCCTCTTTCTCCCCTTTGTATAGTCCGTCCAGTATTTTGGCCAAAGCAGCGGGGGTGTCCGGACCCTTCTGACCGCAGCGAGTGGCGTCATCTTCTCCGTTATAGTGCCACATGGGACGCCCTTTGTATTGGAGTGGCTGGACCCCTCGCACTATGGATGTTGCCATAACCTCGACCATTGACAATCCGGACTGGGCGAGCATCTTTATCTTGATCGTCAACTGACAAACTTCCACGCTATCTTCCTCCTTGAGGGTCCGAGGGCGCTAGCTGTGGCGTTTCTTCAACGGAGCACTTGAAAATCCAGGAAGACCCATTCGGACTGGGTCGGGAAGGGAGACGTCCTCAATATAGAACCATTCAGAAGGCCACTCGTCGGATGCCTTCTTTGGTGTACCGGACAGGTATCCGGTCCCGGCGATGCACCATACCTCGCACCGCCCACTTGAAATATTGATCCCTCTTGATTACGAGGGACGAGGGAGAATAGTTTCCTCCATAACTCGAAATGGGCCTTGCAACCCAGAAATAGCTCACAAAGAGAAACGTAACCCGCGATGTGCAGGATGGAGGCAGGAGTGAAATTGTGAAGTTGGAGGCCATAATACTCCAGAAGCCCTCGGAGGAATGGATGGATTGGAAATCCAACGCCTCTCAATAAGTAGGGAACAAAGCATACTCGTTCCCCCCTGGATGGTTGGGGAAATTCTCCGCCTGCGCCCCACCGTTGAAGGAAGCCAATCCGGCTCGAGTGGGGACTAGATCTGCGGGGGGATGAAATCCCTATGTCTGCATCTTCACTAGCTAATTGTGGGATATGGAACACTTTTTCCAATCGCCTTTTTTGCGGCCGTGGGGGCGGGAGGAAGAGTTGGGAGTGCTAGCCATGTTGGAATGGTTTCTGCTGGCAAGCTCTGAGGATTCCTTGCTTGGTGTGGACTGGATCTGAAGATCCCCCTCTCTTTAAATAGACAACTTTCTTACATGGTCAGCGTGATATATGCAAAAATGCCCCGATCTCTCGTATTCGCTTAACACGTGGAAGCTGAAATCATGAAGGTGCAGAGGCCGATGGGCACGCCATTAAATAAGAAGCCGGATACTGCTCTTTAAGTCAGGTACTTTGAAGTACTCGGAGAAGGAACCCGCCTTGCAATGTCGAAGACAATCTGCACGCCGAACACCTCGTCATTTAAGCCTTGTTCGGGGGCTACTAAGGGAGTCCTGGATTAATGGGTCCTCGGATGTCCGGTCTATTGACATGGGCCGGACTGTTGGGCTATGAAGATACAAGATAGAAGACTTCTTCCCGTGTTCGGATGGGACTCTCCTTTGCGTGGAGGGCAAGCTTGGTGATTCGGATATGTAGATTCCTTTCTCTATAACCGACTTTGTATAACCCTAGCCACCTCCGGTGTCTACATAAACTGGAGGGTTTAGTCCATAGAGGCAATCATAATCATATAGGCTAGGCTTCTAGGGTTTTAGCCATTACGATCTCGTGGTAGATCAACTCTTGTAATACTCATATTCATCAAGATCAATCAAGCAGGAAGTAGGGTATTACCTCCATACAGAGGGCCCAAACCTGGGTAAAGATCTTGTCCCCCGCCTCCTGTTACCATTAGCCTTAGACGCATAGTTCGGGACCCCCTACCCCGAGATCTGCCGGTTTTGACATCGACAAGCACCCGCCTTAGGACAAGGCTTCCCACCTCTAATGTCCTGGAGCGGATGCTGTGGAAGTGGTGCCGCTGCAGCGCCTGCTGGTACCTCGCCGCCCGGAGCGAGGCTTGACGGTGGCGTTCCTCCCCCCGGCACGAGATCCATCCCCCATGTGGCATCCTGTCGCACCTCATCGAATGCCAGGCCCCGCGTGGAGTGATGCTTGACCTCGTGAGGGAGAACCGATTTTGCTTCGTAGACAAGGAAGAACAGCATTTCTCCCGTTGTCTTGGTCGCGGTGGTGCAGATGGACCACAGCACGGACTGCAGCTCATTGAGCCAGCCCCTGCCTCAAGCCTCGAGCTTCTTCTTGAAGGTCCTGGTCTTGAGGCCCCTCAGGACTTATGCATTGGCCCTCTCGGCCTGGCCATTGCTCCATGGGTGTGCCACTGAGGCATACCATATCTGCGTTCGAAGGTTAGCACAGTATGTTTTGAAAAGGTTGCTGGGGAACTGTGAGCCATTGTCAGTGATGATACGGTTGGGAACCCCAAACCAGCTCACGATTCCCTTGATGAACTTGACGGTCGATCCAGCTAGAATATTGCGCACAACTTCTACCTCTGCCCACTTGGTGAACTTGTCGACGGCGACATAGAGGTACCGGTATCCCCTGGCGCTCGAGTGAACAACCCCAAGATGTACAACCCCCAGACTGTGAATGGCCATGTGAGCGGGATTGTCTGGAGGCCCTGCGCGGGCTGGTGGATCTGCTTGGTGTGGAACTGGCATGCTTCACAAGAGCGCACCAACTCTGCGGCGTCGTTGAGCGTGGTGGGCCAGTAGAAGCCACTGCAGAACGCCTTGCCTACCAGAGTGCGTGACGAGGAATGATGCCCGCAGTCCCCACCATGTATGTCTGCTAGCAGCTCGAGCCCCTGTTCCCTAGAGATGCACCGCAATGAAACGTCATTGGGCCTCTTACGATATAAGTCACCATCCTGGATGTAGTACGCGGTATCTTGACGGGCCATGTGCTCAGCGTCTTCCTCCTTCTCTGGCAGGGTCCCTTGAAGTAGGTACGTCTTGAACTCTTCGGTACAGCACCCCTCCTAAGGCTCGAACGCAAGCAGCAGATGGGCTCCCGAGGGTGTCCATAGGCTGGGATGCCCGTCTCAGGTGCCTGTGGTAAGTCCTCCTGAGGCGGTGCTAGAGTCGTGGTGTGGGGGGTCGCAGATGGCTTGAAGAGCCCCTCCTCAAACACCCCCGGCTCCTGAGAGAGCCTGCGGGAGGCTCTCTTGGCAATGTCGTTCGCTTCCTTGTTTGTTCCGCGCGGCACATGCTGCAGCTCCACACCCATGAACCGCTTCTCCATCTTGCGCACCTCTTCTAGGTATGACTCCATGTGCTCGTCCTTAGGATGTACTCCTTATTGGAGAAGTTGAAAACAAGCTGAGAGTCGCGCTTCACGGTGAGGCGCTTCACTCCCAGCGTGGCTGCGGCCCTAAGTCCCGCGAGCAAGCCTTTAAATTCTGCGATGTTGTTGGAGACCTTCTCGCCCTGCTGAAAGCAGAGCTGCACCGTGTAACAGAGCTTGTCCTTGGTGGGTGAGATGAGGACGGCCCCCGCTCCTGCGCCTTGTCGTGCAAATGCCCCATCAAAGTAAATGATCCGTCCGTCCGGCTCCTCGTCTCCTGGCAGGAGGGAGCGGTCCTCACCTACTCCGTGGTTGGGAGCGTCAGTCCACTCAGCCATGAAGTCCGCGAGGGCTGCACCCTTGATGACCCTGGTGGTGCTGAACTCGAGATTGAACGCCTAAAGCTCGATGTTCCATTCAGCAACTCGCCCGGCGGCATTCGGGCTCCGTAGCACCCTATCCAGCGGGTATGCTGAAACAACCTTGATGGGGTGGCCTTGAAAGTAGTGGCATAGCTTTCGAGAGGCAACCAAGAGCATGAGCAGGAGTTTCCGAGGCATGGGATAGCGCGCCCGGGCCTCCCTCAATACTGTGGTGACAAAGTAGATAGGGTGCTCGATGAGGGGGTAGGCATCAGCAGAGTGTTATTCTTCACGAGGGAGCGGGTCCTTCATGGCTTCATGAGGTCCGCCCTCGGGAGCCTCATCGGCCGCGGGGTCGATCGTGGCCTCGGGAGGAATGTCGACCACCAGGTCGGTCGAAGCCCTAGACACAACATCTTGAGGGTGCTGTGTCTTGCTCGATGGTTGTGCATCCCGCTGAGGTTTCTTGGACAGGCGTTCCTTCCTTAGTGCCACCAGGGCGGCGCTGGCTAAGTGAGGGGTGGCTGCCAGATAGAGCACCAAGGGATCGAGAGGGCGCGGTGCCACCATCACTGGCGGGCTGGTCAAATATCTCTTGAGGTCTGGGAAGGCTGCGTCCGCCTCTGGGGTCCACTTGAATGGCTCCTTCCTTTTCATCAGCTTGAAGAACGGAAGGGCGCACTCCCTCAGCATGGAAATGAAGCGCCCAAGCGAGGTTACGCAGCCCGCCAGGTTCTGCATCTCCTTCAGGGTCTATGGGGGGCTCATGTCCTCTATCGCCTTGACTTTCTCTGGGTTGGCGTCGATCCCCATGCGACACCAAGAAGCCCAGCAGCTTGCCAGAGGGAACCCCGAACATACACTTCTCAGGATTAAGCCAAAGATCCACCTTGCGCAAGCTGGCGAACGTCTCCTCCAGATCTCCTATCAGGGTCCCGGCCTCCAGAGACTTCACCACTATATCATCAATATAGGCCTCTACGTTCCTCCCAGGCTGCGAGCCTAGGGAGATATGCATCAGGCGCTAGAAGGTTTCCCCAGCATTACACAGCACGAAGGGCATGCAGGTGTAGCAGTACACCCCACAGGGGGTGAGGAATGTCGTTTTCTCCACATCCTCCACGGCCATCTTGATCTGGTGGTATCCCGAGAAGGCATCCAGGAAGCACAACAGGTCGCATTTGGCGGTGGAGTCGACAATCTGGTCAATGCGAGGGAGCGGGAAGGGATCTTGCGGGCAGGCCTTGTTGAGGTTGGTGAAGTCGACACACATGTGCTCCTTCCCTCCTTTCTTGGGGACGATGATGGGGTTCGCCAGCCACTCCAGGTATCGTACCTCTCTAATGACCCCTAAGGCTTCTAGCTTACGGGTTTCCTGGATGATGAAGGCTTGCTTCTTGGTGGACTGGCGGCGAGCCTTCTGCTTCACTAGTCACATGTTTGGGCATACCCTCAGGTGGTGCTCGATTATCCCCCTTGGGACCCCAGCTAGGTGTTTGGGTTCCCAAGCGAATACATCCTTGTTAGCCGCAAAAAGTTGATCAATGCCTCCTCTTGGTCCCGAGGGAGGCTAGCCCCTATGGTGAAGGTGGCGCTGGCCGCCCCATCCTCACTGACCAGCACTTGCTTTGTCTCGGCTCAGTCTTGGGAGAACAATTGCTTCTTCTTGGCCGGCGCTGCTTCTGGGGCCTCCTAACCCGCTTTCATCAGGCAGCGCGGACGTGGCTGACCTGAAGGCGAGCTTGAGGGACTGCAACGCGCCTTTAGTCTCCCTGCCACCATGAGGATACCGTTGCTGCTGGGCATCTTCATGAGGTTGTACGCAGGGTGGGTCGCAGCCATAAACTGGGCCAAGGCCGGGTACCCCGGAATAGCATTGTACGGTAGGTCGATCCTGGCGATGTCGAAGTCAATGAGATCGGTGCCATAGTTGTCGCGGGTCCCGAAGGTGACAAGGAGATGGATCTGCCGCATGGGGCTGGTGGAGCCGCTGCCGACCCCGGAGAAGGGCTTGAAGGGGCGGAGCCAGCTGGGCGGCACGTGCAGCAAGCCAAATGCCTCCGGGGAGAGCACATTGAGGCCGGCTCCACTATCGACGAGGGTTCTGGTGACCGCCACATGGTAGATGGTGGGGGTGCAAAGCATTGGGAGCGCGCCTGCTCCCGTCGTGGTGGTAGGGTGATCCTCGGGGCCGAAGGTGAGGTCGGCCTTGGGCACCGCCCTACCCGGGGGAGCCCCCCGAGCCCGCCTGGGTGGCCCCTACTCGCCAGTAGAACTGCTTGATGTGGCGGTTGGAGGGTGGTGCCTGCGAGCCACCTAGGAGAGCTGGGATGGCCGGGGGCGCCGCTGCCGCGTAGTGGGCGAGGAAGAGGTCGTGCAACTCTTCCCAGGCGGCCACAGATGATGCCGGCAGGTTGAGCAACCAGGCGCACGATGCGCCTACAAGGTCCATGGGGAGCCAGTTGGCCTTCACCTTGTCATCTCCGCTGGCGCCCAGACTGCCTCCTCATACGCTTTAAGGAAGGCAGCTGGCGCCCAGACCAACTCTTCAGCTTGGGCTGCAAAGACCATTTCTTTCTTGGTTATGCTTCTTTGAGCAAAGAATTGTGTAGTTTGACCTTCCTTGCTTGTTAATGTGACTTCTCTGGTCGCACAGTTGATGCATACCTGATGCTGGTTTAACCAGTTCATTCCCAAAATAATATCCAACTTGGCCTACTCGATGACTATCAAAGAAGCTGGGAAGATAACTCCCTTGATGTCAATCTCCAAATTGTGGCAGGCCAGATTGCTTTTTAGCATGGATCCCGGGGATTGCACCATCATACTCTTTCCCAACATTGAGCAAGAAAAGTTGTTTTCGGCAACAAAACTCCACGAAATAAAAGAGTGGGAAGCCGCAGAGTCAAACAAAATTATTGCAGGTATGCTATTTACAAGAAACATACCAATGACGACTTTTGGGTTTTCTCGGGCTTCGTCTGCTGAGAGGTGATGAACTTGCCCTTGTATGGTCTTCTGTCCAGGGTATGGTCCCATGTGGTTGACTTGCAGCTTGAATGGAGCGTTTTCCTTGCCGCTCATGGGGCACTGTCTCGCGTAGTGTACGGTTTGCCCACAAGAAAAGCATGCACTGTTATGCTAAAAATCTTCGCGTACCGGGCTGGTCACGATATTCTTGACTTGGGTAGTGGTCTTTTTCACATTCTGCTGCCAATTGGGCTTATACTCAAACTGTGTCTGCTGCCAGGTACGAGTCTTCTACACTGGCTTCCCATCCTTCTATGCTCGACCTTGCATTTATGGTCATTATAAGCGGGGTTATTTTCCTGAACAAGCTTGTGCTCCATTTCTGCAATTAGGGCTTTGTTTACCAGAGTCTGGAAATATGGAAAATCAAGCATATCAAGAGTGCATCCAAGGTGTTGATTCAGTCCTCTGAGGAACCTGTCGATCTTTCTCTCTTCAGTGGCCACATCATACAGGGAATAGCGAGCCAAATGGTTAAACTTGTTCAAATACTCGATAACAGATAAGTTGCCTTTCGTGAGGGCTAGGAACTCCCGATGTTTGACTTTCAGGATACTGGTGGGGATGTGGTACCTGCGGAACTTTTCCTTGAACGTATCCAATGTAATTTCTTCATTTGCTGGCCACATAGCTTTAGTATTGTCCCACCAGATAGTTGCGGCTCCTTCCAAATAGTGGGTTACAAATGGAAGGTTATCACCTTCTTCTGTGCGAGCAATGTCCAATTTATTTTCAGTGGTCCTGAGCCAGTCGGCGGCTTCCATAGGGTCAGCAACTTGATAGAAACTGGGTGGCTTGGTCCTTTGAAAATTTTAGAGCTTGTAGTGATTGCCATTCGAATTGCCATTATTTCCCACCATTGCCTGCACACTTTTCAATAGTGCAAGCAGATCGTTGTTTCTTCTTTCTTCTTTCTTCAAACATATGCATGATTTGATCCGTGGTTGGTGGATGTGGTGGTGGAGGCGGTGGTTGCGGATATGGCTCAGGGGAATGCCTTGTCTGTCTTGCTAAACGATGAACAGGGACATCCTCACCAGCGTGACTGCTGCTGCCTCCTCTCATCATCCTATTAGTTTATTTTTCCCAATATGAAGCAATCGAGATTATCAACATCCAAAATGGGGAAGAAAATCGAGCGACAAATCCGAAGGAAAGCAATAAAAAACCAGGGCGAATAAAAAAGAGTTCCAACATAATTATACATAGACTCATACATGCATGGAAACATCATGACAAGTACAACTACACCCATCATCAGGACAACCTCGTCTACAAGCTAACGAACTAAGGTTAAGGCTCCACTGCTGTAGAAGGGTCCTCCTCAGGCTCGGATTCCTAACTGACAATGCCAATGGAGACCTCTGGGTTAAAGGAAACGCGATGACGCTGCCTTGAAGACTCTCTCTCAGGGGCAGGTCTAGGGAAAATCATAGGAGCTGCAGGAGTAGCGAGAAGCGATGCCCACTCAGCAGGAGACTCATGAGGGGTCACTCTCAAGGTGGCCGAGGCACTCTGAGGGTAAAACCAGGTTAGTAGGAGGAACAGAGGCTGGGGGAACAAACAGACTAAATCTGATGGTAGGTGGGGTGAATCTGTTTTGAGTGGACCTCCAAGGAGTCGCCGGAGAAGAAGATGGAGCTCGAGGGGTACTGAAAAGGTGGGGAGCAGTAGGAGGGGATTGCCGGCGAGCTGGGGCCGGGGACGGCAGCCACAGGGGGAAGCTCTGTTTATAGGCAGAGGGGGTTGTGGTCCCGGCTCAGCCGGAGGGCTCTAGAAGCAGCGCACAGCGACGAGGAGCGCCAGAGGAAGGGAGAGAAGAGGTCAGGGTTCACACAGCCACTATGGAAGCTCGAGGACAAGCACATGGCGCGAGTGAGGACGGGGACAGTGGCACGGGCGCACTGTGCACTTCGCCGCGACGTGCCAGTGCTCGCTGTAGCAGCTCTGGCGTCGGCGAGGTGTAGGGACGGGTCAAGGGTGATGCATCAAAGTTGGTGGCGCGGTGCGATAGTCAGAGGCAAGCGCTGTGACGGGCATGCACCGAACATGGGCTCGGGCGTAGCAAAGAACACATCGAACGCATGCCAGCGCCTGTGTCCACACGCAGTCACCACGCGAACTATGCCAATACGATGTTCAGGCGATGTCAGGACTTGTCTAGTGTGTTGTCCGTGCAGTGTTTGGTCTTGGAGAAAAGATGGCACCGAGCCAGGCCAACCGGATTGAACAAGAGCTCAGCAACAAGTTTCTGGACAAAACTTGTGCACTGTCTTTGGATGGGTTCTAGAAGGAGTTTAGGGCTAATCTCTTGGGTTAAGGTTTTCTTAGGAGGGTAATGAAGCTCAAGAAAAATCAGCTTCATAAGAAAAATCCTTTATAAAGTGCATTTTCAGGGCAGAGTGCAAAAGATTTTCCCTAGCAAAATTTGGTCACATGACCATATCACATTTTTGCATAGGGTGATGAGGCACTGTCTAAAGGGTGTGTGAGAATTTTCTCAGATTTTTTTGAGAAAGAAACATAGGGGTTGCTTTGGAAGGGAAGTGAAAATATTCCATTTAAAAAGGAAAATGAATTTTTTTTCTTCTAAGAAAAATATTCCAAAGCATTTTGATGATGATGGGAGATGAAGAGAGGTTGTGAGGGGTGAGAGGGGTCACTTGGGTGAAAACCAAAATAATGCCCCAGTGCTAAGTCCAAATGAATTAACTCAAAAATCCATCTTTAAAGCAAAAAGGCAGATGAAAAGTATGATCGAAAAAAACCAGCAAAAACCAGGGTGTCACACGGTGGTGGCTCAACCTCGCCATCCTGAGCTGGCACGGAGGGAGGATCAAGTGCCCACTACAAAAAAATACACTTTCGTGATGATACATGTTTGTCACAGTAGGTCACGTTTTCTGTCATGCATGTACATCCATGACGATTTTATGACACAATCAAGATAGTCATACTTGTGTTGTCGTAGAAGTGTTCCATGACATTACCAAAATTATCATCACGGAAGTGTCCACTTCCATGACGATAAATCGCGCGTCATAGAAGTGCTTTCGTCAAGGGTGACGGACACGTGGCATCCACCGTAATGGGTCGCAGTTAACCTATTGGGTTCCAGTTTGGATCCGATAACCATTAATAGCCTAGAACAATGGGGATTTTCCACGTGTAAAATTATCACTAGTCGGAGGAACCACGCGTTGGCTCACCGTCGGGACAGATGGCATCCACTCATTGCATCGAAGGCGCCTATGATACATCGACACGTGCCACGGCCCAACAGAGGCCCATTACAGTTAAAAGGCCGGCCAGTTTGACTTGATCAAAAGGTAGTGGGCCGGCCCATGGAAAGCCTGTTAACGGCATGTTCACATATAGCCAATTTACAGCCCGCTAACTCATGACCTGTTACGGCCTACCAGAATTTGGCCCAGTAGCGTCATCTGGGCTATGCAATATGATTCCAGCCCGTTGTAACTTCCGGCCCATGTATGGCCCATGAAGTCTTTCGGCCCATAGGAGGCCCTTTGTAACTCTCGGCCCATCCAAGGCCCGAGATGAAACTGGCCCATAATGAACAGTGTATCACTTTATACCCATTAACGTCCCATTATTCTGTCGGCCAGCCCGTGTTAACTTTCGGCCTTCTAAGGGCCCATTTATTCTTGGGCTCATTTCTAGAATTTGATTACTTACGGCCCGTTACTGGCCTATTCCGCTTGTGGGCCAAATTCAGCTCGTGGTTACAGTGAGCCTGTTTGTGGCCCGTTAACCTGTTGGGCTGTTTTTATAACGTCATCAAATACGGCCTATTAGCGGCCCGTTATGGTCGGGCCATAAAATAGATGATTTCCACTCTAGCCCGTTTAGGACCCATTTTGCGGACCGTTAGTGGTCCGCGAATAGTACGACCCATGTTTGGCAAAACGATTATACGGCCCATAGAAGGCCCATAAATTAGACGACCCGTAGAAGGCCCACGGATCCTAGCCCGTAGAAGGCCCATGGATCCTACGGCTTGTAGAAGGCCCATGGATCCTATGGCCTGTAGAAGGCCCATGTATCGTCAAGCCCGTGGAGGGCCATTGTCACTACAAAAGGTAGCAGGACCATGGTTACAACAGTCCGTGTGTTGCCATGGTTATTGTGGCCTAGTTATAAAAATAGGTTATTGTGGCCACTAGAAAAATGCAGAAAAAGAACTGTAGTGACTACAAGCAAACAACTAAACAAGACAATAAGGAAATAAATAAGCAAGAAAGTAATGCTAGGCTATTATTGCTGTTACACATATTACATCCACTAGGTATCAAAGTTCACCACCAGTGCAAATATAGGGAACAAAGAAGCATATTACATACACTGGTCATCTAAATTGTCTAGCAGTGCAAATAAACACGACAGCAAAAAAAGTCCATAACTAAAACAACTTCAGAAGAGCTCAAGAAACGTTATCCTGGGTATCCACCATGTTGGCAATAAGCTTAGCAAGCTTATTAGCTTTGTCCCATTTGGCGCTAAAATCCTCCAACGCTTGCACTACAGTTTATTAGCTTTGCACCAGAAAGCTTATGAGCTTAGCAAGCTTATTAGCTTTGCACCAGAAAGTATGCATCTGAATGCTCTAGGGACTTCCCCAGTCCTTTGGCTTCTTGTCGCAGCATAGCTAATCGATGTCTTTCAGCTTGTAGTTGATACTCAAGAAACCGAACTGATTCAGACAGTGAGTTTGAATAGCTTGTGCTAGCGGTAGTGGCCAGTAACTCGAAGACTAAACCAAGACATGACTTTGGGGTTGTCTCACTGTCCTCAAGATAGTTTTCCATATCTGTTTTATCAGATTTGTTGGAGACCAACAAGGATGTCTCACTATCCTGAACCTTATCTCCATTACTTTCTTTACCATTTCTTAATAAGGCACTCTTCCCCAATATTCTGTCAGCATTCTAAAAGAAGAAACAAGCAAACACATAACAGGTTTATCATGTACTAGTATATGACACTCATTTCGGTGAACCAGTTCATTAGACCAAGTCTTCTATTGCCACATAGTACATAATAAAAGCATCAAACAAACATATATCTATCTCCTATGGACACTGCATTGTCTTGCCAAATCAAAATAGAGACACGGTTCAAATCATATCAGTTCAACACAAAGTAGCACTGAAACAATACAAATCGTGGGAAACTACATGGCACAACAAGATTTCAGATGGGTACCACAGTTATACATGTACAACAACACTATTGGCTCTGTTGTGATGCTAGTAATGTGCATGATATGAGAAGTCAATTGTACACACAATTGAAATTGAAATCAACAGAGCAATTTATATGAGAAAACCTGCTAAAGAAACATGCGTACACATACCTATTGTGCCATTGGAGTTCCGATTGGATCCTTCAATTTAAAAATAAGTTTGCATGAGTAAATACAGCGATACAAGAGCAAAGCAGTATGCACGATAGCAATGGAATCTTAAATCAGAACAGTTGTTCTTCAGGTTTAAGCACTTGTTCTACATGAACAGGGTACAGTAAGACGCAAGCATATAGTACTTAAAAATAGAAAATGAGCTCATAGACCTTACCACATTCTTGGTTCGGGACCAGTACAGAACAAGGTGTTCCCAGTCATCGTCCAGTAAATGTGTCTCAGGAGAACGTAAGGGAATTTGATGAGTTTCTTTGCTAGTGAAGTACGTTTTCTTCAGGTAATTCCAATACTGCCACCAAGCATTCTTGAAGATAGCAGAAGTATTAGCATAGGTTACCTCATCCTCTGTTTCCAAATCGGTCCTACTCTTTAGAGAAAAATGGGAAAATTTATTGTATTATAACCATGATGGAGGTAGCATGTATGGGACAAAGCAAAGTAATTGCCATGAATAACATTATTTACACATAACTCCTAGACAAACACCTGTAACTGGCATTTTCCTTCACCATCAGTATAATATTTCCATGATGGGAAGATACGCACATTGGATTTAACAACATCAAATGCAATAGATGCTAAACTACGAATGGCTGGTTGTGCTTCCTCCACAGGAATAGGTGTACTAACTAGTGGAGTTGGGGTTTGTCGTGGTAGTACTGGCGCTTTAGGCACTGAGCTACCTTACTAACTGCTCTTGTTTGGGAGCTCTATGGTGGAGATGGTGTTGTGTCAATAGAAATTGGGTTACTATCAGCTGGGGTTGGGGTTAGATTGGGTGAAGCTAGTTCTCTGTCCATTGCAGTAGGGGTACAATCTGTGAGAGTCTGGGTTATGTGTGGTAGGGCTGGTTCTCGTGCATGTACAACCGGGGTGCTATATCCACCAAGAGGTAGCACTATTTTATTTGAAGACCGTGTTTTTACTCTGCTAGATACTGCCATCACACGCTCCAATTCAAATGGCTGATAAATAGGAAACATAGTTGAGTGTACAAACATTGTATGAGATACAAATGCAATAGATAGTGTGGAAAAAGAGGGCATGAAATAGTTGACATGTATATTGTTTAACTAAAAAGGATAGCATGACATAATTTCACACATATGGTGTCTATCAAAACTAGATAGCATAGCATGACATAATTCAAAGATATGATGACTAACTAAACATGATGGCATGAGATAATTACATGATGTGTTTAGTAAACAGGTTCACATGACATAATTCACATACATGTTATCTAAGTAATCAGGATCGCATGATTTAATTCACATATGTGATTTATATGCTAAGCAGAGGGCATTCGCATATATGATGTCCGAACTAGGAACATGGTGTTGAATATTGTGTATATGATATCTAAACTATGCAATGCAAGACACCATATGCATGATATGAGCAGTATAACCATGCCAAGTTAGAGCATACAACTCGGTGGGGGAATAGGACTGGTCATCTTTCTTTGAATCCATCTCCGAGAAGCTATCGGGACCCAGCAAGAGATCTGCTTCGACGGGTAGCACTATCTGCTCTGAAGCCTTCTTTTCACTCCAGATTTTTCCATCACCCACTAAAATGGTTGATTCACAGGAACATTAGTTTAAAGCACAAACATTGTCGACAAATGGAAATGTAATCAAGAAAAGGATGGGCAAGATATCATTAAAATATATGATGCCTGGTTAAAGAGGATGGCATTGCATATTTCACATATACTATGGCTGGCTAAAAGAGATGAGACTGCATAATTCCCATATATGATATAGAAACTAAACAGGTGGCATTACAGAACATGTCTAAACTAAGTAGATGACATATATGATGTCGAAATTAGGTACTGCAAGGCAACATATGCATGATATGACTAACATCATCATGCCAAGTTAGAGCAGACACCTTGGGGGGTAAATAGGACTAGTCAGCTATGTCTGAATCCGCCTCAGAACATATATCTTCCTCTGGTTTACAATCTGGGAGGGGGAGGGTTTTCCATTGAACCCACCATGGAGCAATGTCTGCATGAAATTGTATTGCCGCGCAAAACTCTTCTCTTTTTCTCTAGATGTTCAGCATGACTGTGTAAAATATCTGACATGCATACGAAAAAAATATAGTGAGATTATGTAAGGAGAGCATGCAGAAATCTAGAGTGATGGTAACAACCAGTGGATAGATCCAAAAATAATGATAACAGGCTGATTGCTTTACTATTTGTTCCCACCCAAGATGAACAACATAGGCAGAGATACTATTCATTGTTGCCTCGATATGTGCCAGATAATAGACATAGATACTATTTATTGCTACCTCGATATGTGCCCCACAACTAATTTTAAAACTCAAGTTTGAACATTAATTTGGACCTAACTTGGAGTCTAAGAGGTGAACATGACAATAAAGTAGCAGTTAATATTAAGCAATGCATAACATAAGCAGAAACAAAAGAGTGCGACCTCTCTTGTGGACCCGTGTACTCCTTAGGTTCATCTGTTGAGTCGATGATGGTGATTTCATTGCGGTGGGTGCCGGAGGAAGGGAAGGAGATCTGAGGCAGCAAAAGACGGTTAGGAGTCATGATGTCTGGTCTAGTGGATTCTTCTGTCGACGGAGTAGCTCGGGTTAGGTGGACGACGTCGCGGCAGGAGCACGACAAAACCACACAAAGTTTTCTTCGACACCTACCTGTAACTGAAGTAATTTTGTAAGGGCTCCTTTGGCTTGCAGGATTCTAAAATTGCAGGGATAGGAAAAACACCGTAATAGGATAGGAATGCACTTGGGAAATAGAGCATTTGTAAACACAGGATTTCTGTCAACTTGGGTGTTTGGTTCACAGGAATTGGAAGAGCAGAGGAATGCAAAGAAACATGGCCAAATTAAAGTGAAACCATATGAAAGCGTGTACAGTTAGAATTTTATTCTGCCAGTAATGCACTTGGTCTTGTGTTCATGCATAGGATTTTGAAAACTAGGTATTGGTGGATGTTTTGCTGCATTCCTTTCGAAAAATGCATGAATAATTGAATAGTAGAGTGCCATAGGAAGATTTCGTATTGCTATGTTTTTGCTTCAGTTTTTCCTTTGAAGCAAAATAGCTGTAATGGATCAACATGAATGTAGAGTAATAAGTGATGCCACAAGTGCACAACCTATTTCCGTAGCCGTGTCAACCTAGGGATCATCGGTTTGGTCTCCGGAGAAGTTGAGGCCGAGGTGGTTGTCGGAGGTGTGGAGCAAGATCTGAGGAATCTGTAGACGGCGTCCAGGGCACTACTCTATTGTGATTGTGTAGGATTGAAAGTATGCCTAGAGGGGGGATTAGACTACTTGACCAAATAAAAATCTAGCCTTTTCCCAATTTTAAGTCTTGGCAGATTTTAGCAACTTAACGCAAGTCAAGCAGTCGACGTACATGTGTAATTCTAAGAATATAATAGAGGAATGTAAATCATTGCATATGAAGGTAAAGGGGAGGGAGAAAACGCAATGTATACATGGAGATTTTTGGTGTGGTCCCGATAGGTGGTGCTATCGTACATCCACGTTGATGGAGACTTCAACCCATGAAGGGTAACGGTTGCGCAAGTCCAAGGAGGGCTCACGAAGGGTCCACGAAGAAGCAACATTGTCTATCCCACCATGTCCATCGCCCACGAAGGACTTGTCACTTGGGTAGATCTTCATGAAGTAGGCGATCTCCTTGCCCTTACAAACTCCTTGGTTCAACTCCACAAACTTGACGGAGGCTCCCAAGTGACACCTTACCAATCTAGGATACACCACTCTCCAAAAGGTACTAGATGGTGTGTTGATGATGAACTCCTTGCTCTTGTGCTTCAAATGATTGTCTCCCCAACACTCAACTCTCTCTCATAGATTTGGATATGTTGGGAAGATGATTTGAGTGGAAAGCAACTTAGGGAAGGCTAGAGATCAAGATTCTTGTGGTTGGATTGGAATGTCTTGGTCTCAACACATGAGTAGGTGGTTCTCTCTCAGAAAATGAGTAGTGGAAGTGTAGGCACGTTTTGATAGCTCTCTCTCAAATGGAGAAGGGGGTGGAGGGGTATATATAGCCTCCACACAAAATCTAACCATTACACACAATTTACCAAACTCGGTGGGACTGAATAGTGAAACTCGGTGAGACTCAATGTGAGCAAGCAAGCCATTGAGCAAGCAAGCCATTAAGCAACACCTCATCCCCTTTTAATAGTATTGGCTTTTCCTATGGACTCAATGTGATCTTGGGTCACTAAAATGAAAATGTAGAGTCTTGAGCTTTTTCCAATATGTGTCCTTAGCATTTTGAGGGGTCCACATTTCTAGTCCATGCCATACCAATCATTGAACTTTCTGAAACATTGATCTTGAAAGAATGTTAGTTCAATGAGCTATATGCTGTTATGAATTACCGAAACCACCAGGGGATTAGTTGCACTTTCAATCTCCACCTTTTTGGTAATTGATGACAACATATAGATCAAAGCTTCGACAAATGATAATATAAATGAAGTACATCATTGCTTTGAGAAGTATGTGATATGCAAGAACTCCCCCTAAATTTGTGCATTATTTGTTGCTTTTGAATGCAAATGCACAATCAATTAGTATCATGGGTCACTCTTCCATGTCACATATATCTTGATGGAGCGCTCAAAATGATAGAATATGGAATATGCACTCATTACCAAGATAAGATATGAATGATCATACATGAGAGATAGAATATCATCATTAAGTACAAACAATAAGGTATGATATGATCAAACATATGATCATAGAAGTATCTCACACACAAGTATAAATATTGTATCACCCAAAAAAGCAAGCAAATAGTATAGCAAGAGAGACAAATAAAACCAAAGCTCTCTCTCTCTCTCTCTCTCTCTTGAAGCCTATGATCTATACACTTTTCTCCCCCTTTGGCAACAAGTTACCGAAAAGCTTGAAAATGCATAGTGCTACGCGTCTCTCTAAGTATGATCTCCGGGAGCTCCGGAGTGCGAAGGTGGTGTGGAGAGGAGTCCTGCAACGAATGCATCCCAGGAGGTCTGAGGAGCTGGTGGAGTTGCAACTGGAGGAGCAACTCAAGTTGTGGATGCAGGTGCTGACACTGTAGGTCTGGGATCAGTAGCAACTGGCATAGATGATGACCTTGGTCCCCTTGGGACTTGCTGAAAAGCATCAGTTGTAGGTCCCTCATCCCTGTCTTCAAGCTCTTCTTGAATCTTCTTCATAGTTGACTGTATTTCTGTGACCTTCACATCTAAGTCATGAATTTTTGTCTCGATTATCCTCTCAAGACTGTCTTGATTTTGAGTCAGGGCGGCCAATCCTTTCTAAATCCTCAAAGTAGCTTGAATGAGATAACCAAGTTGATCTTGCTTGGATTTCAGAAATATCTTGGATGCCTCTTCAGCATTTGGTGTCTTGGCAGCCTTCTCTGCTTTTGCTTTTTCTTTCTTCTCCCGAGCATGTACAGATGTGGGGTATGATGTGTCGGATTACGGGTTCCGCAAACCCTTGAAAGGTTCGAACTCTGGGATGCGTGCGGAGATCTCAACCTACCCAGCCTGCCTACTCGTGATCCTCCTAAGCCTAGCGCAACAAGCTCGAACAGACAAAGAGATACAATAGTTTATCCTGGTTCGGGCCACCTTGCGGTGTAATACCCTACTCTAGTGTTTTGGTGGATTGCCTCAAAGGGCTGAGGATGAACTAGTACAGTGTATGAACTGGTCTCAGGAGGTGAGGTGTTCTTGAGCTCAAGAGAGTTGGTGAGGTGGTCGGGTGAGAGTGGATCCGATAAGAATCAGATGCCCTTCTATGGTGGTGGCTAAGTCCTATTTATAGTGGCCTTGGTCCTCTTCCCAAATGTTGGCGGGAAGGTATCCCACAACGTCTAGATTTGAAAGGGGACAAGTAGTACAGCTTATCCTGACTAAAGTGGTCTTTGCTTGCGAAAATCCCCTGGTCGTGACGCTGCGGCGGGCTTGGTGATGACCTCTGTCCTGGCGTCCTGGCGGTCTTGGTTTTGTTGCACAAGAATGGAAACCTTTTGCTGACTCCTCAGGACTCCACGCCTGTGGCTTGCCTCCCTTGCACCAAATAGGGAACTAGCGCTCTGCGCCCGCTGGCGCCTGCCTGTCCTTTGTTGTCACGGCTCATGTTAGCTGAGCCTCGTGAGGTGCACCTTGCATAGAACTCTCCGCCCCTCGGGAACCAGCTTGAAGAGGCCAATCCCCTCAGGGGTCTTGGTGTCGTCCGCCTCACGAGGCTTGGCCCATCGCGAGGGTCTTGAGTTGTTGACGCTAAAGCTCGACCATACCAGGCCGTTGATGGAGCCACGTGGTGGGCCGCAGGCAGGCAGGTCTGGATACCCCCATATCAAAAAAGCCAACAGTAGCCCCGGGGCCCAAGGCGCGCTCGAACTCGGCTTCCAGGCGAAGCCAAAGGGCAAGTGCGAAGTGTCGCGGGCCCTAACCGCCTGCGGCCTTGATGACGCGTGGCGATTGATGGGATGTGGGCATCTCCACTTCCCCATGCTGCCTCGGTAACTGTTTGACTTGACGGAATGATGCGGCATGCAGAAGATCATCATGGCGCGAGGTCGTGGAGGCCGGCGGTTGGCCTTCCTTGGCTATAAATGTGGGATAGGGGAAGAGCCCCCTCGCTCATCTCTCATTTGTATTCTTGTCGCTCGCTTCTTCTCCTTCTTTGTCTTGCTCCCATGGCGCCGCCGAGGAAGTTTTTAGCAGCCGAGAAGGGGAAGGCCTCCAAGGAGGGACCAGACTCTCCGCCTCCCAAGAGAGGCCGTGACGATTGCCGTAAGCACCCCGCGGCCCCCGTAGTGGCCCCCAGGGGGTGCGGGCGTGCATCCCCTAGCGTCGGCGTCTCTCTCGGTGCTCGTGGTGGTACCTCTTCTCACAGCGGGTGTCAGGACCCCGACTCGATGTCAGATCGATCTAGCTTGTAACACCCCATATCACTTTGTGGCCTCACGCACGGCATCCCCACGGGTGTCGCCTTACCTTTGCCCGGGGCCGTTTGTGTCTTTTGGCTCATGTATATGATAGTGTCGCTAGCATCCATATGATAAAGAGCCCGGGCTGACATGACTAGTCGTAAACCCAAAGTGGCACAGTGCTTACAGGGACAGGCATCCATGACCCAGCAACGAACGTGTCGGTCATCAGCAAGTGGGTCTGAGCTGTAGCACTGGGCTAGAAGGACTCCGGTAAACCGGGCTGTAGCGGGCTAACAAGACTCCGGTACTCAATGCGTGACATTTCCCTGGAGGGACAGACACAGGAATGAAGAAGGACACATGCCGGCCAGCCTAAGTGTTCCAGAGCAGTAGCAAGCTACCATGGCTCAGTGTAACACTAGGAGACATTTCCCGGCAAGAGAGGCTACTAAGGATAAACAACTAGGTAGTCAGATCCCACACATACCAAGCATTTCAATCATACACACAATATGCTCGATATGTGCAAACACAACAAGGCATCACAACATGACTCTATGACACAAGTACTTTATTTAAGGCTCAGAGAGCCATACATAACATACACAAAGGTACGGGTCACACGACCCAAGCATTCAAGTCATACAGTCATACAAACCAGCAGGGGAAGTAACTTGTCTGAGTACAGACAACTAGTAAAATAAAAGAGGCTTGGAAAGCCTAGCTATACTAGGTGGTCCTTCACAAGCTCAGGATCACCACCTGGGCCTTAGCCTACTCATTGATGTCAACGTCTACGTAGAACCCATCAGAAGGGGTTGCAGCGTCTTCTGTAAAAATGTAAATTATAGCAACATGAGTACAAAGGTACTCAGCAAGACATACATCAGATCCTACATACATGCATATTATCAAGAAGGGTTGGTGGAGTTATTGCAGCAAGCCAGCTTTGACTTTTGGCTAGGCTAATCTACGAGACTCCAACTTGAAATGGTTTTGCGCACACGAGTCCACTACTCACCACTTCAATACACTACCGAGGATCCACCTCCGTCTTCCTACGGAAGAGCCATCCTCGGCACTCACACTTATCTTGAGGCTTTTAGTAGTTTCCATTTACTTGTCTATGAACTGTATAGGCAACCAAGTAGTCCTTTACCGCGGACGCGGCTATTCGAATAGATCATGATAACCCTGCAGGGGCGTACTTCTTCATACATATTTCCACCACTTAGCGTCTGCACACGACATGTGCTCGGCAGACTTCAAGCGAAAGCCGACGTGGGTGTAGACCACGACCTACCTAAACACCTAAGTCTCTAGTCCAGGTTTATCGCCTATCCAGGTTCCATCCGCAGGGAGTCCGGCCGAGGTTTCCCATACGGCCCCGAATGATGTGAACAGGGTTCCCGAGATACCTAACGGGTATTCGGTACACCGTGCCACGTACCTACCGCATCACAGCCCACCCCTACGGTCAGCGCTGTCCACGGCCTCCAGTAGGCTACAAACACCAGAAACTACTTGCAACTCCTGGACAGAGAGCTAGGGTGAATAAGAAGTCGAGCGGGGTCATATTTCAGGGCCCAATGCATGGTAGTAGCTGTATCTTAAATCACACATACAGATCTCAGTGCTTAAGGTCGGCTTCAATGAAACAATCCACCATGTACTCCTACATGGCCTCTCATCGATACCTTTACCAAAACGTGTTCACCACACCACTCTCATTACCGACATAATCATTTCACTCTAGCCATCACCTAGATGAACCAGACCTGACACGACTCTAAGCATAGTAGGCATAGCAAGGTAGGAACAACACATACATATGGCTCAATCAACTCGTACACATGCTAGTGGGTTTCATCTAGTTACTGTGGCAATGACAGGTCATGCAGAGGAAATGGGTTCAACTACCGTAGCACACAGCAGTTTGAAACGCGCTGTCTTAATGCAGTAAAAGAGAGCAGGAGCGAGAACATGGGATTGTATCGATATGATCAAATGGTTGGTTGCTTGCCTGATGGTTCGATGCACTGATATGGTTCTTCATTAGGGTAATCACGGTACTCCTCGGGGGCAGAACCTGCCGCAAAGAACACCGATACACAACCATCACCAAACAATGTGCAACAATATGATGCATGCATGAAACATAGCAATATGAGTGTGTTGGGCTAATGCAACTAAGACCAGAAGGGTTTGAACCAATTTGAATCAAAGATTCAAATTTCAAACTCAAACATGGCCTTTTAAAGTGCTTTTCCTTGTTCTGCATTAAACATCAGGTTAACTTGTTTAATCATGCATGAAAATAGTACAGATGGATAGATTGGATTTTTCTGATCATTTTTCATATATAATTTGTCTGATTTGGAGTTACAGAATAAAAGTTATGAATTTTTGAAGTTTAAACTATATTCTGGAATTTCCTATATTAGATTAATTCCAGAAAATCAATTATTGCGTCAGCCTAACGTCAGTGTGACGTCAGCAGGTCAACGGAACACGTCCGGGTCAAACCTGACAGTGGGTCCCGCGTGTCAGTGTGATTAGATTAATTAAAGTTTAATTAAAACTAAACCTGTTTAATTAACAGGGCTGGGCCCCACCTGTCATTGACTCAGGGGAGTCAACCAGGGCCCACCCGTGGTCAAACCCGGGTCAGCTGCACCGGCGTTTAGCCGCCGGCGAGCCCGACGCGGCGGCGAAAGTGGTTTTGGTCGTTTCGGCCACCAAATGGGTCGCGGAGACCACCGGAGTGGAGCTGAGGACGAGCCGTAGCTCTTGGTGGAGTCCGTTGGGGTCGGGGTGGCCGGAGTTGGCGCCGGCGACGACTTTGGCGGCCACCGGGGTTCGGCCGAAGACGAACTTGACGCTAGAGGGGTCGGTGAGGCTCGGGGAGTGGCTAGCTAGGTGCTAAGTGACATGGTGAGCATGATGGACACCAGTTTGTGGACGGAGGGTGACCGGGAGCACGTCGCCAACGAGCTCCACGGCGGTGGGTGCGGTTGAGCTCCGGGAGGTCGCTACACGGCTCGGGAGCAAGAACGGAAGGGAGGGGAAGATGGCTAAGCTCACAGTGAGTGCGACGAAGCCCTTGGTGTGGCCGGAGATGAACCGGAGCGACGACGGCGTTGAAGGGGATCTCCGACGACGGCGGACTCGGGCGAGGTCGGTGCGGTGGACTCGGGCGTTGCGAGCGCTCGGGGCTCGGCTGCTCGATGAAGTGGACAGCGGCGGAGCTCCTGGACACGATGAGAGGACGCACGGGTGGCGGGGAGCACGGCTACGACGAAGGCACGGTGATGGTGGCGTCGGCCATGGCGGGGGAGCGCGAGGGGGAGGAGCTGGAGAGGAGTGGGGGTGTCTGGGGGTTCGGGGGAGCGAGGGAGGCCGGTCCACGACGGCACCGGACGAGGGGAGTGGCGAGGCGGCGAGGAGGTGCGTGGCGCGCGCTGCGGTCACCGTCGGGCACCTGCCTGCCTGCCTGGCCGGCAAGCAGCTCGCTGGAGCGGCGCTGGGCTGGGCCGGCAGGTGGGCCGGGTGCTGGGCGCCAGGTAAGTTTTTCCATTTCTTTCTGTTTTCTCTTTTTTTTAATACTTCTGCAACTTTGTTGAATTAAATAAAATACTTAGGCAACTCCTAAAATCACCAAACTACTCCTGGTCCATAGTTGGATTATTTCCAACATGAAATATTTTAGTTTGGAGATATTTGAGCATTTAAATATTTTATATAACTTTAAATGCCCAAATTCAAATATTTATGATTTAATTCAAAAACCCTAAGATGGCCTAGGAAAATGTGCACCACTTTTGGCAGAGGTTCTGAACCAAGACAAAAATGATGGGCATTTTAGAAGGGGATTTCAGGTTCATTGAAAAAGTTTTTTAGTAAACCCTAGTTGGTTTCAGAGGGGACTGGGGGTTCTGTCATCCCCATTTCAGGTTTCTGGTGAAAAAATAAACATGATGCAACACTCTAATGCATGACTAGCTAGGGTGTGACAACTCACCCCCACTCAAAAGAATCTCGTCCCGAGATTTGGGTTCCTCCGGGAAGAAGGCGGGATACTCGAGTCGAAGACGATCCTCCCTTTCCCAAGTTGCTTCATCCTCAGAATGGTGCGACCATTGAACTTTGAGAAACTTGATATTATGACGTCGAGTGGTACGCTCGGCCTGATCGAGGATACGAATGGGGTACTCTCGATATGTAAGATTATCTTGGAGATCAAGCGTTTCGTAGTCCACTCCACGGATAGGATCCGAGAAGCAGCGCCTGAGTTGAGAAACGTGGAAGACATCGTGGACTCTGGAGAGGTGCAGAGGTAGTTCCAACTGGTAGGCAACTTCTCCTCGTTTAGCGAGAATGCGAAAAGGTCCAGTGTAACGAGGAGCCAATTTGCCTTTGATACCGAAACGATGGGTTCCCTTTAGAGGGTTACCCCGAAGGTAAGCCTTCTCGTCAACCTCGAAAGTCATAGCCTTATGTTTTCGGTCATATTGACTCTTTTGACGAGATTGGGCTGTTTTCAACTTTTCACGAACGATGCGAACTTGCTCTTCTGCTTCATGAATTATATCCGGGCCAAAGAATTGTCTTTCCCCGGTCTCTGACCAGTTAAGGGGTGTTCGACACCGTCGTCCATAGAGAACTTCAAAAGGGGCTTTACCCAAGCTAGATTGATAGCTGTTGTTGTAAGCAAATTCGGCAAATGGAAGGCATTTCTCCCACTCCATTCCGAATGAGATAACAAAGGCTCGAAGCATGTCTTCTAGGATCTGGTTGACGCGTTCTACTTGACCACTCGATTGAGGGTGAAAAGCGGTGCTAAAGGAAAGGCGGGTTCCCATAGCATTTTGGAAACTTTCCCAAAATCGAGAGGTGAAAAGACTTCCTCGATCCGAGTTAATTTCCAAAGGAACACCATGGAGAGACACTATTCGGGAGATGTATAAGTCTGCCAGCTGACCAGCGGTTATACTCTCACGAACAGGTAAGAAATGGGCCACTTTGGAAAGACGATCGACAACGACAAAGAGAGCATTATTCCCTCTCTTGGTCCTGGGAAAACCGGTAATGAAATCCATACCAATTTTATCCCATTTCCATTCAGGAATAGCTAGGGTTTGAAGGGTGCCAGCAGGCCGTTGATGCTCTACTTTTACACGACGACAGACGTCGCAATTAGCAAAATACTGAGCAATTTATCTCTTCATCCTAGTCCACCAGAGCCTCTGGCGTAGGTCCTGATACATCTTAGTACTACCGGGATGAATGGTGAGAGGAGATTCATGAGCCTCCTTAAGGATCAACTGTCGTAGATGCTGGTTCTTGGGAACCACTAAACGGTTCTCAAAGTACACAACACCCAGATCATTTGTGGAGAAACAACTAGCACCTCCGCTAGCGATGTTCTCCTTGATTTTAGATATTCCCTTATCTCGCTTTTGGGCAGCGATGATTTGATCCGTAAGAGTAGGTTTCACCACCAAGGTGGAAAGAAATCCTTGAGGAACAATGTGAAGGTTAAGCTTCCGAAATTCCTCATGGAGAAGCGGTTGACTTTGTTGTAACATCAGGTTGTTACAATAAGATTTACGACTTAGCGCATCAGCCATGACGTTGGCTTTCCCTGGGGTGTAAGTTATTCCTAAGTCGAAATCTGTGATCAACTCAACCCAACGTCTTTGCCTGAGATTCAAATCCGGTTGGGTGAAAATGTACTTCAGACTTTGGTGATCAGTGAATATTTCGCAACGGTTACCGAGGAGGTAATGTCGCCAGGTCTTAAGTGCATAGACTACGGCTGCGAGCTCTAGATCATGAGTAGGATAATTCTCCTCATGTGGGTGCAATTGCCGTGAAGCGTAAGCAATTACGTGTCGATCTTGCATGAGGATGCAACCTAGTCCTTGTCGCGAGGCGTCGCAGTAGATAACAAAGTCCTTAGAGAAGTCTGGCGGTACCAGAACGGGAGCAGAAGTCAGGCGTCTTTTCAGTTCCTGAAAGTTGTGCTCACATTGTGGAGTCCACTCAAACTTTTTATCTTTCTTGAGGAGTTCGGTTAGAGGTTTAGCAACTTTGGAGAAATTTTCGACAAAGCGACGGCAATAGCTCGCTAAGCCCAGAAAACTCCGAGCTTGCTTGACCGATTCAAGTGGAGTCCAATTAAGAACGGCTTGAACTCGCTCAGGGTTAACAGCAATACCTTTACCAGATATTACATGACCCAGATAGGTCACTTCTGACAACCAAAATTCACATTTGGAAAACTTGGCATAAAGGCGGTGCTCTCGAAGTTTCTTCAACACTAGCCTTAGATGTTCGGCATGTTCTTCCTCGTTCTTGGAGTAGATGAGTATATCATCTAGGTAAACCACGACGAATTTATCCAAATACTCCATGAAGATTGAGTTCATTAACCGAGAAAAGGTGGCTGGAGCGTTGGTTAAACCGAAGGACATGACGGTGTACTCGTATTGGCCATAATGAGTAACAAAGGCCGTTTTAGGAATGTCCCCGTTTCTGATTTTGATTTGATGGTAGCCCAACCTCAAATCCATTTTGGAGAAGACTGACGATCCAGCGAGCTGATCATACAGGTCGTTGATCCTAGGGAGCGGATATTTGTTCTTGATTGTGACCAAATTGACAGGTCGGTAATCTACAACCATCCGGTCCGTACCATCCTTCTTCTTGACGAAGAGGACGGGGCAAGCCCACGGAGATGAACTAGGTCGGATGAAACCCTTTTTCAAGGACTCTTCGAGTTGTTTCTTAAGCTCGGCTAGTTCTAGTGGTGCCATCTTATAGGGTCTTCTAGCAATCGGAATGGTTCCTGGAATGAGGTCTATTACGAACTCAACATCCCTGTCAGGTGGAACACCTGGCAATTCCTCTAGGAAAACATCCAGAAAGTCACGGACTACCGGGACGTCCTCAAGGTCTGGCAAAGGGCTGGCGTTAAGAGAATATAACTGTCGCTTGGCTATTCGGGTCAAGACATTGACTATCTTCCTCGAAGGATGGGTAAGTTGAACAGTCCTAGAGAAGCAATCAATTTGGGCATGATGAACTGACATCTAGTCCATACCCAGAATGATATTAATATCTGAAGATTTAAGGGCTATCAAAGATGCGAGGAAAACAAGTCTGTCGACTTGGATTTCATTTCCATGGCTTACTCTAGAAGTTTGCCATTTGGATCCTGGAGTTTGAATTACCATAGAGGTTGGCATGTCACAGAATGCGATGTTATGCAAACGAGCATAATTTTCGGATATAAAAGAATGAGAGGCTCCTGTATCGAAAAGAACAGATGCCGGGTGGCAATTAACAAGAAGCGTACCAAGAACGACGTTGGGATCCTCTTGAGCTTCCTCGGCAGAGATACAGTTGACATGGCCACGTGTAGCGGTGGCCGGCTTGGCGTGGAACACTTTTCCTGTCGGCTTGCCACGGCCAACAGTTTTAGCAGATTGGTTGGGGTTGGTCTGGGGACACTCGCGCATATAGTGGCCAGATTCCCCACACTTAAAGCAAGTCACAGAACTGGTACGTGGAGGAGCGTTGTTGGTTGGACCACCATAGGGCTTGGCTGGTGCAGACTGTTGAACGGGACGAGGCGCCTGGAAGGATGGCCTCGGTGTGAACCTAGGTGGCAGGGCAGTGTTGGGCACCGACACGCGGCGCTTCTGAGGACCAGCACCGGATGAGGAACCCACGTCACGGCCATGCTTGCGTGCTGCGTCATAATCAGTCTGACCAGTCTCAGCACTGATGGCCTTGTTAACAAGTTTCTGAAAGGATGTGCACTCATGTAGACGGAGGTCGCGGCGAAGCTCAGGACTAAGCCCCTTACGGAACCTTGCTTGCTTCTTGGCATCGGTAGAAACTTCCTCAGTAGCATATCGTGCGAGGTTACCAAACTCCCTGCTGTAGGCATCCACATAGAGTCGGCCCTGAGTGAAACTGCAAAATTCCTCACGTTTACGGGTCCATGAGACCCTCCGGAATGTGATGTTCACGGAAAGCCTCGCTGAATTCCGCCCAAGTAGTGACATGGCCCGCTGGGCGCATAGCTCCATAATTCTCCCACCATAGACTGGCGGGGCCTTCAAGATGATATGCAGCAAAGGTGACCTTGTCAGCCTCAGCTACTAGCGCAGAACGCAGTTTGTGAGAAATACTATGAAGCCAGTCATCAGCGTCGAGAGGCTCGACGGAGTGGTGGAACGTGGGTGGATGTAACTTGATGAAATCATTGAGTGACACCACGTTAGTCCTCTGATGGTGTGCCGTGTTCTGTTCAATACGTTCCAACAAACGGTTGGTCTCCCGTTTATTTCTCTCAGCTTCCATCATAACCTCGGCTAGGGAAGGAGGATGAGGCAGATTTGCATTCTGACTTCACTGCCTTCGGCCTGCTCTTGAGGAGCAGGGTTAGTGCGCGTGTTGACCATCCTAGGTAAACAAACAATGATTTAGTCAGAATGATAAGATTCCGACATAGGATACAGAATGTAAGGAATAACTCGGAATGCAAGATGATCATCCGTATGACATGGTAGATACAGAAACTGCTTCTTTATTCCATCGTCATACACACCATACAAGGTTTAGTACAAAACCAAACAAGGTACTGTTACGGTGAAAGGAAGATTACATCACATCGGAGGCATCCCAAGCTCCTATACATTATTTTTCTACACCTCCGGAAGCGGTACAAACTAGGTCATATCCCACGAGTCACGCAGGACGATAGACGACACAGCTAGTACAAACTAGTGATACTACCACTAACTCAGACCGATCCGTAGTAGTCCTCGTAGAAATTACCTCCATAGCCTGGAAGCTCAACATGATCATCCGGAAACAGACGATCTCGCAGAGCTTGTGGACCATAGGGACTAGGATGAGGTCTGGGACCAACAGACGGTGGCCCGCGGGGACCGCGAGGTTGGGTGATGCCTCCTACATCACGCCAACCCATCACGTCTGGCAGAGCAGATCTCACAGGATAGAGATCGCGCATATCCGAATATCCAGCTTGCACCGCCGGTGCAAACCGAGTCAATGTGGCCCAATGGTCAGCACGGGTATTGAAGAGCTCTAACCTCAAGGCCCGATTTTCACGGTCCTTATCCTCGAGCATCTCAGCAGTAGTGCGGGTCCGTGAATCCTCCTGGGTGGGGTCAGCATAGATAGCCTGGAGATACCCTTGTGCTCCCAGAAGTGATCCTGGCATATACCGGAAGTCAGAGTCCCGAAATAGGCCAGACCTGACTCGCATGATGGTCATCATAGAGTAGGCGGCGTCCTGCACAGCCATCTCAATAGTAACCCCGAGTCCATAGGAGCAGTGAAGGGGCTCGGTGGACCCAGGATAAGATGGAAATATCCTGACAGTGCAGAGATACTGGCTTTGATTAAAGTCTTGGAATTGCTCTTCGACCGTGTACTCAGGATACCAACGGTATCCAGCCTTAGTCATTACCCTGACCAACAAGGCGGTATGGCCGGGTACATCTAGGCATCGAGTCAGGCGAACCACTTGATTAAGTTCGCGAGTGGCCATCTGAAAGCACAACCATAATGCAAAGGCATTAGAATTTCTAGCAAAATTTCGGCAGCATAACAGCTGTAAATGCTCAAGAAGGATTTTGAGACATTTGACAAAGGATTTCATATACACTCAACATCATCATATCAAAGTTCTGAGTCCATCCTAACAACATGATGTGGTAGTAGAACTATACTAGGCTTGTATCCATCAAACCTATAAGGTACTACTGATTAGTAACACGTGATCCTGATAGAGAGAAAAGATCCTAATTCCTTAACCCCCGGTGGAAGAATAGACTGACTCAGATCAGAATGTCATAAGATAAGGAGTAAAAAGAACCTTACGTTCCAACCCACAAACAATTCCCCTACATATAACTAAGGAATTTCTAGACTCAACATCGACCAGTTTGGCTTGGAGAACCTACAGGCAGTCCGGCTCTGATGCCAACGCTGTCAGGACCCCGACTCGATGTCACATCGATCTAGCTTGTAACACCCCATATCACTTTGCGGCCTCACGCACGGCATCCCCACGGGTGTCGCCTTACCTTTGCCCGGGGCCGTTTGCGTCTTTTGGCTCACGTATATGATAGTGTCGCTAGCATCCATATGATAAAGAGCCCGGGCTGACATGACTAGTCGTAAACCCAAAGTGGCACAGTGCTTACAGGGACAGGCATCCATGACCCAGCAACGAACATGTCGGTCATCAGCAAGTGGGTCCGGGCTGTAGCACTAGGCTAGCAGGACTCCGGTAAACCGGGCTGTAGCGGGCTAACAGGACTCCGGTACTCAATGCGTGACATTTCCCCGAAGGGACAGACACAGGAACGAAGAAGGACACATGCCGGCCAGCCTAAGTGTTCCAGAGCAGAAGCAAGCTACCATGGCTCAGTGTAACACTAGGAGACATTTCCCGGTAAGAGAGGCTACTAAGGATAAACAACTAGGTAGTCAGATCCCACACATCCAAGCATTTCAATCATACACACAATATGCTCGATATGTGCAAACACAACAAGGCATCACAACATGACTCTATGACACAAGTACTTTATTTAAGGCTCAGAGAGCCATACATAACATACACAAAGGTACGGGTCACACGACCCAAGCATTCAAGTCATACAGTCATACAAACCAGCAGCGGAAGTAACTTGTCTGAGTACAGACAACTAGTAAAATAAAAGAGGCTTGGAAAGCCTAGCTATACTACATGGTCCTTCACAAGCTCAGGATCACCACCTGGGCCTTAGCCTACTCATTGATGTCAACGTCTACGTAGAACCCATCAGAAGGGGTTGCAGCATCTTCTGTAAAAATGTAAATTATAGCAACATGAGTACAAA
This sequence comes from Triticum aestivum, assembly GCF_018294505.1. Taxonomy (NCBI): domain Eukaryota; kingdom Viridiplantae; phylum Streptophyta; class Magnoliopsida; order Poales; family Poaceae; genus Triticum; species Triticum aestivum. The sequence goes on from NC_057801.1 coordinate 313,194,719, forward strand.
GGTACTCAGCAAGACTTACATCAGATCCTACATACATGCATATTATCAAGAAGGGTTGGTGGAGTTATTGCAGCAAGCCAGCTTTGACTTTTGGCTAGGCTAATCTACGAGACTCCAACTTGAAATGGTTTTGCGCACACGAGTCCACTACTCACCACTTCAATACACTACCGAGGATCCACCTCCGTCTTCCTACGGAAGAGCCATCCTCGGCACTCACACTTATCTTGAGGCTTTTAGTAGTTTCCATTTACTTGTCTATGAACTGTATAGGCAACCAAGTAGTCTTTTACCGCGGACGCGGCTATTCGAATAGATCATGATAACCCTGCAGGGGTGTACTTCTTCATACATGTTTCCACCACTTAGCATCTGCACACGACATGTGCTCGGCAGACTTCAAGCGAAAGCCGACGTGGGTGTAGACCACGACCTACCTAAACACCTAAGTCTCTAGTCCAGGTTTATTGCCTATCCAGGTTCCATCCGCAGGGAGTCCGGCCGAGGTTTCCCATACGGCCCCGAACGATGTGAACAGGGTTCCCGAGATACCTAACGGGTATTCAGTACACCGTGCCACGTACCTACCGCATCACAGCCCACCCCTACGGTCAGCGCTGTCCACGGCCTCCAGTAGGCTACAAACACCAGAAACTACTTGCAACTCCTGGACAGAGAGCTAGGGTGAATAAGAAGTCGAGCGGGGTCATATTTCAGGGCCCAATGCATGGTAGTAGCTGTATCTTAAATCACATATACAGATCTCAGTGCTTAAGGTCGGCTTCAATGAAACAATCCACCATGTACTCCTACATGGCCTCTCATCGATACCTTTACCAAAACGTGTTCACCACACCACTCTCATTACCGACATAATCATTTCACTCTAGCCATCACCCAGATGAACCAGACCTGACACGACTCTAAGCATAGCAGGCATAGCAAGGTAGGAACAACACATACATATGGCTCAATCAACTCCTACACATGCTAGTGGGTTTCATCTAGTTACTGTGGCAATGACAGGTCATGCAGAGGAAATGGGTTCAACTACCATAGCACACAGCAGTTTGAAACGCGCTGTCTTAATGCAGTAAAAGAGAGCAGGAGCGAGAACATGGGATTGTATCGATATGATCAAATGGTTGGTTGCTTGCCTGATGGTTCGATGCACTGATACGGTTCTTCGTTAGGGTAATCACGGTACTCCTCGGGGGCAGAACCTGCCGCAAAGAACACAGATACACAACCATCACCAAACAATGTGCAACAATATGATGCATGCATGAAACATAGCAATATGAGTGTGTTGGGCTAATGCAACTAAGACCAGAAGGGTTTGAACCAATTTGAATCAAAGATTCAAATTTCAAACTCAAACATGGCCTTTTAAAGTGCTTTTCCTTGTTCTGCATTAAACATCAGGTTAACTTGTTTAATCATGCATGAAAATAGTACAGATGGATATATTGGATTTTTCTGATCATTTTTCATATATAATTTGTCTGATTTGGAGTTACAGAATAAAAGTTATGAATTTTTGAAGTTTAAACTATATTCTGGAATTTCCTATATTAGATTAATTCCAGAAAATCAATTATTGCGTCAGCCTGACGTCAGTGTGACGTCAGCAGGTCAACGGAACACGTCCGGGTCAAACCTGACAGTGGGTCCCGCGTGTCAGTGTGATTAGATTAATTAAAGTTTAATTAAAACTAAACCTGTTTAATTAACAGGGCTGGGCC